>NC_041728.1:115164909-115471315 GCF_004115215.2 Ornithorhynchus anatinus
GACTTTCGCATGCTTGTCATTTGTCCAGCATTCTTGAGCGCTATGAGTGGTCATCCTAGCTGAGCCAGCCAGGAGTGAGTCCAGTCTTATGAGGAGTTTTATCTGGCCTCTATTGTCTAAGATGTCTGCTCTGCCCTTTCCACCCCCTCTGCAGCTATCTTTCCAGTTGGGTTCTCCTGGTAGACTCTAAGTTCACTGTGGGCGGGGAACATGTCCACCAACTCTGTTATAATGCACTCTCCCGAGCACTTACTACAGTGCTCTGCACACAATAAGTGCTTAATAAATGTGATTGGGATTGTATCTACCCCAGTGCTTAGATCAGTGCCTGTGTCACATAGTAAGCACTTAACAAATACCATAATTATTATTATTATCATTGATTGATAGCTATGTTTGATACATGCCAGGCCCATCCTTATCACCGGATGAATTCTTCTTCCTTAAATGCTCCAAGTTTGAGGTTGGCTGGCATTTTATATGGGTTTTCCTTTAGGTCCTGTGGTTCGGTTTGAGTGATGGCCTCTATTTTGAGGCAATTTAGGGCAAGGTGAAAATACAGATATGGAAAGCCTGTGCAGAGGTTCTCAAATTCCTTTTTCAGCACGACTCCGCTGAAATGTATTTGAAAACAAGACATATTTCCCTAAGACATATTTCCCCGCTTCTCCTTCCCCTCCCACCCCCTCCGATTAAATGTCTTCAGTGATCTTTGTTTTCTATAAATGGGCGGAATTGTGTCCGAGTGGCGTGCCCTTCTGAATTTTCCATGAGACGTCAGCAAACCTCTCAACGCCATAAGACGACCAAGTGCTGATGGAGTTTCCATCTGTCGTTTAGAGACACTCTGTTTCCTTGAGTGTTTCTCCTGTGCATGTCTGGTACAAAGTGGTAAAGGAATGGAACATACTCTCCTGCTCTTTAGAGAGCAACTTGTTGCAAACCTTTGGGGAGGCCTGTCTGGGAGTGTTCTTTTCCTAACAAGATAAACAGTATCTCCCCCTCCTACAGTTCCCTCTATAGGCTGGTCTGTTCCCTCCCTCCCCTGGAGCACTTGAATAAGTGTTGACTTCTCCTACAGAAGAAGAAAGAAGCTGCTGGCAGCCCCTCAAGGAGCAGGAAACGCATGGAGCAGCTAGAGGCAGAGAGGCCCTCTGTGGTGGTTGGTTTTTTTTCTTTTCTGGATCCCATACTGTCATCACAAAGCTAAAAAATTAATAGCCCTTTGGCAGATGGTGTAAGTAAAGAGCAAGTTAGACAGTGCCATTGTTTTCTTAAGTGATGGCAAGCAAGGAGAAGCAACTTGGCTAAGTGGAAAAAGCACAGGCCTGGGAATCAGAGGGTTCTAATCCTAACTCTAATAATAATAATAATCTTGGTATTTGTTAAGCGCTTACTATGTGCAGAGCACTGTTCTAAGCTCTGGGATAGTCCCACGTGAGGCTCACAGTGAATCCCCATTTTACAGATGAGGGAACTGAGGCACCGAGAAGTGAAGTGACTTGCCCACAGTCACACAGCTGACAGGTGGCAGATCCGGGATTCGAACCCATGACCTCTGACTCCCAAGCCCCGGCTCTTTCCACTGCGTCATGCTCTGCCACTGGCCTGCTGTGTGACCTTGGGTAAGTCTCCCTCCTATTTAGACAATGAGCCCCATGTGATTCAGGGATCGTGTCCGACCTGATTAACTAGTGTCTGTCTACCCCAGGGCTTAGCGTATTGCTTGGCACATTAGTAAATGCTAAACAAATACCAATATTATAGCTATTAATACTATTATCAATTCAATCATCCACTCATTACCTCCTTCACCATTATTCTCTCCTTCAGCCAGGGCTACACGTAGATGATGGGGGGATAGGGAAGTGTGGAGGGGCCGAGCAAGGAAGTCATCAGCAGCCTGACTTCTGCTTCACCAGTACTCACATCACTGCTGCAATACTTGCTTGTGACTTGGTTCAAAAAAAATAAAATTAAAACACTACCATTTGTAGTGTTGCACCAAGATATTTGAATGTATCTGTTTCAGGTGCAATTTTTGCCCTACAGACTGCCTGAACTCCCAGAGGGTTTGTAAATAATTTCAACAAGAATTATAATTGTGGTATCGTTAACCGCTTTCTATATGCCAAATGCTGTAGCACTTAGTACAGTGCTCTGCACATAGTAAGTACTCAATAAATACTATGGAATGAATAAATGTACTAAGTGTTGGGGTCATCAGATCATCAGATCCCACGTGGAGCTAACAATCAAAGTGGAGGGACAATAGGTATTAAATCCCCATTTTGCAGATGAGGGAACTGAGGCACAGAATAGAGAAGTTATTTGCCCAAGGTCACACAGCAGAAAAGTGGAGAGCTGGGATTAGAATCAGGTCCTTTGACTCCCAAGTTTGATTTCTAGTCTGACTTTGGTATCTCAAAACTGAGCTCAACTTCTGGAGGGGCCTTTTTATTTTCCTTTTTTTTAGGCCAATGTGGGCAATCACCATCAGACTTCTGAGTCGCTCGAAGAGAGGTCCACCCAGCTCCTGTCCAACCTTTCCTCCATTCTCTCACCCGCCTCTTCCCCCTCCCGGCTTAGTTGGCAAGAATAAGCTTGCTTAATTCAAATGATGGGGAAAGAATGCCTAGCGTGATGGAGAATGAAGCAAGAGCATCTTTGAGGTTGTATGAACAAGCAGGACGGGAGTGGAGGAAATCCCTTCCACCCCTGGACTACCATGGGCAGTTCTAGCAGCCACATTTTAGAAAGGAATGACAAAATTTCTAAAATGATAAAATTGAACTTGAGATAATGATAATAATAATGATGGTATTTGTTAAGTGCTTACTATGTGCAAAGCACTTTTCTAAGCACTGGGGGGGGGGGGATAAAAGTGATCAGGTTGTCCCACGTGGGGCTCACAGTCTTAATCCCCATTTTACAGATGAGGGAACTGAGGCACAGAGAAGTTAAGTGACTTGCCCAAAGTCACACAGCTGACAAGCAGTAGAGCCAGGATTAGAACCCACAACCTCTAACTCCCAAGTCCATGTTCTTTCGGGCAGGCAAGATCACCAGGAGTGCAGCTACATGAAAAGGTCTGAAAATATGGACATTCTTCAGCCTGGGAAGATGAAGTTAGAAATCATTCTCTATTGAAGTTTAGAAAATCTCGAATGGTGAAGATGAAGTTCACCAAGTGTGCCCAAATGGAAAGAACACAGGATAGGGATCAAGAGAGCTGAGTTCTAATCCTGGCACCAACTCTTGCCTGCTGTGTGACTTTAGACAAGTAATAATATAAATATAGTATTTGTTAAGTGCTTGCTATGTGCCAAACACTGTTCTCAGTACTAGGCTGAACTTGTCTTTGTCTCAGTGTTCTCTTTGGTCAAATCGGCTAAACTATCTTTTTGTTCTCCTCCTTAGACTGTGAATCCTGTCTAAGGGGTCGGGAGGGATAGAGACTGTGTCTGACACACTCTAATTGCCCAATAAATGCCATCAATTGATAAATACCACTAATTTATTGATCGACACCAGTGCTAAACGTAGTATTAGACACATAGTAACTATTTAGCAAATACTATGATTATTATTATCATTATTGTTGTTGTAACCAAATCTCACAGCATCAGACCTAAGGAGCCCACATGAAAACTTTTTTATGGTATCTGTTAAGCTCTTACTGTAAGCCAGTCACTCTACTAAGTTAATCAGGTTGGGTATCATCTATGTCCCACATGGGGGGGTCACAGTCTTAATCCCCAATTTTCAGATGAGGTAACTGAGACATAGAGAAGTTAAATGATTTGCCCAAGGTAATGCAGGAGGCAAGTGGTGGATGCGGGATTAGAACTCAGGTCCTTCTGACTCCCAGGCTCATGCTCTTTCGACTAGGTCACACTGATTCAAGGTGTTGGGTGATGGGCTTAGAATAAGGAAAACAAAATCCAACAGTTAGAGATTAACATATGACATTTATCACAGGAAGCTGTGCAAGCTGATAATAGTCAGCAGTTTGAAAAGGGGTCGACTGAATTAATGGGTTCATAAAACTCACCAGTGCTGGGCAGCAGCAGCGTGGGAGAGAGTCAAGGGTGGACACTCAAATTTACTGTTCGGAAGAAGGCAGTGGTAAACCACTTCCCTATTTTGACCAAGAAAATGCTATGGATCCACTACCAGAACAATCGCAGATGAAGGTGAGGCGTTCTGGGAGAGGTGTGTCCATGGCGTCGCTATGGGTCGGAGACTATTCGATGGCATAAGACAAGATGGTTCTAGGGTGAAAGGTAGGGAAAAGTTAAGATGTTAGATGGGGCATCCACAATCATTAAGATGGATGTTTGTCAAGGAGGGCAACCCTCACACTGTCCATCCAAGCATCCTGTTTTCTCCATCAGAAATACTATAGGACAGGCTAGATCATCGATCTGGCCCAGTGATGATATCTTTTCTGGGGTTCTTCTTTTATGTGGTGGGTCAACCTAGCCTCTTAATGATAAGTGTTCTGCCTGTCTTTGTGCTGCAAACTGGAATAATAATTTTGATATTTGTAAAACGCTTACTCTGTGCCGAACTCCATTCTAAGCGCTGGGGAAGACACCAGTTAAGTCAGACACAGTCTCTGTCCCCCATGGGGCTCACAGTCTGTCAGAGGGAGAGCAGTTATTGAATCCCCCTTTTACAGTTGAGGAAACTGAGGCACAGAGAAGTTGTGACTTGCCCAAAGTCATAAGGCAGACAAGTGGGGGAGCTGCGATCAGAACCCAGATCCTTCGACTGATATGAAGTGGATTAAAAAACACTTCTAAAAACCCAGAACCAATAATAGCAGATCAGAAGCTGGCTTAATAGCAGAGGGAAGATCATTTACCTCGTCACGGAATCCGAACAGCTGCCTGGCTGGATAAAGGGTTTGAAACAAGCAAATGGGCTGAAGTTGCAGTCCTCAAAATGTGGGATGTCCCAGAAATGATACCAGTTTGGAAGCTGGGGCCCACAGGCAAGAGAGGACACAAGAGAAGGAAGTTCAGGCTTGTGTGGTTTCCAGGATGCCACAGCAGGAAAGCCTGAAGGAAAAGCCCTGGAGAGAGGAAACTATGTGGCTTCAGCTAGAGCAGTGGACTGATAAATAACCCTGAAAGATTTATGATCCCAAATCCTAGTTTGGGAAGGAATATTGGTCCGGGGAAGATTCTTTTTCTGTGTTGGAATTTTGTTTTATGCCTTGACTTTTTGCTGGTTATCTGCTAGAACCCTGTTAAATACTATCTTTTGTTTTTGTTTTTGCTTAATGCTCCCTCTTTCTTAAGTTTAAGTAAAAGTATCTTTAGCTTTTTTCTTACACAAGCAGAAAGCCTAAAAGCCCTGTGTTCTTGTCCTCCAGCTTCCATACTGAGCGGGCAGCTCAGGTGAGTCCTCTGCTCCATTTTATCAAGGTGTGACCCATCTACCACCTTGTGCTCTCTCCTATTTTTCCTCCACTCCCTGCTACAGACTAATTCAGCAAAAGGAATCGCCGAGGCTGCAGGTCAGGGATTTGGGATCAATGTCAAATTTTCACTTGAAAGGCAGGAAACTCATTATCCTCTTTTATAACCGGGTTCCACCTTGCAATCTCTGTATCTACATGGATGCATGTTCATGTTTGCTTTCTCTCCCCTATTTGACTGTGAGTTTCTCGAGGGCAGGGACTTGGGTCTATTTTCTAGATAGTCTTTGCAACCCAGAAGCAGGCTTTCCAGAGGTCTCCCTCTTTATCCATTCATTCATTCATTCATTCATTCATTCAATCGTATTTACTGAGTGCTCACTGTATGCAGAGCACTGTGCTAAGCACTTGGGAGAGTACATTCATTCATTCAATAGCATTTATTGAGTGCTTACTATGTGCAGAGCACGGTACTAAGCGCTTGGAATGTACAAATAGGCAACAGATAGAGACAGTCCCTGCCGTTTGACGGGCTTACGGTCTAATCGGGGGAGACGGACAGACAAGAACGATGGCAATGAATAGAGTCAAGGGGACGAACATCTCATTAAAACAATAGCAAATAAATAGAATCAGGGTGATGTACATCTCATTAAACAAAATGAATAGGGTGATGAAGATATATACAGTTTAGAGGACGAGTACGGTGCTGAGGGGATGGGACGAGAGAGGGGGAGGAGGAGAGGGAAAGGGGGGAGAAGAGGGTTTAGCTGCGGAGAGGTGAAGGAGGGGGGGTAGAGGGAGCAGAGGGAAAAGGGGAGCTCAGTCTGGGAAGGCCTCTTGGAGGAGGTGAGCTGTAAGTAGGGTTTTGAAGAGGGGAAGAGAATTAGTTTGGTGGAGGTGAGGAGGGTGGGCATTCCAGGACTGTGGGAGGACGTGGCCCAGGAGTCGACAGTGAGGAGGTGGGCGGCAGAGGAGCGGAGCGTGCGGGGTGGGCAGTAGAAAGAGAGAAGGGAGGAGAGGTAGGAAGGGGCGAGGTGATGGAGAGCCTTGAAGCCTAGAATGAGTACAACACAACAATAAACAGACACACACAGTCCCTGCCCACAGAGAATTTACGGTCTAGAGGAGTGGGGGCGGGGGGAAACTGTCTGAGAAGAAAGTGGGAGTTATTAAGTGGGATGGGGGGGATGAGGAGAAGGAATAATAATAGTAATAATTATGGTATTTGTTAAATGCTTACTGTGTGCCAGGCACAGCAATGGGGTGGATACAAGCAAATTAGTTTGGACACAGTTCCTGTCCCCCATGGGGCTCACAGTCTCAATCCCCATTTTACAGGTGAGGTAACTGAGGCACAGAGAAGTGAAGTGACTTGCCCAGGATCACACAACAGAAAAGTAGCAGAGCTGGGATTAGAACCCATGACCCGTGCTCTGTCCACTTCATCGTGCTTTATGAAACAGGCCATGTTCAAACAAATGGAGCTGGGGCTAGACTGGTGGGGAATAGGAGCATGTCGTAAAGGTACTATCAGATCCATACTCCACATCTTGTCTGCTGCATGACCTTGTGGAAGTCACTTGACTTCTCTGCGCCTCAGTTTTCTCATCTGTAAAATTAGGATTTAATGTCTGGGATCCCTCTTAGTTAGAATGTGAGCTCCATGTGAGAGAGGGACGGGATTATCCTGTCTCTACTCCAGAGCTTATTACAGTGCTTAGCATAGAGTAAGACAGTAAATAGCACAAATTATTATTATTATTACTACCAATAATAATAAAAGTTCTAACCTCGACTCTTCTATAATCACAACATCAGTAAGCATTCATTAAGCACGCACATTTACACAGTGCTCTTCTGGAGTCTTTCCGGAGTAAGGGAGGGCAGCACAGTTCTCCTATTTAGGGAGAGTCCATTGGTTCCGCTGCGTGCAATCTTGGTCCTTTTCCAATAGATCTCTTTTCCATCGCCAGAGGGGCATTGAGTGAGTGCAGTCATTATTGTCTGTAACGTGCTATCCAGACCAAAGAGAGCAGTATTATTATCCTGAGCGTGATGCAATGACAAAGATCGTGTCAACATCTTCGTTACCGACTTTAATTTTCCAGACTGTACAGCCCTCCACGCACACACACACACACACACACACACACACAGCAGAGTCAGACTGTAGAAACCAGGTGAGGGGAGCTTGAGTTTTAGATTTAAATTGGGCTTTTGGGGAAGACAGCATTGCTCAGCAAGCCTTTTCATCTATAAGGACACCAGTGTTAATCTTAAATCTCAAAGATTAATTCATGGGAAGGAACACGGACTAGTGGCAAGAGCCCGGGCTCTGGAGTTATAAGTCGTGAGTTCTAATCCTGGCGCTGCCACTTGTCTGCTTGGTGAACTTAGGCAAGTCACTTCACTTCCCTGGGCCTCAGTTACCTCATCTTTAAAACAGGGATTGAGACTGTGAGCCCCATGTGGGACAGGGACTGTGCCCAACCTGATTTCCTTTTAACTACCCCAGTGCTTAGAACGGTGCTTGGCACGCAGTAAGCGCTTAACAAATGCCATCATCATCATCATTATTATTATTATCATTATTATTATTAAAACTAACCCAATCTCTAGGGGTTGTTTTGCGGTCAGTGAGTTTTGTTTTCTTCTTAATTCGTGAATCCATTTCATTCTTCAAGGGGAAAATCAATAGAGTTAACACTGGAAATTAATTATATTATTAATTAATCAATAATTGATTAATTCAGAAGAGACTGGGTTTTGCTTTCACGGGTCTTAGCCTGAGGTCCTGCCAGGTTGAACGGCAGCAGAATGTGGGGTAGTCACAGAGCCCTAGGACTAGGATTTTGGGGGCCTCTGAATCCTCTCATCCTGAGGGCACAGGGGCTCAGTAGACATCATCCCACAGATAGTTCACATGAGATGCCAAAGATCCTTTGGGCCCAGATTGGTCTCAGGTTAACAGAGCCGAAATTACTTTCTTTTGAATCTTAAACAGATTAAATCCCTGTTTTAACAAATTTGATTGGGAAATAACACCTTCTGGTTTCCCTAAGATTTCCAGGGTTCTGAGAAGATTGTTGGTATTTGTTAAGCGCTGACTATGTGCCTTGCACTGTTCTAAGCGCTGGGGTAGACAGAGGGGAATCAGGTTGTCCCACGTGGGGCTCACAGTCTTAATCCCCATTTTACAGATGAGGTAACTGAGGCACCGAGAAGTTAAGTGACTTGCCCAAAGTCACACAGCTGACAAGTGCCGATTCGAACCCCTGACCTTTGACTCCAAAGCCCATGCTCTTTCCACTGAGCCACGCTGCTTCTCATAACCTCAGAAGGAACATAGCCTAGTGGATAGAGCACAGGCCTGGGAGTCAGAAGGACCTGGGTTCTAACCCCTGCTCTGCCACTTGTCTGCTGTGTGATGTGGGGCAATTCACTTTTCTTCTCTGTGCCTCAGCTACCTCATCTGTAAAACAGGGATTAAGAGTGTGAGCCCCATGTGGGACAGGAACTGTGTCTATGCTTGTATCCACCCCAGTGCTTATTACAGTGCCTGGCCCATTTAACAAATGCCACAATTATAATTGTTGTCCAGAAATCATTCTCTTATCTTTGGGAGTGACAGTCCACTCTGAGGAGCCTTATGTTTTTCTGCCCCCTAAAGCTCAAAATGTCCAGTACTTTGATCCACCATCTAAGAGAAGTTCTGTCTCTCTGTTTAGGTCTCATTTAACCCAGCTGTTCCCTGTAAATTTTCTGAAGATTTGATTGTTGTAATTTGAGCACGTGGACCAAAGCGACCTTGGTCACTCAGAAAGGATGACATGATTTTGGAAAATGCTTGTGAGGTGAGAGGTGACCCAAAGAATCGTGGAATACTTGGCCATAGGAGACAGTGAGAATTGAGACATCCCGCTGAAAGCGTCTGTAATGGTCTGAGTCATCGGGTTTCAGGAGAGTGGTGATTTGGTGCACTAAATGGCCTAACAACCATGGCTTATGTGATTATGTTCTTTTCCATGAGGCTGTCTGACTTGTAACACTAAAAGAATGAGGCAAGACGGTCTGGAGGATTATTTAATGGCTCCCTCATACTGAAAATCTTGTCTTGGTCAGCCTCCCAAATTTGGGGGACCCAGGAAATCCCCCTGATGACTTTCTTCAAGTACTTGCCTTCACATGTAAGTGAAATGACTTAATCGGTTAGCTAACTCTTATCCTCAGCTCCCTGAGGTAGAAGAGGGAGCAGAAGATAGGAGTTATATATCAGGGGGGTGCTGGGAGAGATACCTTCTAGTGGAGCTGGAAGTCCAATTCATTCGTTTATTCATTCATATTTATAGAGAGCTTACTGGGTGCGGAGTACTAAGCAACTGGGAGAGTACAATATAGCAACAAACAGACAAATTCCCTGCCCACAATGAGCTTGCAGCCCAAAGGGGGGGGGACAGATATTAATATAAATAAATCAATCACAGATATGTAAATAAGAGGACTTGTGTGACGTCCTGCTACCCAGTTAAGGCCAAAGTTTCAGGCTTTTGATTCGGCCCAGTGTGACATCCCCATTGATAACTGAGAAAGGACAGATGAGAATCCTTCTTGGCTCAGCAGTAGGTACAGCTAGCTCCAACAGGCTTATCCATGGAGGAATGGATGCAAGGCAGGAGAATGTCCAAGTTCAAATGTGGCCTCCAAGACAACCTCAAAGCTAACATGCTTTGGGGGTTTCCACTAGATTGGGTTTGGCCTGGAATTGAGTTGGACCTCAAAGGACTGCTCAAGATCGGATCTTCAACCCTAATCGTGGGCCAGAACCAAACCATCCTCTAGAGTAATGAGGTCAAGGCTACGCGCCCTCAATCTCTCACCTTGAATGGCTCATCTCTTCTTCAAAATGGCAACTGGGGCCAAGGGCAAGCTGAGAATTGAGAGTGCATTCATCAAGCAATCATTCAATCAAAGGTATGTATTAAATGTGTGTGGAGCACTGTACTGAGCATTTGGGTGGGGATAATCGAACTGGTAGAGATGATCCCTGCCCTCAAAGATCTTACAATCTAGTGGGAGAGACAAACTGTAAAATAAATTAAAGGTAGGAGGAAACAATGGTGTGTAAAAACAGGTATACAAGTGCTACAGGGTCAGGAAGAGAAGAGATGAATCTTAATCAATCATATTTATTGAGCATTTATTGTATGCAGAGACCTGTACTAATATCCAAGAATACCAAGAGCTGAAATAGAAGTTGGGAGAAATAAGGTGGGGAGATTAGAGATTAATCGAGGAAGGCCACCCTGAGGAGATGTGATTTTAAATGGTCTTTGAAGATGTGGAAAGTATGGACTGTTGGACTTGAAGAGGGAGGGCATTCCAATCAGTGGGGTGGTGTCTTGACTAAAGGGTTGGCGTGGAGGAATGAAAATGAGGCTCAGAGAGTAAAATAGCTTGAGGGAAATGAAGCATAGGGGCTGGAGTATAGTAAGAAACGAGTGAGGATAAGTAGCTGAGAGAGAACCGATGGACTTCCTGAAAACTGAAGGTCAGGAGAAGAATGGTTAACCATTAGAGGGTTTTGAGGAATCGGGAGACTTGTGAAAATGATGTTTTAGAAAATGATCTGGGCAGCAAATTGAAGTTAGGACTAGAGGGGGAAGAGACTGGAGGTAAGGAGGTCATCAAGTATGCTGATGTAGTCAAGGCAGGATATGATAAGTGTCTGGACTGGTGACTGTTTGGAAGTAGAAAAGGTGGGTCCTGGAAATAATGTGGAGAGGAGCTGACAAGATTTAGCAAAGGACTGAAGAGAGGGGGCATGGTAAGAGAGAGGGAGGAAGCAAGGATAAAGCCAAAGTTTCAGGCTTGAGAGCTGCAAAGGATGTGACATTATTGTGATGAGAAATTCAGGTGAAGGACAGGATTTGGGAGCGAAGATGAGTTCAGTTTTGGACACGTTAAGCTTTAGGTGTTGATGGAACATTAACGTAGGGACGTACTGAAGGCAGGAGAAGTTAAGAGATTGCAGAGAAGGACAAAGTCGGGGCTAGCAAAATTGATATGGGAGTCATCCTTGTAGGTATGGCAGTTGAATCCGTGGGAGTGGGGGTAAATTGAGAATGGAAGTGGACCCTGAACGAGGTTCATCCATCGAGGTTCATCCAGAGTTAGGAGGTGGATGGCAGTAAGTGAGTAGGGAAGAAGTCTGAGAAGGATTGGCCGGAGAAGTAAAAGGAGAACCAGGAGGGGACTGTGTCAGAAAATCAAGGTTCAGTAGTGTTTCAGGAAGATGGGAGTGGTCCATTGTAGAAGGCTAAGACTGAACAGAAACCATTAGATTGGAGGTCATTGGTGACCATGGAGAGAGCAGGCTCAGGGGAATGAAGGGAGTAGAAACCAGATTATAGAAGGTCAGAGGAGGAAGTGGTGGTCACAGGAGCACAGAGCTTGTTCAAGAAGTTTGGGTGGGAATGGAGGAGGAAGATGGGGCAATGACTGGATGGTACACAGGTGTCGGGGGGGGGTCTAGAATTTTTTTTTTAGGATGGAGGAGGAAAGGGCTTGTTTGAAGGCAGAAGGAAAGGAGCCACCTGAAAATTAGCAGTTGAACATGGTGGTCAGGGAGGGAAGAGTGGGTATGAGTGTTTTTAGGAGGTGCAAAGGAATGGGATCGGAGCCCCCGGTGGAAGGAGTCGATGAGAGAGAGTAGATGAAGAGTTGGGAAGGTACTGGGGAGGTGAGGAGGGAATGTTGGGGAGCTTATGCATAAAGGTTTTGACTTTGTCAAGAAAGTAGTTGGCCAGGTCATCGGGGCCAGAGGAGAGATGGTGGGGGCACTGGGAGTTTCAGGAGGGAGTTCGAGGTCTGGAATTGTTGATGGGGGCAAAGGGCAGAGGATGAGGGAGGAAAAGCCTCATACCAAGTAATATAGAGTACCTAAACGGGACCCAATCATTTTGCATCATTTTGTGTTGCCTTTGCAATTAGAGTTGCATACTTTCAAGCCCCCCTTGGCCCCAAAGCACTTATGTGCAGATTGTGATTTATGCATTTACCTTAATGTCTGTCTCCCCTTCTAGACTGCAAGTTCCTTGTGGGCAGGGAACATGTCTACCAACCCTGTTATTCTTTCCCAAGATCTCAGTACAGTGCTCTACACCCAGTAAATGCTCAATAAATACAACCGATTGATCTCTAGTGTTAGTTTTCTTACAGCTGGTGATTAACTGCCTTTATTAAAAAGATACCGTTTCATTCATTTGTTTGCTTTCAGTATCACTCTTCATTTCTAAGTTCATTCTCCCTTCTTGGTATTTGATTTGAAGGTAATTGGGAGTGGATTTCTGCATAGCATAAACATTCTTCTAATTGAAACTATTCATCCTAAAGTTTATTTCCAAGTTTCTACTGGGCTGTCTCTAGCAGGAAACAAGTGCATTTTTGAATTTGCAATAACTTGTTTGTTTCTATCGCACATGAAGGCAAAACAAATATCTAATCTGGCAAAGTGGAGATGTGATGAGGAGGGGAGTGGCTGAATGACACCAATTCATTCATTCATTCAATTGAATTTATTGAGCACTTACTGTGTGAAAGCACTATACTAAGTAAAGCTGGGGTTTGATAGAGAATGGGGTTTTCTGAGTCTCTTCATTCTCATCCAGGGTGGGGCTGGACCATCAGAACAGTTAATGGAAATCTCAGTGAGGAGAAAGAGGTGGCTGAAATGAGATCACTTGATGTTCAGACCAAATGGGGCTTCCTCCTCCGCTGGGCTCAGAAGAGGAAGTGGCTAGGTGTAATCAACCAAGCGGCCTGACCTTCATGGTCACAGCTTCTAGAGTGACCACCTGAAGCTCTGCCAGTTTGCGTGACACTTGTGCTTTGATGGTGCCATACTCTGCCAGACCTGCTGACTCTTGATTTAGTTCTCCCTTTGCCTACCCTCAAATATAGTTATTGTGATGGTAACTAGGCAGCTGATCATTTCAAAAGGAAAGAACACTGGACTGGGAGTCAGGAGACATTGGTTCTAATTCCAGGTCCATCACTTGCTGGTGGGTGATCGTGGGCAAATCACTTAATTTTTTTGTATTTCGTTTCCATAGCTCTAAATGGAGATGAAATAGGTATCCCTTCCCTGCTCTCCCTTCTCCTTAGACTGTGAGCCCTATGCTGGTCAGGGATGGTATCCTATCTGTTTATATTGTGTCTACAATTTCAGGAGCATGGTGCTTGGCTCAAAATAAGCACTGAAATGCCATTATCATTATTATTATTATTTGAGTCAGTTTTAAGTCGGGGTATTGCCCACTTAAAAATAAACAAGAGTGTGATCTTCATCTGTGATTTATGTTTTAAAGGTACAGTTTTGGGAAAGGCAGTTACTGTAAGTTTAGTTAACCAGAGAATACAAGGCCAAACACTGGGGAAACAGTTAGATGAGGAACTAAATATATTCTCTAACTGGTTAGTGGTGGCAGAAGATAAGCCAAGAAACAGAAATTTTCCTGGGGTTTGTGCCAGCTTGTCTTGATTAAAAATGAACCCATAGGAACAAACCTCCAGAAGCCCAACTTGAAGGTGTAGTCAGGCTAGAGAAATTCTAAGAACTGCGGGGACTATGATGTTCGAAGCCGGATTCTGGCCGTAATTCCATTCCCTGGGCATCTGAGGAACCGTTGGTGGAAAACAAGGTACATTTTGCTTTTAATGAATCTTTGTCAGTGCTTTATCGAAACAAAGGAACACCATGTTTTAGGGGGGAGTTTCTTATGAGACTCTGCCCAGGCTCCTAAAGTGTGGATAAATCAATTTGCCCCTAAGCTTAGCTGGGTGACTTACTTCAGCCCTTGCCAATTTGATGAAAGAATGAACTATGCCTCTTCCCCCTGGCAGGAAGTGTTCTCTGCAATGAAGAGCCCGAGGTGCCCAGCCTTCAGCTATGAGACAGCTCCCGCCTGTTCTCACTCAGGTGAGTCACCACATTTCCCGCCGGGCAAGTATTTTAAGACAGTGAGGAACCTGAACCCAATTCAGCCGAGAAATCTGAGGGGATGGATTAACGCCATTAACTTGGAGGTTGGTTTGTTGTCATGGTGCTGGAGAGATGGTTTCCAGTTTGACTCCCACTCAGCAGCTGTTGGCTGGCATTTTCCTCCGCTGAGGCCTGGATTCCCCCAACCCACACATGCGTACGCACACTTGCAATGACACACACTTTCTAAAAAGTCAGATCCAAGTTGATTGTGTGGTACTTAGAAGAGGGAGCCCGTCTGGTATCGAATATGTCCTCCGAGAATAGGCAGCACAGATAATGCAATTGACTCTCACAAAACTCAGCAGCTTGAAAGCTGCCAGCCAAATGGGGTGATGGTCGAACCACCTCCAATATGGGAAAAATCCCACAAGTCACCCAACCCTTTAGAAATACAAACTACTCTCATTCATTCATTCGTATTTATTAAGCACTGACTGTGTGAAAAGCACTGTACTAAGCGCTTGGGAAAGTACAATACAACAATAAACAGTGACATTCCCTGCTCACAGTGAGCTCACAGTCTAAAGGACTCCTTGTGGGCAAAGAACACGTCAACCGTCTCTGACACGCTACTCTTTCCACCACTGAGTACAATGCTCTGCACCCAGAAAGAGCTCAGTAAATACCATTGATTGATTGATTGTTGTCTCTCTGGAAGTGGACGGCTCTGAGCTTCCCTATGTGGTCAAGGGGCTTCACTGGCTCGGTTGTAGGGGGTTTGGGGATAAATGTTGAGGCAAGAGCCTGGACAGATTTCTAGGCTAAAATCCACAGACGTGTATGTGGGCTGAGAGAGTCTTCTCTGAGACTCTCTGAGAGCATCATCCATTTTGATTTCCTGTTGAAGCTTCACTGGGTTTATGGTTGAATGCTTCATGGAAGTTTCTCTATTTTGGTTTCCCAGTTTAGAGGGTCAATTCCCTGAGAGAAAGAGCAGCATTTGGATTTATTCTAATTTCCCCAGCACAAAGCTCTCCTGGTTTCTGGGTTAATACACTCACTGAGTTGACAGGGGAATAGCTCCTAGATCTCTCCTTCCCTCTTCCTCCTTCTCCTCCTTCTCATTCTCTGCCTCTTCTTTCTCCTCTTCCTCTTTGTTCTCCTCTTCTTCTCCCTTCCCGACCCTGTATCCATCAGCCCTACTATGGACAACCCAACAGGAACCTTAGATTGTAAGTTTCTTAAGGCAGGGACAGTGTCTATCAACTCTACTGTATTTCCACATGCCTTGAACAGCACTCTGTACCCAGTAATTGTTTAATAAATACCCTCGATTGATTGATTGAACCCCCATCCCCATCCACCCAGCTCCCATCTCTGACTTGGCTCTGTGGGGCTCGAAATATTCCCCAGATGTCAGGGAGGAAAGCGTGTGGCAGGAGAAGGGGAACACGTGACCCGGTAAGGACAGATCAACTATGACCTGGCAAGTTCATAGGGATCCATTCCTTAGGCCCATTAGAGCCTGATCTTAGCTCGACCCCTGTGTTCTGAGATAACGAAGGCAACATTTCTGTAGCCCTGGAAGCCTCCGGCCTCTGCCACTGCCCCTCTGACAGGAGGAAGAAGTGGTAGAAACAGACCCCTACCATCACTCCATTCCTAATAGAACGAAGCCCAGGAGAGCTTTTGCTGAGGAGACTGCCCTCCTCCCTCTCTGCGGCATTCCTCTCAGCAGCATTCCACTCGGCCTCTTCTCGTTAGAGTTCCGATTCCTTTAATTGCTTAATTGGCTTTTTAAAATGAGAGGAGAACCAAGGTTCTCCGTTGCTGATGGAGTCGTTTATTTTTCCGGAGGGCCCCAGGGTTCCACAGACACAGCTTGCAAACAAATGTCTTTGTCTGAGTGATTTCCTTTTTGCTGGAATGCCAAGGCTCGGAAGCAAAGATTTATTCGAGGAGTCTGAGCTTCCGTCACTTGGTGCTAAAGCCGGTGGGGCGATGCGAGGCTAAAAGCTGACTTTTTGTCCTCTGAGTCAGACTTGGACATTTTCAGCTGCAAGAAGACACAGTTTCCGTGTTTCCTGGGGTTTATGTAAAAGGGCAGGAGTATCGATTAACGATATGAAGGTCCTGCCTGTTCTCCAAAGTGTTTGAACATCATGGGATAAATAAATAAATGTAAATGAGGAAAATAGAAGAGAACACTTGGAGATTTTAGGCTCGGAAGTGGCTAATCATATTTTCAGACACAAACTGTTGGGTTCAAAAGAAAGAAATCTGTTCTCTGTGCTAATAGTACCTGAGTGTTTCGATGCTGAAATCATTTTTAAGGATGACACTTGGCTTTCTTACTGCTGTCATGATTGATTTTTTTTTTTGACATTTCACTCCAGCTTTCTGATTCATGTAAGTTTCTGCACTGATTCCAGTTTGGTCTGCAAACTGTAGCAGACATCCAACCCCAAACCACTTCTCAGTGAATGAAAAAGGCATGAAAATTCTAGAATTATAGTAGCACCAGAAAGGTATTTGTTGAGGGCTCTTTTGAGAAGAGTTCTGTAGCAGAGGCTTGGAGGGGAAAGTTTGATTTCTTGTTTCAATATTGTCCCACTGTAACGGTCCCTTGGTGGCCAGGGATCGTTGGCATCGTCCCAGGGGGCTAAGGCAAATTGTTATTTGATCCATAAAGCGAGCTTGACCGGCTTGGGGCCTGGTGGGACCTCGGGGAAGGTTGGGAAGGTGGTCAGGCAGGGGAATTCGGGAACAGAGCTATGGATGAAAGGGCTGCACAGGAAGAGGAAATCAGCTTGGGCCTCTCTGCTAGAATTGGCAATTTGTCAGTGAGTTGGTAATGCAGGGCAGGATGGACATCTGCTTTATTTTCTTCCAGAGAAGCAGCATGACATAGTGGAAAGAGCACGGGCTTGGGAGTTAGAGGACATGGGTTCTAATCTCAGCTCCGCCACTTTGCTATGTAACTTTGGGCAAGCCACTTAACTGCTCTGTGCCTCAGTTACCTCATCTGTAAAATGGGGATTAAGACTGTGAGCCCCCACGTGGGACAACCTGATTACCTTGTAACTACCTCAGTGCTTAGAACAGTGCTTGGCACAGAGTAAGCACTTAACAAGCACCATAATAATAATTATTATTATTCCAGTAGGCCTTTCCTGAGGCTGGATTGGGCCGGGGGAATGTCCCACCCTGCTGTTCCATATGGTGTCATATTGAAGTCGGTTCAAGGCCCTGAACCTAGAGTTTTGACTTTAACCCCAACCCATCCACTCCCCTTCCTTGTTTCACAGTTTTGTTTTCTTTCCCAGGCACCTTCAACTTGGACTGGCTGTATTCAAACATTTAGACTCTCACCAAACCCCCAACCCCTCTGATGTTTCCCCGTGATGTGGTTGCCTCCCTCACCATCTGTAACAATCAATCGGTCAGATTTATTGAACACTTACTCTAGGCAGAGCACTGAACTAAGTACTTGGAGTATGGTATAGTGGATAGAGCATAGGCCTGGGAGTCAGAAGGTCATGGGTGCTATTCCCGTCCATGCCACTTGACTGCTGTGTGATCCTGGGCAAGTCATTTCACTTGTCTGTGCCTCAGTTATCTCATCTTTAAAATGGGCGTTGAGACCGTGAATGCCACATGGGACAGGGACTGTGTCCAACTTGATTTGCCTGTACCTACTCCAGTGCTTAGTACAGTGCCCGGCACATAGTAAGCACGTAGAGAAGCAGCGTGGCTCAGTGGAAAGAGCGAGGGCTTGGGAGTCAGAGGTCACGGGTTCTAATCCCGGCTCTGCCGCTGGTCAGCTGTGTGACCTTGGGCAAGTCACTTAACTTCTCTGTGCCTCAGTTACCTCATCTGTCAAATGGGGATTAAAACTGTGAGCCCCACATGGGACAACCTGATCACCTTGTATCCCCCAGCACTTAGAAAAGTGCTTTGCACATGGTAAGCGCTTAACAAATACCAGTTAGCAAATACCATTACTACTATTATATTTAGTGGAAATGATCCCTGCTCTCGGGGAGTGACAGAAAAGGGAAAAGAAACAGAGTTTAAAGACGTGTATAAGTTTGGTGAGGGATCGAGTGTACCTGACCTGGAATTTCAGGATCATCCCTGGGTCGGGGCATATTACGCAGAGGTCAGGATGGGGTGTGGCCTTCCAGCAGTGGGTAGCTTGATGGGCATGAGCTGCTGCTGCCCTGGAATTATTAGGTCCCTGGATGGGATACTGACTTGGAAACTCCTGGATGTAGATGTAGAAAATGAGAGAGAGAGAGAGAGACACAGACAGACAGACAGGCAGGCAGAGAGAGAGACAGACAGAGAGATATTGAGGGATCTAGGAGAATCCATAACAGTGTTATGGGGGTAAAGCGGGACAGGTAATAGCTTCAGAAAGACACCTAAACCCTGCCTTCGTGGAGTTTACAGATCAGGTAACTCTAGCTCACCTATAGATGAGACAGATAAACATGTCAAATGATGGAGAGAAACCCTAACTCAACAGGTTGGGGCTCCAGCTGAGCCTAGCTCTTGAGGAAGCAGTGTGGCCCAAAGGATAGAGCACAAGCCTGGGAGTCAGAAGGTTCTGGGTTCTAATTCCGGCTCTGCCATTTGTCTGCTGCGTGACCCTGGGCAAGTCGCTTCACTTCTCTGAGCCTCAGTTACTTCATCTGTTACTTCATCTGTTGGACACTTCCTGTGTGTCCAACCCAATTGGCTTGTATCCATCGCAATGCTTAGTACAGTGACTGGCCCATAATAAGTGCCTAACAAATACCACAATTATTATCATATTATTATTATTATTATGTGGGTAAAAGGATGTTCATTGAGGAAGAGCAAGTGAGCCCATCACAGGACTGCAGAGGCAGTTTCTGGGGACTCTTTCTCTACCTGTCCCTACTGATAGTTCTTGGAGAGGGAGTGCACTGGGCCATCACTCCATCCTAATCCTCCTCCGCCTCTCAGCTGCCTTCGACCCTGTCAATCATCCCCTTGCCCTGGAAATATTGTCCAACGTTGGCTTCACTGACACTATTTTCTCCTGTTTCTCCTCCTGTCTCTCAGGCTGCTCATTCTTTCTCGTGGGCTCCTCCTCTCCCTAAGCACTCCCCCCTCCACCACCGCTTCCACCAACTGTGAGTGTCCCTCAAGGTTCAGTTCGGGTTCCCCTTCCATTCTTCCATCTACACTCACTCCTTTGGAGAACTCATTCGCTCCCCTGGCCCTATCTACCACCTCTATGCAGATGATTCCTAAATGTACATCTCCAGCGCTGATCTCTCTCCCTCTCTGCAGTCTCGCATTTCCTCCTGGCTTGAGGACACCTCTTCTTGGATGTCTTCCCATCATCTCTAACTCAGCATGTCCAAAACAGAACTCTTAATCTTCCCACCCAAACTCTGTCCTCCCCCTGACTTTCCCATCCCTGTAGATGGCACTAACTATCCTTCCTGTCCCACAAGCCCATAACCGTGGCATTATCCTTGATTCCTCTCATTCAGTCAACCCACACATTAAATCTATTACTGAATCCTGTCGGTTCAACCTTCACAGTGTAGTTAAAATTCACCCTTTCTACTCCAACCAAACTGTTATTACTTTAATGTTGGTATTTGTTAAGCGCTTACTATGTGCCGAGCACTGTTCTAAGCGCTGGGGTAGACACAGGGGGATCAGGTTGTCCCACGTGGGGCTCACAGTCTTCATCCCCATTTTACAGATGAGGTAACTGAGACACCGAGAAGTTAAGTGACTTGCCCAAAGTCACATAGCTGACAAGTGGCCGAGCTGGGATTCGAACCCATGACCTCTGGACTCCAAAGCCCATGCTCTTTCCACTGAGCCACGCTAATTCTCCAGTAATAATGTTGGTATTTGTTAAGTGCTTACTATATGCAGAGCACCGTTCTAAGCACTGGGGGAGATCCAGGGTAATCAGGTTGTCCCACGTGAGGCTCACAGTTAATCCTCATTTTACAGATGAGGTAACTGAGGCACAGAGAAGTTAAGTGACTTGCCCACAGTCACACAAGCGGCAGAGCCGGGAGTCGAACCCACGACCTCTGACCCTGAAGCCCAGGCTCCCTCCACTGAGCCACGGAAGGGTTTAATCCATTCACTTCTCCTATCTTGCCTTGATTACTGTATCAGACTTCTTGCTGACCTCCCTTCTGCCTGTCTCTCCCCACTCCAGCCCCAACTTCACTCTGCTGCCTGGATCATTTTTCTACAGAAATGTTCAGTCCATGTTTCCCCACTCCTCAAGAACCTCCAGTGGTTTCCCATCCACTTCCGCATCAAACAGAAACTCCTTACCATCAACTTGAAAGCACTCAGTCACCTCTGCCCCTCCCATCTCCCCTACCCAGCCCACTCACTTTGCTCCTCTAATGCCAAACTACTCAGTGTACCTCGAGCTTGTCTATCTCACCACTGACCTCTCTCCCACTTTCTGCCTCTGGCCTGGAATACCCTCCCTTTCAATATCTAACAGACAATTACTTTCCCTACCGTCAAAGCCTTATTGAAGGCACAGCTCCTCCAAGAGGCCTTCCCTGACTAAACCCTCCTCTCCTCTTCTTTTACTCCCTTCTGCACTGCCTTGCCTTGCTCCTTTTAATTCACGGCCACAGCCCCCAGCCCCACAGCATTCATTCTTTCAGTCATATTTATTGAGTGCCTACTGTGTGCAGAATACTGTACTAAGTGCTGGGGAGAGTATGATACAACATTAAACAGACACATTCCATCCCATAACAAGCTTACAGTCTAGAGCACTTACGTCCAGTTCCATAATTTATTTATGTCTCCCTTGCTAGATTTTAAGCTAGTTGTGGGAAGGGAACGTTTCTGTTTTAATGTCGTGTTGTACACTCTCAAGCACTTAGTATATTGTCCTGCACACAGTATGTGCTCAATAAATACAACTGACTGACTGATAGTAAGCATTCAGCAAATATGATTGACTGATTGATTGATTGATTGAATAGACATTGGAGTCAGGCATCTGAATTATCTGTGCCATGAAGAGAGTTTTGTTTGGTTTTTAGTGGAGAAGTGGAGCTGTCTGTGATTTAACCCAAGAAGGTTTACTGTACTGGGATCTGTTCTTTATCCAAAGGGCCAGCAATTAAATGGTAAGGGTGTTAGAATTAGAATGGAGCATAGTGGATCGAGAAAGGGAGTCAGAAGGTCATGGGTTCTAATTCCAGCTCTGCCACTTGTCTGCTGTGTGATCTTGAGCAAGTAATTTCACTTCTCTGTGCCTCAGTTACCTCATCTGAAAAATGGGCATTGAGACTGTGAGTCCCTATGGGACAGGGACACTGTGTCCAAGCTGATTTGCTTGTATCCACCCCAGTGCTTAGTACAGCACCTGGCACATAGTAAGCGCTATACATGATTATTATTATTATTGTTATTAGAAAGGGACAATATTCTCAGACCTATTGAGCTGAACTGGGCCAACTTCCTGCTGGTCAGGTTTCTTCTCCTTGCTGGAAAATAGTGCCTGAGGCACTCAAGTCTTCTCACAGTATCAGGGGCTGGGCAATTGTGGGAGAAAAGGAGTTAATCACAGTACTAACTGATTACTATGTGCAGGTTACTATATTAAGCAGTGGGGTCTACTGGAAAGAGCATGGGCCTAGGAACCAGAGGACCTGGGTTCTAATTTCAGCTTTGCCACTTGTCTGCTGTGGGACCTTGGGTGAGTCATTTAACTTTCCTGGGCTTCAGTTTCCTCATCTGTGTCCTGTGACACGGAACTGTGTCCTACCTGATTATCTTGTACCTAACCCAGTGCTTTATACAATGCTTGACACATATAGTAAGCACGTTACAAATAGCACAAATTCCACTGCACTTGGAAGAGTATAAAAGAGATCAAAAACCCGATCCCTGCTCTTAATAAATTGATAATCTAACGGGAGACAGGTGTGAAGTAATTTATAAATATGAGGAAAAAGTGCCCTAATAGCATATGAAAATCAGTAGGTAATAATAATAATAATGTTGGTATTTGTTAAGTGCTTACTATGTGCTGAGCACTATTCTAAGTGCTGGGGTAGATACAGGGTAATTAGGTTGTTCCACGTGAGGCTCACAGTCTTAATCCCCATTTTACAGATGAGGAAACTGAGGCACTGAGAAGTTAAGCGACTTGCCCAAAGTCACATTAGCTGACAGGTGGCGGAGCCGGGATTAGAACCCACAACCTCTGACTCCCAAGCCCACGCTTTTCCACAGAGCCACGCTGCTTCTCTAAAGTGTGTCAAGAAGTTGGGAGTACAGATGTGTTAAGGTACTAATAGGGAGGAGTAGGGAGTAGGGAGAAGAAAAATGAATCACAGAATACCTCCTGGAGAAGGTGAGATTTCATCTTTGAAAAATGAGAGAGATGAAGTCCAGAGGATTCGAAGGGAGAAGGAGTTCCAGGCAGGAGAGAGGGTGTGAGCCAGGGGTTGGAGATGGGAAAGTTGAGAACAAGACATAGTGAGCAGAAGAGCTTGGGAAGAATGGAGTGTGCAAGGAAGGATGTAGTAGAAAAGGAGTGTGATTAGGTGAGAGGGATGACAGGGTCCTCATTGGGAATGGCACGTCAACATCGATCCTTTGATTTCAGGCCCGGAAACCAGTTCAGTGTAGGACTCAGGACCACTCACTTTCTCATCTCTGCCAGTTGTGTTTCTGCTGGGGCCCAGCGAGCCATGAGTGAGCAGATGGGCCAGGGGATGGCACAGTGAGAGGGGCACGCAAAGCTTGTGGTTAGCAGAGAGGGGCCAGACATCCTTAAAGCCAATGGTCAGGTGGTTCTGTCTGATGCAGAGGTGAACAGGCAAGCCTGGGTGCAGGCCGGCATTTTAGAAAGATGATCTGAGGAGCATGCTGAAGCCTGGAGGCCAGTGAGCTGGGGAACAAATCAATCAATGGTACTGTTGAGTGCTTCCTGTATGCAGAGCACTGTATTAAGCATTTAGGAAAGGAAAAAAAAGACGATATTTGTTAAGCACTGTGTATTAAGTACTGAGGTAGATACAAAATAAACAGGTCAGACACAGTCCCTGTTCCTCATGGGGCTCACAGTCTAAGTAGAAAGGAGAACAAGCATTTACTTCATCCACTTTTTACAGATGAGGAAACTGAGGCACAGAGAAATTAAGTGACTTGCTCATGATCACACAGAAGGCAAATAGTAGAGCCGGGATTATACCCCGGGCCTACAGACTCCCAGGCACGTATCCCTTCCACTTGAAATGCTGCTTTCCCAATATAATAGGGGACCATAATAGAATACAACATAAAAGAATAGGCGGATGCAGTCCCTCCCCACAAGGAGCTTATAGTCTACAGGGAGCCACTGGTGTTAAAATAAATTTCAGATAGGGGAAATAGCCTGGACAAAAGTGGTGGCTATTTGGATGAAGTGGAAGGAGAAGATCCAGGTTTTAGCAGTGCATAGCATGTGAGAGTTGAAAGACAGCAGGGAATCAAGGATGATGCCAAGTTGGTTTGGCTTCAGAGACAGGGAGGATGGTGGCAGCGGGGTCAACTGACTTGGGAAAGCTAGATGGAGGAGAGGATTTGGGCGAGGATATGAAGAGTTCCGTTTTGGATGAACCGACTGTGACGTGCCGGCGGCAGACAGGGAGAGAGTTCAGGGCGAGTAGATTTTAGAGAGTGACCCACAAAAGGGTGATAGTTGAAACTGTGGGAGTGGAGGAACAACCCATCAGAGTGACTATAATAAAATGAGAAGAACAGAAGAACCAGAATAGAGGTTTGAGGGGGCGAGGGGCAGAAGATGGGCCAGAGAAAGAAATGGGAAGAGTGATCAGGGAGACCAGAAAAAAAGCAAAGAAGAAACTCCATATTCTGAATGGGTCTCTGCCCAAACTACGATCTTGGAACTCTCAACATCCTCTGGGTGAGCAATGCTTGTGGTAACCTCAAACATGCCCTGGGCTAGGGAAAATCCTCAAACCCTAAGGGCTGCAGAATGTTATAGGGAGTACATCTGAGGTAGACGACATTTGCTTTTCTGGTTGGGTCAAGCATCCAAACTCCCAGTGGAGGGTCTGGAAACCCCTCTGAAAATTCCCAAGTAGCCAAGTCCCCGACCCCTGAAGGAGGCCCCTCCTTTGTCAGTTGGGAAATGGCAGTTCCTTTCCAAAATGCACTTCCCATTTCCTGCCTTTGAGTTTCTGAAAACTTGGGCCGAACGAGTCGGCGGTTCGCAGCTCACAGTCACTCCCAGTGCCGGCGGGCTCCGCGACCCAGCTTCCGACTGGCGGTGATGAAGGGGGTGAGGACATAGAAACCTTCTGCCTCTGAGGTCAGCATGGCTAATTGACTCCGGTGGACGAGGCGTTTCATCCTGTTTCTCGTTCCAGGGAGAGTGCTGTTGCTAAGGGGACCGCGAGGGCCATAAAACAAAACAGGCCTGATGGTGCAGGCAGTCAGGCTGAGCCTGGCCTCCCTCCCTCCCCAGCCCATGGCAGGGCTGGGTCCTCTCCCTGCTGTTTCTCCCTCCCTCTCCCTGTGGCCCTCCTTTCAAAAGCACTTCTCACCTTCTTCCTCCCCACCTGGGTTCAAAGCCCCACTCCCACCAAATGAAAGCATTCATTATTTTTATTACGTGGTATTTGTTAAGTGCTTACTATGTGAGAAATGCTGTACTAAACGCTGGGGTGGATATGAGATAACCAAGTCCCAAGAGGGGCTCACAAATCTGAGTAGGAGGAAGAACGGGGATTGAATTCCCATTTTACAGATGGGGGGAACTGAGACCCAGATAAGTTAAGTGACTTGGAGCATGGCCTAGTGGACAAAGCACGTGTCTGGGAGTCAGAAGGACCTGGGTTCTAATCCCGACTCCACTACTTGCCTGCTGTGTGCCCTCGGGCAAGTCGTTTAACTTCTCTGAGCTTCAGTTACCTCATCTGTAAACTAGAACTCACAATCTTAATCCCCATGTGAGACCGCGACTGTGTCCAACCCAGCGTATATGGAGCGGGAGGGAGTTCCAGGCTAGGGGGAGGGAGTAGAAAAGGGTTTGGCGGAGAGATAGATGAGATCGGGACACAGTGGGTAAACTGTCATTAGAGGAGTGGAGTGTGCAGCCCGGACTGTAGCGGGAGGTTAGTGAGGAGAGGAAGGGAGGGGCGAGTTGATTGAGTGCTTTAAAGTCAAGAGTGAGGAGTTTCTGTTTGATGCGGAGGTGGGTGGGCAGCCATTGGAGGTTCTTGAGGAGTGGGGAGACATGGACTGAATGTTTTTATTGAAAAATGATGAAGTGTGTGATGAAGTGAAGTGTGTAGTGGAGTGGGGAGAGACAGGAAACTGGGAGGACAGTGAGGAGGCAGAAGCAGTTAGTCAAGGAGGGAGAGGATAAGCCCTCGGATCAGCACGGTAGCAGTTTGGATGCTGTGAAGGTAGAACCAACAGGATTTGGTGACAGAGGGGAAAATATGGGTGGAATGAGAGAGATGAGTCGAGGCCACCACCAAGGTTATGGGTTTGTGAAACTGGGAGGGTAATGGTCTACAGTGATGAGAAGGACACGAGGAAGACGGTTTGGATGGGAAGATAGGGAGTTTGGTTTTGGACACGTTTAGTATCAATGAGGCATTGAGGTAGAGATGACCTGAACGCAGGAGGAAATGTAAGATTGCAGGATAGGGGAGAGGTCGGGGCTGAAAATGTAGATTTGGGAATCATCAGGAATCATCAGTTGGGAATACCCTGTTCTGGCTGTGCACTTTACCTCATACTAAGTCAAATTTATCTTTTCTCCTGACTCTCTTGGGAGCATTTCAAATTTCAAATGTTGTTGGTCCTTGGGTCCATGGAGGCACTGGGGGAGAGTTGAGTGGATAAGAAATTGGTTGGAGTGGTAAATATTTGGTATTTATTTCTGTCCCACAGATCAACTCCTCCACTAGCAGTAATCTGTGTGGTAGGACAGGGGAGGCCAGAGGGTGGGGAAGAGAGGATTGGGAACAGAAAAGAGGAAGTTCCCGTTTATTTCAGAGGAGGCTGGAAAATTGGTTTCCAGGATGTGCCCTCCCTCATGTTGCATTTACTGCCTAGATTTGCATCTCGTTTCTCACTTCGTCATTTTTCAACACTTCCCTAAGGGACGTTTAGACTTAAGAGGTGCGTTTTCACACCGGAAAAACAGAAATGAAAGGCTGTGCAAATTCAGGCAGGAGGTCAACCGGTGTTGGGGCCCTGACCTTCGTTTATATAGAAGTATAGCTTCTCCTTCCCCAGTATCAGAGACAAAAGAGTGGAAATCAAACCCTCGCCAGCCTCTGTTCCCTTGAAAATCAAAGAGATTGAAAGAGAGACCTGGATTTGTCTGGGGGGGGGGGGGGGGGAGGAGGGGTAGGGAGGGAATGGATTTCTGAATCTTCAAAGAGGCTTCCTCCTCCTCCTCCTCCCATCCCCTTTCACACTTCTCTACTTCTCCCCCACCCCCCAACCCCCGACCAACACACACACACCCTTCTCGGACCACAGCTTCCTCCCTTTTATGTGTAGTTCCCTGGGGTTGATCTTAAACAGATAAAATCTTTTCTCTCAAGCCAGTCAAGATGTCCTAGGCAGGTCATTGGTTGTTTAAAGTTAGGTCAACTCTTTCCCCTCTGCTACTCTGCCCCTCAGTCTTCGGTTCCTCCTCTGGCATCGCTCTTCTTGGTTGTGGAGCATCTAGCCTGCCGACAAATATTAATAATGATAAGAATAATAATAATGTTGGTATTTGTTAAGCGCTTACTATGTGCAGAGCACTGTTCTAAGCGCTGGGGTAGATACAGGGTAATCGTGTTGTCCCACACGAGGCTCACAGTCTTCATCCCCATTTTACAGATGAGGTCACTGAGGCACAGAGAAGTGAAGTGACTTGCCCACAGTCACACAGCTGACAAGCGGCGGAGCCGGGATTCGAACCCATGACCTATGACTCCCAAGCCCAGGCTCTTTCCACTGAGCCACGCTGCTTCTCTAAATAATAACTGTGGGTTTTGTTAAGCACTTACTATGTGCCACACACTGTACTAAGCACTAGGGTGGTTACAAGCAAATCAGGTTGGGGACAGTCCCTGTCCCGCATGGGGCTCACGGTCTCAATTCTCATTTTCCATATGAGGTAACTGAGGCACAGAGAAGTGAAGTGACTTGGCCAAGGCCACACAGCAGACAAGTGGCAGAGCTGGGATTTGAGACCACGAACTTCTGACTCCCAGGCCTGTGCGCTATCCACTATGAAAAGCTGCTTCCCATAGAGAAGGCGCACTGACTTACGGGAAAGAGCTCAAGGCCTGGATATCCACCCCAGGTTCTACTACTTGCCTGCTATAAGACCTTGGACAAGTCACTTAACTTCCCCATGCCTCAGTTGCCTCATCTGTAAAATGGGGATTCAATACCTCCTATTCAGTCAGTCAGGCAGTCAATCATATTTATTGAGTGCTTACTCTGTGCACTAAGCACTTGGGAGAGAACACTATAACGGACATATTCCCTGAACGCGAGGAGCTTACCATGCAGAGGAGGAGAGAGATAATGTAGATAAATAAAATTACAAATATGTACATAAATGCTGTGGGGCTGGGAGGGGGGATGAATAAAGGGAGCAAGTCAGGGTGGCGCAGAAAGGAGTGGAAGAAAAGGAAAAGAGGGCTTAGTCAAGGAAGGCCTCTTGGAGGAGATGTGCCTTCAGTTAGACTTTGAAGTGGGGGAAGAGTAATCGTCTGTCAGATATGAGGCCGGAGGGTGTTTCAGGTCAGAGGCAGGAGGTGGACTGGAAGTCAGTGGTGAGATAGACTAGATTGAGGTACAGTGAGGTTAGCATTAGAGGAGTGAAGTGTTTGAGCTGGCTTGTGGTAGGAGGGAGCAAGGTGACTGAGATCCATTAAAAAAAATAATGACTGTGTCATGTGAGTGCTTACTGTGTAAGCACTGGGGTAGATACAATACAGTCAGATCAGACACAGTCCCTGTCCCTCACAGGGCTCACAGTCTAAGTGGGAGGGAGAACAGGTGGTTCACCCCCCATTTTTCAGATGAAGCGACAGAGGAAGTGAAGTGACTTGTCCAAGGTCACATAGGCAAGTGGCAGAGCCAGGATTAGAAATCGGGGGGTTTCTTGTTTGTTTTAATGGCATTGATTAAGTTCTTACTATGTGCCAGCCACTGTACTAAGTGCTGGGGTAATTTCAAGATAATCAGATTGGACACAGTCAGTGTTTCACAGTCTTAATCCCCAATTCAGAGTTGAAGTAACAGAAGCACTGAGAAGTTAAGTGACTTGGGCAGGGTCACACAACAGACAAGTGGCAGACAAGCGACAGTCTCCTGCCTCCCGGGCCTGGTCTCTTTCCACTGGGCTCTGAAGCTCTGAAAGGAGAGGCCCAACCACTGCTGAGAATTCTGACTAAGGCCCCAGCGTCTGACACCCGCACAAGGGGGGTGGGGGGGGCATAGAGGCCTGAGGAGACAGGGTGAGTTCTCCGAGGGCATTGCTGGGAATGAATAAACAGGGCCCCCTCAGGAAACACCAGATGCTGCCCCTCCCCACAACCCCCCTTCTCCCTGCTCATTGACCCCCGCTGAGACTTGAAAGGGCTGGACCTTTAAGTCCCCGCTGGGAGCCCAAGTTGCTCTTTGGGTGGCAGAGTGACGGAAACCAGAAGTCTGTCAGGAATTTGGTTGATTGTTTACTGGGACCGAGCAGAATCTGTGGGGGGTGACTCTTCAGCTCTTGACTTCTACAGGGCCACCTTGGAGGCATGCAGTCAGCAGCTGCCTGGTCCACCCCATAATTAGCAGGGATGGTTGGTAGCGGCACTTAACTGCCCTGTTGCCTCTTGAACCTGGTTGATCCAGGCTGGGGGAGGTATGGGTGGGAGGGGAGAAGGGCGAAAGAGAGGGAGAGAGAAGGGAGGGAAAGGGGAGGGGAGGAAAGAGGGAAGTGGAAGGAGGGAGGGCGATTGCATTTTTTCCTCCCCAAGTATTAGTCCAAGCTTCCACCATCAAAATGCTGCTGGTTCCCCGAACCCCAAACCCTGCCCCGCCATCCCGTCAGGGGAGGGCAGGCAACCGGGATATTGACACCAGGGAAGCGGGCAAAGCCATCCCAAGTAGAAGGCAGCGGCTGCTGGACTGAGCAGGGGCGCCAGGCAGCCCCGAGCTGCGATGACACTCTGGTGAGGAAACCGGGCCGGGCCGGTTGGTTGTTTTTAGTTTGGTGGGAGGCTTCCAGCTCTTTCCCGGCAGCAGTTTCCATTTTCCCTGGTGACTGCTCTCGCCCCCACTGCGGGATGACAGCAGGATACCCAAACAACCGCTCAGTGGGGGGGCCGTCAAATAGGATAAGCCTACAAAAGGTGGACAGAAGAAATGCTCTAAAAAGGCGGTGGGCGGAGGCACAGCAGGGGTCTGCACAGAGATTGAGGGGTAGAGAGGTCATTCTGACATCTAGGTTTCAGACCTAGAGAGACTCTCTCAAGGCTGAGGCTCTGGGAGAATCATGACACCAAGGGGAAGATGTGGAAACAACATTAGGCATTGTAGGTAGGAAATGCAACAGTAAAGTAGGGATGACAGTGATCATAATAAGAACAGTAATAAGGATAATTAGAGCTTTTGTTAAGTGCTTACAATGTGCCTAGCACTCTATCAAGAAGTGAGATAGATACAAGCTAATCGGGTCGAACACAGTCTCTGTCCCACAGGGGGCTCACAGTTTTAATCCCCACTTCCTCATTTTACAGATGAGGAAACTGAGGCACAGAGAAGAGAAGTAACTTGCCCAAGGTCACACAACAGACACGTGGCAGTGCCGGGATTAGAAGCCAGATCCTCTGACTCCCAGGACTGTGCTCTCTACCGGGCCACGCTGCCTCTCTAGAGGCAATCTCTGTGCTCCTGATGTGGAAGGGAACGACAAGTACACACCTGTGGCTATCAGCCACACCCGTGCATGCTGATAAAATCTCACCATTGGTAGAACAGGAGAGTCATCTTTGAACCCATCCGACAGCATTTCACACGCGCGCACACACACACAACACTCTGCCCTTCTCGTGGACTCTACACATTGCCTTTTCCCACCCTGATGTGGGAATCACAGATACAACCATTTCTCAGCAATCCAGTTTACTCTTGGATTCTTCCCAAGAGAGAGGAGAAGCAACGTGGCCTAGCGGATAGAGCCCGGGCCTGGGAGTCAGAAGGAACCAGTTCCTAATCCCGACTCTGCCGCTCGGCTGCTCTGTGACCTTGGGCAAGTCACTTCACTTTCTCTGGGCCTCAGTTACCTCATCTGTAAAATGAGGATAGAGATGGCGAGCCCTGTGTCCAACCAGATTACGTTGTATCTACTTCAGTGTTTAATACAGTGCCTGACATACAGTAAGCGCTGGCTCAGTGGAAAGAGCCCGGGCTTGGGAGTCAGACGTCATGGGTTCGAATCTAGGCTCTGCTACTTGTCAGCTGTGTGACTGTGGGCAAGTCACTTAACTTCTCTGGGCCTCAGTTACCTCATCTGTAAAATGGGGATTAACTGTGAGCGTCACGTGGGACAACCTGATTACCCTCTATCTACCCCAGGGCTTAGAACAGTGCTCTGCACGTAGTAAGTGCTTAACAAATACCAACATTATTATTAAATACCACAAAATATTCCCTGGGACACTGTCCCTCCATTAGAACAGTGCTTGGCACAAAGTAAGCTCTTAACAAATACCATTATTATTATTATTCTTTCTCCAGGGTCATAGCCAGTTCAAGTGATCAATCAAGTGTAATTATGGAGCGCTTGCTCTGTGCAGTACACTATAATAATACTACTACTAATAATAAAGGTGGCATATTTAAGTACTTATTATGTGCCGGGCACTGTTCGAAGCATGGAGGTGGATGCAAGCAAATCGGGTTGGACACAGTCTCTGTCCCACATGGGGCTCACTGTCTCAATCCCCATTTTACAGATGAGGTAACTGAAGCACAGAGAAGTGAAGTGACTTGCCCAAGGTCACACAGCAAACAAATGGTGGAGCCGGGATTAGAACCCAGGTCTTTCTGACTCCCAGGCCTGTACTCTATCTACTACTAACTCTATCTACTACTACTTAAATCAAGAAGCATCAGGAATGCCCTGATGGTATTGAGGTCCCCCGAAATGTCGCCTTGGAGTACCTCTGGCTTTGGGAGTCTCTCGATTTAATCAATAGAATTTGCTGAACGCCCCCTTACTTTGTGCAGAGCACTGTATTAAGCACTTGGGAGAACACCATACAGTAGGTAGACATGATCTCTGCCCTTGAGAATCTTACTGTTTAGCCCCTCTACCCTGTTATAGACTTGCTCCCACCCTCTGGCCCTCCTTTAGCAATCTATCAAGTGATCATATTTATTGACCGTTTACTGTCTGCAGAACACTGTACTAAGCATCTGGGAGAGTACGATACCGCAGCATCGGTAGACGCAGCATCGGTAGACACATTGTTCCGTTACTGCCATCTTCAATCTTACCCTCGCTGATGGCTTCTTGCCCTCTGCCATGAGACGTGTACTCTTCTGTACTTAAAAATGCTGCCCACTGCTGTACAAAATCCTTAAATGGGTTGCAGCATTGTTCTGTCCCTTTTAATGTGTCTGGGCCTCCGTTTCTTCATCTGTAAAATGGGGTTTAAATAGCCATTCTTGCTCCTACTTAGACTATGAGCCTCATGCGGAAGAAGGACTGTGTCCAATCTGATTATCTACCCAGTGATCTGCATGCAGTAAGCCCTCAATGAATACCACTGATGATGATGGTAATGATGACAATACGCTCACTGCCTTGAAATCCTCTCCATTAACTCTCTACTTATTCATCTACAATCAAGTTTTCAGCCCCCTTGCTCCATCATGATAGCACTCACAAGGTCATCAGTGGCTTCCACCCGGCCAAGTCCAGTGGGTGAAACTGCGTCCTCCTGCTCCTTGTCCTCTTGGTCTTCTTCGGCACTGTTGCCCACATCCTCCTCCTGGTCCTCTTGCTACTTCTCTGACCACGGCCTCTCAGTTGAACTCACTGGTGCTTTCTCTCATTCCCTAACTGGGAGACTTCCACAAGGATGAGAAGCAGCTTGGCCTAGTGGAAGGAGCATGGACCTAGGAGTCAAAGGACTTGCTTGGGTCGGAGAGACAGAGGACCCGGGTTCTAATTCTGACTCTGCCGCTTGCCTGCTGGGTGACCTCAAACAGGTCATTTAACTTCTCTGAGCTTCTTCATCTGTGAAATGGGGATTAATTCATTCATTCAGTAGTACTGATTGAGCATTACTATGGGCAGAGCACTGTACTAAGTGCTTGGAATGCACAACTCGGCAACAGATAGAGACAATACCTGCCCAATGACGGGCTCACAGTCTAAACTGGGGGAGACAGACAGCAGAGCAAAGCGGAACAAAATAAAAACAAGGCAACATCATCAAGCTAAATCGAATCAAGGAGATGTTCACCTCATTAACAAAATAAATAGGGTGATAAATAATATAAACAAATGAGCACCGTGCTGAGGGGAGGGGAAGGGGGAAGAGCAGAGGGTCGGGAGGAGAGGAAGGGAGGGATTAAATACCTGTTCTCCCTCCTACTTAGACTATGAGCCTCATGTGGAAAAGGACTGTGTTCAATCTGATTACCTACCCAAGCTTTAGTTCAGTCCTTGGCACATAGTAATCACTTAACAAATAGCGTTATTATCATTATGATCAGTTGTAGTAGCGATAATAATAATATAATTAATAAGTTAATTAATAATATAATATAATATCATTATCGCTACTACAACTAATCATAATAATAACATTGATGGTTTTCGGTAAGCGCTTCCTATGTGCCAAGCACTGTTAGTAGTAAAAGTAGTACTGGACAAGAAATCTGTCTGTTATACTGCACTCTCCCAAGCGCTCCGTACAGTGCTCCGCACACAGTAAGCGCTCAAATGGGGGTGACTGACTGACTAATAGTAGAAATAGCAGCAGCAGCACCATTCTGGGTCCACTACTTCACGTGCTCTACCCTCACTCCCTCTCAGGAAGTTTATCCACTCTCACAGACTCAGATATCACCTCTTGGTGGATGACTCTCAAATCCACCTCATCGATCGATCCATCACTGGTATTTATGGAGCACTTTCTGTGTGCACAACACTGTACTAAACACTTGCCAGCCTCAGCAGCTCTACAATTTCACATTTTTGCTGGCTTTCAAGGACAGCCCGCAACCTTGGTGGTGGGGGCGGTAGTAATAGTAGTAATAATAGTAGTCATTGTAGCATTAATTTTTTTATTTTCGTATTTATTTTCATATTCTTTTTTTTAGTATTTATTTTTTTAGAAGCAGCGTGGCTCAGTGGAAAGAGGACGGGCTTAGGAGTCAGAGGTCATGGGTTCTAATCCCCGCTCCACTACTTGTCAGCTGTGTGACTTTGGGCAAGTCACTTCACTTCTTGGTGCCTCAGTTACCTCATCTGGAAAATGGGGATGAAGACTGTGAGCCCCATGAGGGACAACCTGATTACCTTGCATCTACCCCAGAGCTTACTACAGTGCTCGGCTCATAGTAAGCGCTTAACAAATACCAACATTATTATTATTATTGTTTAATGAGTGCCCATCTGGAGCAGTGCACTGACCTAGGCATTTGGGAAATACAGAATAAAGAAATGACACATTTCCCACCCACGAGGGGTTTACACTCTAGTGGGGAAGACAAATGCAAGAATAGTTACAGGAGTATCAAAATTAATTCATTTATAATTGAATATATACAAGTATGCTGAGGGTAGATATAAATAAATGTATAAATGCTAGAGATGGTTTATGGGTTTATATAGTTTAGGATTCTAGGAAATTAATCAGGGAAGACTTACTGGAGGAGGTGGGATCTTAAGAGGGTTTTGAATGTGGAGAGAGTTATGGACTATCAGATTTGTGGAGTTCTAAGTCAGGGAAACGGCTTTAGCGAGAGGATTGAGGAGGGAGACATGAGAGATTCAGCTAGAAGTTGTTTTGAGGTGAATGAAGAGAACGAATAGTACAGATGGGGTGAGTTGATGCAGAGCCTTGAAGTTATTTGTGGAGGAGCTTTTGCTGGCTGTGGAGAGACGCGAAGAACCAGTGGATGGTTTTGAGGAGAGATGTGGACCAAAAGGAGAGAGGTTGGAGGGAGGAAGGCCAGAAAGAGGACTGGTGCAATAGTCTAGTGATGCTATGACCAGAGTTTAGTGCACTTTCCAGAGTAGCCTCTACCATCCCCTCTACTTCCAGTCTTGTGTCTGCAGCTCCCTGGAAATGGTGGTGCCCAGGGCTGAGGACCAGGGCTGTCAGGAGTCCCAGCAGGGAGACGATGGAGGGGTCAGCCAGGGGGAGAGGGGATCTGAGGCAGAACTTGCTCCATGGACCTTCCTTTTCTTCCTGCAGCCTCTGGAAGCCTCCCGAGAGGTACAGATGTGGAATTATCCGGTTAATGTCATCTGCATAGATGGTCAAGTTGGGTTATTCGGAGACTCTGATGAGAACATCGGTCTGGGAGTCAGAAGGTCATGGGTTCTAATCCCAGCTCTGCCATTTGTTTGCTGATGACCTTGGGCAAGTTGCTTCACTTCTCTGGGCCTCAGCTACCTCATCTATAAAATGGGAATTAAGGCGGTGAGCCCTATGTGGGACAGGGAGTGTATCCAACCTGATTAGCTGGACCCAGCGCTTAGAACAGTGCCTGATGCATAATAAGTGTTTAACAAATTATTTGTTATTTTTACTATTTTTATTATTAGACACCCAAATCATTTTGGATTTGGACTTGTCTGTCTCTCTAGCAAGATTGTTAGCTCCACTGCACTGTCCTCCTCCACGAGGTGCTTGTTGACTGCTTGAGATGTATCCACCACTGTGCAAACACTGGGGTAGATGCAATATAAGCAGATTGGACACAGTCTGTGACCCCCATGTGGCTTGCAGTGTAAGGAAGAGGGAGAAAAAATGTTAAATCCCCCTTTTTACAGATGAGAAAACTGAGGCACAGGGAAGTTAAGTGACTTACCCAAGGTCACCCAGCTGGCCATTGGCAGAGCCAAAACTAGACTAGAACTAGTATCTCCTGACTCCAAAACTGTGCTCTTTCCTCTAATAATAATAATAATGTTGGTATTTGTTAAGCGCTTACTATGTGCAGAGCACTGTTCTAAGCACTGGGGTAGATACAGGCTAATCAGGTTGTCCCACGTGAGGCTCACAGTTAATCCCCATTTGACAGATGAGGTAAATGAGGCACAGAGAAGTTAAGTGACTTGCCCAACAGTCACACAGCTGACAAGTGGCAGAGTTGGGATTCAAACTCATGACCTCTGACTCCCAATCCCGTACTCTTTCCACTGAGCCACGCTGCTTCTCATAGCAGCAAACTATATAGCAGCAAAAGCAGCAAAAGCAAAAAGCAAAAAGCAAGCAGCGAAACTCTAGACCCAATTGCTTCTCTAGAGCTTCTTCCATTGTTGCTGCACACAAGGTTCAAGGCAAAAAGTTAACAAGAATTTGCAGGGAGCGGAAAGTCGGTGGCAGTTACAAAACAGAGGTCCTAAGTGCCTCCCCTGCCCTGCTCTCTCTCCTCACTAAGCAGTGGGGTAGGTACAGGCTAATCAAGTTGGGCACAATCCCTGTCGCTCAAGGGAATCCCAGTCTTTACCCCCATTTTACAGATGAAGTAATAATAATTACAGTATTAGTTAAGCGATTGCTTTTGTGTCAAGCACTGTTCTAAGCACTGGGGTAGATACAAGTTAATCAGATTGGACACAGTCCCTGTCCCACACAGGGCTCACCGTCTTAATCCCCATATCACAGATGAGGTAACTGAGGTCCAGAGAAGTGAAGTGACTTGCCCAAAGTCACACAGCAGACATGTGGCAGACCAGGATTAGAATCCATGACCTTCTGACTTCTAGGTCTGTGCTCTATCCACTAAACCAAGCTGCTTCTCTAAGTACCTGAGGCACAGAGAAGTGAAGTGACTTGCTCAAGGTCACACAGCAGACAAGTGGCAGAACCGGGATTATTCATTCGTTAGAACCCAGGTCCCTCTGACTCCCAGGCCCATGCTCTATCCGCTAGGCCGCATGGTGAAGGATGAGCCTCCCTGCAAAGTGCCTGCAGGGATGCAGTTCACAAAGAGCTTTGTCAGCTGGTGGGAGATTGGGGCTGGGCCAAGACTCTCTGGGCCACACTTCCTCCCGGGCTGCTGGTCGCCTGCCCGCTCTGGACGTCTGAGAAGTGGCCGGGCCCCTTCCCGGAGTTACCCGAGGCACATGCTGTCCCGGGGACCGAGGACATAAGCCTCGGTGCTCTGAGGCCCCGGGAGCCTTAAAAGGGAACGGAGATTGAGAACCAACGCGGTGAACAGGCTCCAGCGTGTGGAGGGGAGTCGGGTTGTCTAGCCGCTTGGGCCGACAGCTCCTGCTTTTCACGGGGCTTGGCTCTGGGCCCGGGGACCGGTCACTGTCAGAAGAGGGTGACAGGCAGAAAAGTTTTAAAATGAACTTTAAGACTTCTCTCCCTCCATTCCAACCTTTGGCCCGTCGCTTCTCTCTCCTTCATCTTGAGCCTAGGCTAATGTTTCTGCCAGTTCTTGGCACGAGTCACCCCCAGGATACTCCCTTGGCCTCATGGGGAAGGGGCAGCGGCAACCCTAGCTTTCTCCAGACCGCTGGGCCACCCCCAGCAGGGCCTCAGGCCAGAATCCCCCTAGGGCCACGGTGCCGGGGTGGGAGAATGCCCTCTGAGGGGGGCAGAATCTGACCAGCGGGTTAACTCTAACTCTGCGGGCACTGCAGTCGGGGCACTGCAGTCAGACCCACAGGAGAGGGCTCTGGATCCCCTCTTAAACAATCATGACAATCATTCCGGTATTTGTGAAGTGCTTATTACGTGCCGTGCCGTGCCGAGGACTCTGTTAAGCCCCGTGATAAGCCCTGGGGTAGATATAAGATAATCAGACTAGAGAGAGATTTCCTGGCCTCCCCCTGCTCTGAACGTCCCTGGGGCAACAGCTACCAGGTTAATTAGGTCACCCCCTCCACTCCCACCCCTCAGCCAAGGGTCTGGCCACTTTTCAATAAAATCAACCAAATTTGTTGGGCTGGTGGAGCTGTCCCAGTCCCCCTCCTCTGGTTAGCGTGGATAGTCAGAAAGATCCTACCCTCGGTTACACATCCCTGGGAGAGGGAGAGGGGCTCGTTTGGGGCCCCGGACCACCCACTCTGGAGCTCTGCTGCTTTCCTCCTCATGAGCTCTGGCTGGAATAGTCTGTGCTTTCCCCAAGCAGCAGAACTCTCTGAAATCGGCTGTCAGGCGGGAGGCCCTGGGAGGACAGGGAAATCAAGAGAGAGGCTATTTTGCCTTTCATCAGAAGACTCTATTCTGACCAATATCTTGGCCTTGTCCTGTTCAGAATGATATGCAAAAATAATAATAATGGTATTTAAACAGTTTTTAAATGGCTCTCATTAAACACTTACTATGTGCCAGGCACTACATGAAGTAGTAATAATCAGTTTGAACACAGTTAGGTGTCCCACATGGGGCTCACAGTTTATGTCTAAAGGAGGAGGATTGAATCCCCATTTTAAAGCTGAGGTAACAGGGACGCAGAGAAGTAATAATAATAATAATGATGGTGGTATTTGTTAAGGGCTTACTGTGTGCAAAGCACTGTTCTAAGCGCTGGGGCAATACAAGGCGATCAGGTTGTCCCACGTGGGGCTCACAGTTTTAATCCCCATTTTAAAGATGAAGTAACTGAGGCACAGAGGAGTTAAGTGACTTGCCCAAAGTCACACAGCTGGCAAGTGGCAGAGCTGGAATTAGAACCCATGACCTCTGACTCCTAAGCCCCGGCTCTTTCCACTGAGCCACGTTGCTTCTCCTAAGTGAAGTGACTTGCTCAGCATCACAAAGCAGTGGAGTGTTGGAGCCAGTATCTGAACCCAAGTCCTCTAACTCCCGGGCCCTTACGCTTTCCACTAGGCCACGTTGATTACTATGTGTCGAGCACTGTACTAGGCACTGGGGTTTATACAGTATGAGCAGATCGGCATGTGCCGCTCCTCGGAGGGCCTGAAAATAAAAAACGGGCACTGGGGAGGCTGTGAATTCGGCGCTGTGGGAAAATAGATTCTGATGACCGCTTTTGGAGCCTGGTCAGCCAGAGAGCGACGGGATACCTCAGCGAAGTGAGCCACCCCTCTAAGGCCGGAGTCTTCTCAGTCTGGAATCGCAGCTACTGAATCTCCAGTTAAAGCTTTCCTGGTTGGGGGGGTGGAGGGGTTACCCCCCTGGGATGGTTGCAGCTGGTTGCAGATCTGGGGTTCAGAGGGGAGCCTGGGCCTGGCACCGTGTGGCCATGCTGCCATCTACAGGTCCTTCTCCACAGCTTGGCAACTCCGGCCTGAGTTTGGGAGGGCCTTCGGGCCCTCAGGCCTTCAAAACTGTCAATTTCCTCTCTCGCTCTCCTTCCTCACTGGGGAGCATTGATGTGTTTGCCCTTTTCCTCCCTGGCGGGCGACAGTAGCCGCTCGGCGCCCTTGCTTATAATACTGTTGGTATTTGTTAAGCGCTTACTATGTGCCGAGCACTGTTTTAAGCGCTGGGGTAGATACAGGGGAATCAGGTTGTCCCACGTGAGGCTCACAGTTAATCCCCATTTGACAGATGAGGCAACCGAGGCACAGAGAAGTGAAGTGTCACGCAGCTGACAAGTGGCGGAGCCGGGAGTCGAACCCATGACCTCTGACTCCGAAGCCCAGGCTCTTTCCACTGAGCCGCGCTGGTTGGACAGGCGTCACAAGCTGGACAGGGCGGCTTTGCGGACCTCAGGTGCCTTCTAGTGCTGAGGTGGCCTTCTGGAGCCTGAGGGATTGGGCTGGGAGGCCCTCCCGTCGGGCGCAAGCCCAGGACCCTCAGTAAACACTGCTGCTGATTGACCCACTTGTTACGCGTTGGATTGTGAGTCTTTGGAGGTATCTGAAAGAGAAGCAGTGTGGCCTAGTGGATAGATAGACCATAGACCTGGGAGCCAGAAGGACCTGGGTTCTAATTCCAGACCTGGCATTTGTTTGCTTTGTGACCTAGGCCAAGTCACTTAACTTATCTGAACTTCTTATGGGATGGTGGGTCTCTGGAGGTATCTGAAAGAGAAGCAGTGTGGCCTAGTGGATAGATAGACCATAACCCTGGGAGCCAGAAGGACCTGGGTCCTAATTCCAGACCTGGCACTTGTTTGCTTTGTGACCTAGGGCAAGTCACTTAACTTATCTGAACTTCTTATCTTCCCATCCGAACCCTGTCCTCCCCTGTGACTTTCCCATCACTGTCGATGGCACCACCATCCTTCCTGTCTCACAAGTCCATAACCTTGGCGTTACCTTGACTCCTCTCGCTCATTCAACCCATAGATTCAATCTATCACTAAATCTTGTCTGTTCGATCTTCACGACATCATTAAAATCTGCCCTTTCCTCTCCATCCATACTGCTACCACTTTAATCTAATCCTGCCTTGATTCATGATAATAATAGCAATTCTGGTATTTGTTGAGCACTTATTCATTCATTCATTCAATCGTATTTATTGAGCGCTTACTATGTGCAGAGCACTGTACTAAGCACTTGGAATGTGCAAATTGGTAACAGATAGAGACAGTCCCTGCCCTTTGACGGGCTTACTTAGTAGGTGTCGGGCATTGTTCTAAGCTCTGGGGTGGATATAAGCAAATCGGGTCGGACACAATCCCTGTCCCACATGGGGCTCACTATATTAACCTCCTCATTGACCTCCCTGTCTCCCATCTCGCCCCATTCCTGTCCATACTTAACTCTGCCGACCGGATCATTTTTCTACAAAAACATCAGGCCACGTTTCCCCTCTCCTCAAGAACCTCCAGTGGTGCCCATTCAACTCCGCATCACATAAAAACTCCTTACCATTAGCTTCAAAGCAGTCCACCGCCTTGCCCCCTCCTACTTCACCTCACTACTCTTCTACTACAACCCAGCCCGAGCACTTCACTCCTCCAATGCTAACCTTCTCACTGTGCCTCAATCTAATCTATCTCGCCCCACACTTCTCACCCACATCCTGCTTCTGTCCTGGAACACCCTCCCTCCTCATATCCCGCAGACAATCACTATCCCGCTTCAAAGCCTTATTGAAGTAGATCTCTTCCAAGAGGCCTTCCCTGATTAAGTCCTTCTTTCCTCTTCTCCCACTCCTTTCTGCATTGCCCTGACTTGCTCCCTTTATTTATTCCCCTTCTCAGCCCCACAACATTCATGTGCATATCTGTAATTTTATTGATTTGTATTAATGTCTGACCTGTTTCCCAGTCCCAGTTTAAGGGCACGAATCAGCTGGAAGCCAGGATCTATCAAATGGTTCCTCCCACACCCTTCAGCCTTTTGTTGTTCCTTTAACAGGCTCATTCCAGGGTTTCAAAGATACTAAAGGTTGACCAATTCTAGGACTACTGTTTCTGAGATAAACAGAATATTAGCCCCCTGTAGACTCAATATGGGCAAGGAACATGTCTGCTCAATCTGTTGTACTGTACTCTCCCAAGCACTTAGTAGTGTGCTATGCACATAGTAAGTGGTCAATAAATACCACTGATGGATTGATTAATTGATGAGCCTTAAGAGACTTGATCATCCTGTGCGGACAAGCCCGTTGGTTAGTGAGGGCAGCGTCGCGCTTGCCGTGCTTGGGGTCTGAGTGAAGAGGATGATATCTCAGTGCCTGCCCACCTTGGGGAGCTCAGAAGGACCTGAGTTCTAATCCTGGCTCTACCACTTATGTGCTGTGTGACCTTGGGCAAGTCATTGAATTTCTCTGTGCCTCAGTTTCCTTAACTATAAAATAAGATTAAGACTGTAAGCCCTATGTAGGACATGGACTTCGTCCAACCTGATTACCTTGTATCTACCCCAGCACTTAGAACAGAGCTTGGCACATATTAAGCACTTAACAAATACCATTATTTTTATTCTTATTATTATTAGAAGGGCAATCCATCAATGGCATTTACTGAGTGCTTACTCTGTGGACAGCACTCTACTGAGCGATCAATCATTTAGTCTAGCTGTTTTATCGTTGCCCTTTTAATAATAATAATAATAATAATAATAGTAATAATAATGATGGTATTTGTTAAGCAGTTACTATGTGTCAAGGACTGTTCTAAGACCTGGAGTAGATACAAATTAATCTGGTTGGACACAGTCCATGTCCTATGTAAGGCTCACAGTTTTAATCCTTTTTTACAGATGAAGGAACTGAGGCACAGAGAAGTCAACTGATTTGTCCAAGGTCACAGAGTAGGTAAGCGGTAGAGCTGGAAATAGAACCCAGGTCCTTCAGACTCCCAGGCCCATGCTCTTTTCACTAGGCAATACTGTCTCCCAATGCCTCCCAAGCTGCCTTCTAAAATTCAGGCCCTTCCTCATCTCCCATTCTCTTCCAAATAACCCAGTGTGTGATGTGCCCCACCCTCAAATCAGGATTGCAAAGTTTTTAACTTGCGTTGGTAGGATGAAAGCCTCATCTGGTTCTCCTCTTAGATATTAGTTCTTCAACGGGGTAACCCAGGTGCCTAATAGCATTGGTGCTGAGGATGGCTGGGAGGGAGTTTTTTTCATTTTCTAAATCCTGAAAGAATACAGCAGAGGACATGTTCCCTGGGGCTTAATAATCATTCATTCATTCAATAGTATTTATTGAGCACTTACTATGTGCAGAGCACTGTACCAAGCGCTTGGGATGAACAAGTCGGCAACAGATAGAGACAGTCCCTGCCGTTTGACGGGCTTACAGTCTAATCGGGGGAGATGGACAGATGAGAACAATGGCAATAAATAGAGTCAAGGGGAAGAACATCTTGTAAAAACAATGGCAACGAAATAGAATCGAGGCAATGTACAATTCATTAACAAAATAAATAGGGTAATATACAGTTGAGCGGACGAGTACAGTGCTGTGGGGATGGGAAGGGAGAGGTGGAGGAGCAGAGGGAAGGGGGGGGAAAGAGGGTTTAGCTGCGGAGAGGTAAAGGGGGGGTATAATAACTGTGGTATTAGTTAAGCGCTTACTATGTGCCAGGCACTGTACTAAGTGCTGGGGTGGTTACAAGCAAATCGGGTTGGACACAGTCCCTGTCCCATGTGGGGCTCACAGTCTCAATTCCCATTTTACAGCTGAGGTAACTGAGGCACAGAAAAGTAAAATGACTTGCCCAAGGCCAACCAACAGGCAAGTGGGAGAGCTGGAATTAGAACCCGTGATCTGCTGACTCCCAGGCCCACACTCTACCTACTATACCATGCTGCCCTGCTTGCCAAGCAGAAAAAGCAGAGGTCTGGGAGTCAGGAGGGTTTTTGTTTAAAAAAATGGTATTTGTTAAGCACTTATTATGTGCCAGGCACTGTTCTAAGCTCTGGGGTAGATTCAAGATACTCAGGTCCCACAGTGGGCTCCCAATCTTAATCCCTGTTTTTCAGATGAGGTAACTGAGGGACAGAAAAGTTAAGTAACTTGCCCAAGGTCACAGAGCAGACTAGCGGCAGAGCTAGGATTAGAAACCAGGTCTCTCTGATTCCCAGGGCCATGCTCTATCTAGGCCATGCAGCTTCATGCTGGTTCTAATCTCAGCTCCACCACTTTCTTCCTGTGTGACCTTGGACAAGTCACTTAATTTCCCCATGCCTCAGTTTGCTTATCGGTAAAATGGAGATTCAAAACTTGTTCTCCCTCCCCCTTAGACTGTGAGCCCTAAGTGGGACAGAGACTGGATCTGATGTGATTGTATTTTAACTACCCCAGTGGTTAACATAGAGCTTGGTTCATAGTTAATGCTTAACGAATACCGTTATTATTATTACAATTATTGAGGCTATTTTTAACAGACTGGTTGGTATTTTTACTCATGGCTTTTCCACCACCATACTTTCTTTTCAAAGGTGACGTAGGCAGGGAATGTGTTTACCAACTCTTTTATATTGTACTCTTCCAACAGCTTAGTACAGTGCTTTGAACACAATAAATACTCGATAAATATGATGGAATGAATGAATTAATACAGTCCTCTGTACATAGTAAGCACTAAATAAACATGACTGATTGATATAGTAGCATGAAACATATTCTATTTCCTTACACAGATTGCCTTTCTGACACCTAAACAAACCTTAATTCATTTTGAAATGTTTTTTCTCCCTCTGCAGAATTGCCGTAAGTCACCAAAACCTCCAATCACCAGGGTTTGTGTTCTGGATTGCTCCAACGGTGCCTGTTAAACTCCATAGGGTTTCCAAGTCTCCAGAAACTTCAGAGACTCCATTCATTAATCATTCCTTATTACTCCTTAAATATTAGTCCCTTTCCTGGATTCAAGTGCTCTTTGTCACTGTCAAATTTCAACAAACAGGCTATCCTCTTTGGTCCCGTCCATCCGGCAGGAAGACTTGCATTTCCTCAGGATCTATTGAGTCATTATTAAGTGTTTTTAACAACTGCCAGTGTTTTGCTTAATGAGAGGCACCAGCCCAAATCCTGGCATCAGGGGAAAGCCTCAAGTTCATTATGGGGCAGGAAAGTGTTCGGTATTTCTGTTACATTGTACTCCCTCAAGCACTTAGTATAGCTCATAGTAGGCACTCAATAAAAACCAGTGTTTGAGGCTCCCAGGGGGCCCGAAAGCTGAATTCTGTCCCGGTGAAAGCTGGATTTCATTCGGTCAGTCGTATTTATTGAGCGCTTACTGTGTACAGAGCACCATACTAAGCCCTTGGGAGAGTATTAAATGCTTGGGAGAATACAAGAATAAAGAGACACATTCCCTGTCCATAACGAGCTTATAGTCTAGAGGAAACCTGGAATGAAACCCTGTCCCTGTCTCTCTCCCTCTCTCTCCTGTCTGTGCTCTTCACCAGCAAAAAGAAGAGTTTGCCAGCAGTCAAGTGGAAAACGTTTGACTGATAAGTATATCACGGTCCACTCCAGAGAAGTCAGGTACAGACTGAGCTGGAATTCTGCTCCCGGTGTTATGGTGTCAAGGTGCCAGGGACGTGATAACCATTCCAAAGGACAGATGTCAGATGTGAGTACAGGGTGTCACAGCCCTTCAACCCTTCTCTTGCCACGTTTGTTTCTTCTTCAGAGAACAAAGGCTCGGCCGCCCTGCTTTACTGGAGAAACACAATATAGCTGAGTCGAGACACTGTAAGTTCCTCATGGACAGTGTTCATGACTACCAATTCCCAACTCTTTCGTGTTGTGCTCTCTCAAGCACTTAGGACAGTGCTCTGCACACAGTAATCACTCGATGAATGCCATTGATTGATTGAGTTTTTAGTTTTTTGGAGAAAGGTTGTGATTGTCAACAAGTGTTGTCCTCTGCTTTTTCATAATCCTGCTTTGTCAATTCAGGCTTAGGTCAGTCTGTGGAGAAATCAGGTCTTGGGGATTTTATTGTGTCTGATCTGTGTTTAGCAGTACATAGTACAGATTCAGCAAATATCACAGATTACTATTATTATTATTATTATTGTTAAAGGACTCACAAAGGATGAGGAAGACAGGGTCTTGAGGTTGGGGTTTCTAGTAAATGTTGAGAGGCAAAAGTCCAGGATATTTTGGTTATCTGGAATCTCTGCTTCTACCCATTTAGCAATTAAGAAAATATTTGCAAGACTATTCTTTCCTAAGTATACTGAACTTCATTCATTCATTCAGTCATATTTTTGAGCATTTACTGTGTTCAGAGCACTGTATTAAGTGCTTGGAAAGTACAATTCAGCAACAAATAGAGACAATCCCAACCCAACAATGGGGTCACGGTCTAGAAGCGGGGAGACAGACAACAAAACAAGTAAACAGGCTTCAATAGTGTCAATATAAATAAATAGAATATATATATATACACATCATTAATAAAATAAATAGAATTATAAATATGTACATATATACACAAGTGCTATGGGGCTGGGAGGGGGGTAGACCAGAGGGAGCGAGTCAGGACAATGGGGAGGGAAGGAGGAGCAGAGGAAAAGGGGGGCCTAGTCTGGGAAAAGTGAGGCTTAATTGGAGATGCGATTGAGACCTTCAGCAAAGGTGATCTTTTGGGACTAAACTGAGGCTGTATTTCCTTCCTTTAAATACGACAGCTGGAACTTCCTATTACATACAACCCAGTCCACACACGTTGCTCGAACTCGTCTATCCCACTGCCAAACCCAGTCCACACACGTTGCTCGAACTCGTCTATCCCACTGCCAATCCCTTGCCCACTTTCGCCCTCTGGCCTGGAACTCCTTCCTCCTCACTTCCAGCAGTCCATCACTCTCCTCACCTTCAAAACCCCTCTAAAATCACATCTCCTTTAAGAAGCATTCCCTGACTAAGTGCTCATTTCCCCACCCATCCTCACCTCTACATTGCCTATGCACTTGGCTGTGTACCCCTTAAACACTTAGACACTCCCCCCCAGCCCTACACTAGTTATGTAAATATCCTTATACTCTACTGTTTCCCTCTCTGTAATTTATTTTAATGTCCATTTCCCCTTTTAGACTGAAAGTTGATTGTGGGTTGTGATCGTGTCTACCAACTCTGTTGTTTGTACTTTCCTAGATGCTTTTAGTACAGTGCTCTTCACCAAATCGATCAGTGACATTTATTAAGCGCTGATAGTGTGCAGAGCACTACAGGAAGCGCTTAGGGGGATTCGGAACAAGAGAATTGATAGACATGATTCTTGCTCTCAAGTAGCTTACATTCATTCATTCATTCATTCAGTAGTATTTATTGAGCACTTCCTGTATGCAGAGCACCGTACTAAGCTCTTGGAAAGTAAAATTCAGCAACAAATAGGGACAATCCCTACCCAACAAGGGCTTACGGTCTAGAAGGGGGGAGACAGACAACAAAACAAGTATCAATATAAATAAACAGAATTACAGATCTATACACATCATTAATAAAATAAATAGAATGATAAATATGGACATATATACACAAGTGTTGTGGGGTGGGAAGGGGGGAAGAGCAGAGGGAGCAAGTCGGGGTGATGGGGAGGGGAGGAGGAGCAGAGGAAAAGGGGGGCTTCGTCTGGGAAGGTCTCCTGGAGGAGGTGAGCCTTCAGTAGGGCTTTGAAGGTGGGAAGTCTGATGGTTTGGCAGATGTGAGGAGGGAGGGCATTCCGGGCCAGAGGTAGAACGTGGGTCAGGGGTCGATGGCTGGACAGATGAGAACGAGGCACAGTGAGAAGCTTAGTGGCAGAGGACCGGAGTGTGCGGGCTGGGTTGTAGAAGGAGAGAAGGGAGGTGAGGTAAAAAGGGGCAAGGTGATGCAGAACTTTGAAGCCAATAGTGAGGAGTTTTTGCTTGATATGAAGGTTGATAGACAACCATTGGAGATTTTGAGGAGGAGGGTGACATGCCCAGAGTGTTTCTGTAGAAAGAAAATCCAGGCAGTAGAGTGAATTATAGACTGAAGTGGGGAGAGACAGGAGGTTAGGAGATTAGAAAGGATGCTGATACAGTTATCCAGTCGGGATAGGATGAGTGATTGTACAATCTGGTTTACAATCTAGTGGATAGAAACAGAGTTTCCAGATAACCAAAGTATCCTGGACTTTTACCTCTTAACATTTAATGTGGTAATTTTCTGCTCAGAATTATAATAATAATGATGGTATTTATTAAGCACTTACTACGTGCCAAGCACTGTTCTAAGCCCAGGGGTAGTTACAAGGTAATCAGGTTGTCCCATGTGAGGCTCACATTTTACAGATGAGGTAACTGAGGCACAGAGAAATTAAGTGACTTGCCCAAAGTCACACAGCTGATAAGTGGTGGAGCGGGGATTAGAACCCACAACCTCTGACTTCCAAACCCATGCTCTTTCCACTATGAGAGCTGCTTCTCAATTCTAAACTCACAATGAAATGTATCTCTTTAGATCTGAAAATGAATCTTTATTTTTTACAAAATGGAATCCAGGATGTTTTAAATGGGAGTACCAGAAGGCTTAGAAGTAGACTCAGATATCGTCATTCATATTGTACAAGTAGGAATATGGTCATATTAATATCTGATAAGCATCTATTATCATAAATGTTCAAAACAAACTGAGAGAAACCTCATTCCAAACTAAAAATTGAGCTCTATACCACATTTCCCTGAAGAGAAAAAAAAAACCCCAAACTGAAATCTTTCTAAAGACCTAAAGTCTTTCTTCCTTAGAAGACTTGCTTTTAATTGAATTCCTTCTTTTTCAGATATGGGAGAGTGTTACGTAGGTTCAGTGTTAAAACAGTCAGTATGTCGCAAATTATTCCAGTGTAATATGTTTCAACAAAGCACAGAGTATTAAAGATATCGCAGTGGCCTTTGATTAAGTTTAATAGTCATCTCCTGACACCTTCTTTGCCTGTTGGACACTATAGTGTGTGGTTCTCAAACTGTGTTGCATATGAGCCTTTAGTGGAGCCTCGAACAGGTTTAGAGGAGGATATGATTCCAAAATGCTCAAATTCCACAGATTCTTGAGAGTCATTAGGGATTTACTTTCTCCCAGGCGGTCTAGCTGCCTGTGGCCGAAAGCAAGGGTGCTCAAGCTCTTGTTGATAATATTTACCAAATGTTTTGCTCTTGGAAGTCTGATCGACACAAATCCAGCATCAAATTTCTTCAAGTAATGTAAACATTCTGTGTCATCATGGATCATACCACTTCCAGTGTCACTGGAGAAACAGTGTGGCCTGGTGGAGAGAGTGTGGGCCTGGGAGTCAGAAGGACCTGTGTTCTAATCCTGGCTCTGCCATTTGTCTGCCGTGTGACTTTGGGCAAGTCCCTTCACTTTTCTGGGCCTCAGTTACCTCATCTGGTAAATGGGGATTAAAATCACGAGCCCCGTGTGAGACACGGGCTGTACCCAGGCTGACTAGCTTGTATCTACCCCAGTGCTTAGTACAGTGTGTGGCACATAGTAAGTGCATTAAAAAGTACCAAAAAAACCAACAAAAACCCCAAAGTTTCTATAGCATATACCTTTTTTCCTCCATTCTTGTCGCTTCTTCTCGTTTCACAGTAACCATGGTTTTGTCAGCATGTAGTCTGTATTGTCCATTTGAATCAATCAGTGATATTAATTGTACACTTTACTGCGTGACGAGCACTGTACTAAGCACTTGAGAGAGTATACAATAACAGATTTGGTAGAAACGTTCCCTGTCTTTGAGGAGTTTACATTCTAGAGAAGTAGCTTGGCTCAGTGGAAAGAGCACTTTCTACTTTGGCTTTGGAGTCAGAGGTCATGGGTTCTAATCCCGGCTCTGCCCCCTCTCAGCTGCGTAGTCTGGGCAAGTCACTTAACTACTCAGTGCCTCAGTTCCCTCATCTGTAAAATGGGGATTAAGACTGTGAACCTCACCTGGGACAACTGCGTAGTCTGGGCAAGTCACTTAACTACTCAGTGCCTCAGTTCCCTCATCTGTAAAATGGGGATTAAGACTGTGAACCTCACCTGGGACAACCTGATTAACCTGTACCTACCCCAGCACTTAGAACAGTGCTCGGCACATAGTAAGCCCTTAACAAAAACCAACATAATTATTATTATTGGAGGACATTAAAATTATGAATTGGTTTCACTTGATGTGTTTGGACATCAGTTTAACTCCCATGAGATTCCCTAAGATTTCAAACAGCAAGCGTTTAAATAGAGAAGCAGTGATGCTCATGACAAGAGCCTGGGCTTTGGTGTCAGAGGTCATGGGTTCGAATTCCGGCTCTGCCACTTGTCAGCTGTGTGACTGTGGGCAAGTCACTTAACTTCTCTGGGCCTCAGTTCCCTCATCTGGAAAATGGGGATGAAGACTGTGAGCCTCACGTGGGACACCTTGATTACCCTGTATCTACCCCAGTGCTTTGAACGGTGCTGTGCACATAGGAAGAGCTTAACAAATATCAACATTATTATTATTAAAGACCATCGATTGATCGATTACTACTTCACTGTGCACAAGAATTCTCCCTGCATCAAACCCTGAATTCTTGGGAGCAGTTAAGTACTTTTTACCTTGATGTTCTCCTATATTAAGTAAGGTTTGAAATGCTTTCATTTTTGTCCTTGAAACCCTTCAGCGACCAGGGCAATGGAATAGAGACGGCCTGGGCTGAACTCACAGTGAGGCAAATGGTGATGCTGGACTGAGCCCTCTCTCATTCATCTTCCTTTGTTCCAAGGATTGAGATTATTTTTATTTCTTTCCGTTTCCAAATATGGTCAGGGCCGGACTTTGAAAGGGCGGCATCTCCCTTCATCCGGCCTGCACGTAGTGAACGTTCGGTAATAGCTCTGAACAGTTTTGCCCTCTGGACTCGACCACACTTCTCCCTTTCCTCTGCATTTCCTCCCACCTTCTGACCTCAGAAATCACTGTGCTTTCTCAGCCCTTCCCAGCTTCCCACCTCCTGTCTCCCCATCCTCAGCCCTCCCCAGCTCCCCCATCCTCTCACCCCCCTCTATCCTGTCACCTCCTTCTCCCCCTCCATCCTCTCACCAGCCCACTCTTCCAACCCCTCACCCACCTCCCTGGCACCCCTACCTCACCTCCTAGAATTCCCTTCTTAGCTCATCTCTTTATGCCAGAGACCTACCACTGGGGGCCAAGGAGGAAGAGGACATAAAGCCAGAAAACCTTATATCGATGATGCCCATCTTGATCAAAATGTCGTAGTGAGGGTGGGTCTGTTTCGCGGTTCAGTCTCGTGTTGCTGTTGCCATGTTGCTTCCCATAAAAATGTGTTGTTTTAGGCTGGGGCCCACAGACAGTCATGACTGTCCTGAGTGTCTCCTGAGCCCAAGCATCTGTGTAGGCCAAATCTGTCTGTTCAGTGGGTTCGCCCAGAGCATGGTGTTGTGTAAGCTCATTGTGAGCAGGGAGTGTCACTGTTTATTGTTGTGTGGTAATAATAATAATGTTGGTATTTGTTAAGCGCTTACTTACTGTTCTAAGCGCTGGGGTAGACACAGGGGAATCAGGTTGTCTCACGTGAGGCTCACAGTTAATCCCCATTTTACAGATGAGGTAACTGAGGCACAGAGAAGTTAAGTGACTGGCCCACAGTCACCCAGCTGACAAGTGGCAGAGCCGGGATTCGAACTCATGACCTCTGTCTCCCAAGCCCGTGCTTTTTCCACTGAGCCACGCTGCTTCTCTAGGGAAAGTGTGGTACTTTCCCAAGCACTTGATACAATACTCTGTGCATAATAAGCTCTCAATTAATATGATCAAATGAATGACAACAAAGGTGATGAAAACGGCGGTGATGTCGCTAGCTTTTCATTCACGATTCGCTGCCTCCACAGTCCTGGCAAACACAAAATTCACAACCTCATGAAATGAGCTTCAGGAGGGGGCTTTTGGGTTTCCCTAAACAATGTGGTCCCACACTCCCTTTGAACTGGTGAGCTGGGAATCGATGATAGCGAATGCCATTCAGTGAAATGCCCACCAGATCAAACAATCATATTTATTGAGTGCTTACTGTGTACTGAGCACGGTGCTAAGCTCTTGGGAGAGTACAATCTAACAGAGTAGGTAGGCATATTCCCTGACCACAAGGAACTGACAGTCTCAAGGAGGATGGCTGGAAAAATCCATTTAATTGATCTCACAGTTATGACCTCAGTTCCCAGATGCATCAGCCGGGAGACCCGGCACAGACGCAACAGGGTAGATCCTCAAATTCAATGATTCCTAAATGGCACCATTAAATTTAGAAGATGAAACATTGATGCTTTGCTGGCCCACTCCCCTTACTGCTTTTCTATTTTACAGATGAGGTGACTGAGGCACAGAGAAGTTAAGTGATTGCCCAAGGTCACACAGCAGACAAGTTGGCAGAACCGCGATTAGAACCCATATCCTCTGACTCCCAAGCCTATGCTCTTTCCACTAAGCCACGCTGCTTCTCTAACAGACTGAAAATGTGGAGAGAGGAAGGAGTGGAATAGCAGGGGTGCAATCAGCCCCAGGTGACTTCAGTCAGTTCAGTTCTGGGCTAGTGTGCAGCGAGGAGAGAATTATCAAGCAATCAATAGCACTTACTGAGCACCTGGCTGAATGCACTGTACTAAACCCTTGGGAGAACCAACACTAAAGTGAATTACAGAGAGGAGGAAGTAATAAAGTACATGATATATGCAAAACTGCAGAAGTGTTGAAGGGACGGTGCTAGGCACTTAGTACAGTGCTCTGCACACACATTAAGTACTCAATAAATATAATTGCTTGACAGCTGTGGAGGAGGCTAATAAGGGGGAGAGATTAGAGATTAAGTACAAAAAGCGTCCTGAAGAAATTCAGTTTCAGAAAGGGAAGATTGTGGTCTGAGAGATATGAAAGGGAAGGGAGTTCCAGATTGGGAGAGAGATGAAAATGGTGATGGTATTTGTGAAGTGCTTACTATGTGCCAAACACTGTTCTAAGCGCTGGGGTAGATACAAACTAATCAGGCTGTCCCACATGGGCTCACAGTTTTAATCCCCATTTTAAAGATGAGGAAACAGGCACAGAGAAGTAAAGCGACTTGCCCGAAGTCACATAGCTGACAAACGGTGGGGCATTTGAGACACAGAAGTTACCTTGAGAGGAATGAAGAGTGCCAGCTGTTGGTAGAGTAATGGTAAAAGAAAGTAGTTAAGTGGTAGGGTGGAAGCTGATTGTGTGCTTTAAAAGCAATGGTCAGGAGTTGCTACCTGATGAGGAGAGGAGTGGACAACCATTAGCTATTTTAGAGGAGTCAGGAGATGAAGGTAGAATGCTGTTTTAGAAAATAAATCAGGCAGCAGAGTGAAGTGAGAACTGCAGAAATAGAAAGCAGGGGGGGCAGCGAGGAGGCTGGTGAAGTAGTCGAGGAGGGGTTGTGGAGGAAGGACCGGTGGAATTTGGTCACAGACCAAATATGGGGGAATTAAAAAGTGTGAGGCGTCGAGCATAATGTCAAGGCTACAGGCTGCTGGGCTGGAGAGGATGGTGGTGGTGTTGACTGAGATGGGAAAGGTAAGTGGAGGAGAGCAGCATTTTGAGGGTGGAGAGAAGCAGCCTGGCCTAGTGGAAAGAGCAAGGGCTTGGGAGTCAGAGGACCTGGTTCTAATCCATGCTGTTCCATTTGGTTGTGGTGTGTCCTTGGGCAAGTCATTTTAGTTCCCTGGTCTTCAGTTACCTCATCTGGAAAGTGGTGATTAAGACAGTGAGCAGTAGGTGAGACATAAACTGTGTCTGACCCGACTAGCTTGTTTCTACCCCAGCGCTTAGTACAGTGCCTGGCACAGAGTAAAACATTAATAAATGCCATTTTAAAATGTCCCTTTTTTAGGCATATGGAGTTTGATGTGATGACAGGACATCCAGGGGTGATGTCTGGAGGCCTGAGGAAATGTGAGATCATAGGGTAGGGAGGTCAGAGTGAGGGAGATGAGATAAGGGAGTTATCCGCATTAAGATGGTAGTAGAAGCCATGGGAGTCGAAGAACTGTAGGGGTGCGTGAGTAGTGCCTGTTTTAATCGTTTCCTTTCTTTTAGCAAGGAAAGCTTTATATCTTGCAATAATACAGTTTTTAACTTCCAAAAAGGGGAGAATGACCATGTTGTTAAAAAACCTATATGCAATTTTGAGAACATTTGAAGAAAGGGAATGTTATATTTGAGAGACGAAAGATCCTCAGAGGCCAATCCCCTTTACTCTCCGATACCTTGTAAGGATTTAGTGGATAGAGGACGGTCCTGGGAGGCAACCTGATTACCTTGTAGTTACCGCAGAGCTTAGAACAGTGCTTAGCACATAGTAAGCGCTTAAATACCATGAAAAAAGATGAGTTGGGGTTGCAGCAGGAGCCAGCTGCTAAGAGGGAGCACAGATAGATTCTGCTTCAACGCCAAAGGCCACACTAGCGGTCGTTAGAGTGGTTATGTCTCATTCAACAATGGTGTGTGAACCGGAAGAAGGGGGGTTGGCAGTGCTGCTGAGAAGAGGTTCCCTGAAACGTTGTTTCCTGGCTACCGGCTGCCCCTGTACTCTAGCCAACCTTCTCACAATGTGCACTCCTGTCTACTCGGGCACAGGGCGCAGGCCAGAACGGCTAATGAAAACCAATATAAGTATGGGTCTTGATGACAGTGGGAGTCTTACATCCACTTAAAGAATAATGATAATAATAATGGTATTTGCTAAGTGCTTAATATATGCACTGTACTGAGATCTGGGGTAGGTACAAGCGAATCAGGATGGACACAGTCCCTGTCCCACATGGGGCCTACAGTCTTACTCTCCATTTTACAGATGAGGGAACTGAGGCCCAGAGAAGGGAAGTGAGTTGCCCAAGGTTACACAGCAGACAAGTGGCAGTCCTGGGATTAGAACCCATGACCTTCTGACCCTGGCATATGGAGTGGAGCTCTATCCACTACACCATGCTGCTTCAGCTCCTTATGGGTGCAGATTTTGTCTACCGACTCTGTTTTGAACCCTCCCAAGCAATCAAACAAGCAAGCAAGCCATGGTATTGTACTTTTCAAGCGCTTAGTACAGTACTCTGCACAGTAAGTGCTCAATAAATATGATTGAATGAATAAATTTATTGAGTGCTTACTGTGGGCAGAACACTGTACTAAGCATGTGAAAGAGTACAATCATTAACTGGGAAGGTCTCCTGGGGGAGCGAAGAACAGAGAGGGGATTTACTTAGTAAAGTGTTCTGCATGAAGTAGGTACTCAATAAATGGTGTAGTGGAAAGATCACGAGTCTGGGAATCTGAAGATCATGGGTTCTAATCCCGGCTCTGCCACTTGTCTGCTGTATGACCTTGGGCAAGTCACTTTCCTTCTCTGGGCTTTAGTTCCCTTTTCCCGTAAAATGGAGATTAAGACTGTGAGCCCTTCGTGGGACAGGGACTGTGTCCAACCTGATTTGTTTGAATCCACCCCAGCGCTTAGTACAGTGCCTGGCACATAGTAAGTACTTAACAAATACTACAGTTATCATTATTATTGTTATTAATAAATCCCATCGAATGGTTCCTACACAAGTAGGCCGTTTAGGAAGTTGGTCACTGGGTCGCTGTAGAGGCAGACAGCAGCAACGCGGCTCTGCAGCTCCCGGGCGTCGGAGCAGTCCTTTTTAACACTGTACTGTTCACCCCGAATGGAGAACAGTAATAATTATAACTGTAGTATTTGTTAAGCACTTACTATGTTCCAGGTGCCCCTAAACATTGCCTGCCACCCCCAAACTAAAAGTGGCTCACAGGGGACCTCAAGCCATGATCTCTAGTCATAATGACTGTGGTATTTAAGTGCTCTCTGTGCCAGGCATTGTATTCATTCAATAGTAGTTATTGAGTGCTTACTATGTGCAGAGCACTGTACTAAGCGCTTGGAATGTACAAATCGGCAACAGATAGAGACAATCCCTGCCCACTGATGGGTTTACAGTCTAATCGGGGGAGACAGACAGACAAAAACAATAGCAACGTGTTAGATTGTAAACCACATATGGGGAAGGAACACTGTCTGACCTGGCTATTTTTTTTTTTTAAATCTAAGTAGGAGAGAGAACAGGTATTTCATCCCCATTTTACAGATGAGGAAACTGAGGCCAGGAGAAGTTACATAACTTGCCCAAGGTCAATTTCTGTCTCCCCCACTGGACTGGAAGTTTGTCGTGGGCAGGGAATGTGTCTGTTACATTGTTGTGTTATACTCTCCCAAGCACTTAGTGCAGTGTCCTGCACACAGTAAGTGCTCAATAGATACGATTGATTGACCAGGCAAGTGAATCTGCAATGCAAAAACAAGTAACGGCCAAGAGAGTTGTACTAATAATTCCGATGTAATGAAATACCGGGATCACTTGGTGAAGGTGGAAACAATCTGATTTACAAGATCAGATCTGAAAGCACAGGCATTAGGTACAGAGTAAATATCACAATACCAAGCAAGACTAATAATAATATAATTATGGTACTGATTTAGTGCTTACTATGTGCCAAGTGCTGTTCTAAGCACTGGGGTAGATACAAGTTAATCAGATTGGACACAGTCCCTGTCCCATTTTGGACTCATACTCTTAATCTCCATGTTTTACAGATGAGGCAACTGAGGCATAGAGAAGTTAAATGACTTGCCCAAGGTCACACAGCAGTCACGTGGCAGAGTCAGGATTAGAATCCAGGTCATTCTGTCTCCCAGGCCTGTGCTCTATCCATTAAGCCAGGCTGCTTCATTCAGTCAATCACATTTACTAAGCTTGTTGTAGGCAGAGAATGTCTGTTTATTGTTATATTGTACTCTCCCAAGCTCTTAGTACAGTGCTCTTTGCACACAGTAAGGACTGAATAAATAATGATAATAATAATGGTATTTAAGTGCTCACTATGTGCCAAGCACTGTTCTAAGTGCTGGGGTAGAGGCAACGTAATCAGGTTGTCCCACGTGGGGCTCACAGTCTTAATCCCCATTTTACAGATGAGGTTACTGAAGCACAGAGAAGTTAAGCGACTTGCCCAAAATCACACAGCTAATAAGTGGCAGAGTTGGGATTAGAACCCGTGACTTCTGACTCCCAAGCCTGTGCTCTTTTCACTAAGCCATGCTGCTTCCCCTAATTGATTAATTGTTTGAGTGAATAAGCTACTGGCTGGAGGCCTTTAATAATAATAATGTTGGTATTTGTTAAGCGCTTACTATGTGCAGAACACTGTTCTAAGTGCTGGGGTAGATACCGGGTGATCAGGTTGTCCCACATGAGGCTTACAGTTAATCTCCATTTTACAGATGAGGTAACTGAGGCACAGAGAAGTTAAGTGACTTGCCCACAGTCACACAGCTGACCAGTGGCAGAGTGGGGATTCGAACCCATGACCTCTGACTCCCAAGCCCGGGCTCTTTCCACTGAGCCACGCTGCTTCTCTAGTTTACATGATCATGGAGCCCTTCAGAGAAGTAAAAATTTGGGCACGTCTTCCAACCCCTCTCTCCTCAGTCCTCCCCCTCCATTATGCCTAGGGTCTTTCTTGACCTTCAGGCCCCCCCCAAATCATCCCTCTTTACTTCACCCTGTATTCTTTTTTCAAATAAAGCAATAAGTGTCACAGCCTCCACTCAGGCCATAGGCGGGACAATGTTAGAGGGTCATCCAGGACCCTGGCAGCCAGATGCCGGGATCCAGGCCCCACCCGTGGCCCCAGATAGCAGGAAATCGGGATGCTTTGACCTGTCTAAGCCCCCTCTATTGGCCCCAACCAATGCCCAAGTGCCACCTCCTTGCCCCCACCCTGACCCGGCGGCGGCTCTGAGGCCTACTAGGCCCGCTGCAGCTGTTCCCGAGCCCTGGGCCCCTCTGGCCTGCAGCCCCCGACAGTAGCCAGCTCTCGTGGGCTTCTCCCGGCTCCTTCTCTAGTCTCTGACCCACTCGGCCTCTTCCTGTTGCGGGCCCCAGAGCTGCATCTGCCCAGCAGGGCACGGCGTCCTCAGATACGTCGCTTCCAAGAGGGGGTGTTGGCCACCTGCGCCAAGCCAGAGTTCCCAGGGGTCTCCCTCGGGGGCGGTGCTTAGAGGCAGCCACCGTGGTCGATGTGTTTCGGGGAGCTGCTGCTGAGGGGTTGGAGTTGGAAGCAGGTGGCGGAGGGAGGTCGGTTGGAGCTGACAGTGGCAAGGGAGGAGGATGCAGCTGGGTAAAGCCCGGCCTGCCCCACCGGGTGGGCAAGGAGGCAAGGCGGGCCACCCGGCACAGGGCCACAAGGCAGGCCCAATCTTGTCACCCGGGGGGTACCGGCCAGGGCCCCGGGCCCATTTTCCTGCCTCCCTTCTGCTGGGATAGAGGGATGTGGAGCTCCAGCAGGACATGGGGCTCGAGGGTTAAAAGCAAATACCGAGAGGAGACAGGAGAGGGAGGGGCCGTGCTCCTCTCCCGGTCTGGACTGTTGAGCTAACTGCTCCCACCAGGCAGAGCCCCATCAGATTGATCGAGTGATTGAGAGATTAACAGCCATAATCAGGTGAAGCTTTGGAAGTGAGGTTTAAGGATCCTGAGGTACATCTGCAATCAGATTTCTGCACCCGGGGTACTTCACTGACCACCTGGTGCCTGCAGAGCACTAAACTAAGTGCTGGGAGACGAGATGTGGGCCTGGCTCTGTCCTCAAAGCTGCAGTCCAGGTAAGCCTTTTGACTCAATTTTCTCCACCCAATCCCCCTTGAAACTTTTGTCCCCTTGACTCGCCCCTGCCCAGAGCTCCCAACCCACCCCCCCCCCTTTAAAAACAACTCTCCGACATCCCTTCCCTTTTTCATGATTCCACCATGGATTTCCCCACCCCAAAAGGGACGGAGCCCTGGGGCAGGGCCGCTGGCCACAAAGGCCAGGGCTGTGAGCTCATTGTGGGCAGGGATTGTCACTCTATTTATTCCTGTACTGTACTTTTCCAAGTGCTTAGTAGTGCTCTGAACCCAATAAGCGCTTAATAAATACGATTGAATGAATGACCACAGCTGTCCTCTCCTCCCCTAAGCCCCACTCTGGTCCCCTCCTGCCCAACCCTGGGGCTCTCTGGGGTCTTGTACGGAGGGGGCTGTAAGGGTCCCGAGCGGAGAGGGACAGACAGGGAGGCTGTGGCCGGATGCCAGTAACGTGAAGTTTGCCGATGGGTTTGGACTAAGGGGCTTTTGGGGGAGCCGCAGAGATGGATGGAGGAGCAGCCAAGGAGGACAGGGAGTAGGAAGAGTGCACACCCTGTTACAACCAACCCCTTGACAGGACCGACGTAAGTGGTCACTGGCTTTATCTGGCTACCGTGTATCTGGTCAGGTGGCCCTGATGCTGTCCCCCGTACACAAACCTGGTGCTTGACGGTGGGCTTAGCCCAGCAGGGCCCCTGATGCTGGCTCATTCCCATTGCTGTATGTCAGAAAGGACCCTTGGCTACAGAGGTGTTTAAAGACCCTTTCTGGCGTGGCAGGTGATCCTTTCACCGGGAGCTTGTGGTCTGCTGGCACCAAATTGGAAGGCTCCCAGGGAAGAAGTGGTTTTGGCTGAGGGAAGGCGGGGGCTGCCATGAAGTCACTGCCTCCACTTACCCTGTGATGATTCTTGAAGGTGGGCGAAAAGGTGACAGGTGGACCCGACGTCCTCGCTACCACTTACTGCCAAGTTTCTCTGCTGCAGTTTCAGTTCCTGGTGGCACTGTAAGTCATTGTGTAATTATTAATAATAATATTGGCACTTAGGCACTGTTAGGCACTTACTATGTTAGGCACTTACTATGTGCAGAGCACTGTTCTAAGCGCTGGGGTAGATGCAGGGTAATCAGGTTGTCCCACGTGAGGCTCAGAGTCTTAATCCCCATTTTGCAGATGAGGTCACTGAGGCACAGAGAAGTTAAGTGACTTGCCCACAGTCACACAGCTGACAAGTGGCAGAGCCTGGATTCGAATAATGGTATTTAAGTGCTTACTATGCACCAGCACTGTTTTGTTGGCAGCTGGGGTAGATACAAGGTGGTCAGTTTGGACCCAGTCCCTGTCCCACAAAGGGCTCACAGCCTCAATCCCCATTTTACAAAGAAGGTAACTGAGGCACAGAGAAGTGAAGCGACTTGCCCAAAGTTACACAGAAGACAAGTGGCGGAGCCAGCATTAGTACCCATGCCCTGACTCCCAGGCCCAGGCTCTATCCCCTACACCATGTTGCTTTTCATTCTTTTTTTTATATGCCCCACCTCCTCCTCCTTCTTCTTCTCTTCGCCACCTTCCCACTCCTCTCCCCGTAACTTGCCATTAACCACAACAAAAAAAACCAACCATGACTGTCTATCCCCATTCTGGGGCTTCTGAAACCAGTCTCCTTTTCACCTCCCTCTTCTCTTCATCTCCAGAGCACTGACACAGGGAGTGACGGCAGGAGGGGTGCTGGGAAGGGAGAGGGGGATGAATGGATAATTTTTGTTTTGAAGACAGGGAACAGCCAAAGAATAAAGCAATTCAATTCATTTGCACCAAACTCACTTAGCATCAACAACCTCAATCCGTAAGACCGTTCTACCTGCTTACCCCAGCGCCTAGAATAGTGTTTGACATGTTGTAAGTGCTTAACAAATACCATAATGTATTTTTCTTTTCATTAATAAAAACAGAAGATCCATTTACCCCTGAAGGAAGTTCTTCTCAGCCGCAGGGCTGAGAAATGGCAGATTCCCTCAAGGGAAGCACCCTCATCGTAGTACGCTGTGGGGTCTGGGGGCCGAGCCAGGGACAGGCAGGGAACTGGTAGGAGTCCTCAGAGGTGGGGCCGCTGATAGTGGAGGGAAATGCTTAGCGCTCAAGACTGGGCTTTTGAGCTGGGGCGACTTTGGTCACCTCACTATCCCTGCCAACAGAGCTGGTTAGAGCCTGCAGTCTTTCAGCAGGGGTGGCCCTCAAGTCAGCTGAGGTCCATGAGAAAAGCATGGCATAGTGGATACGGTGCTCAAGAGTCAGGAGTCAGAAGGCCATGGGTTCTAATTCCCGCTCCGCCACTTGTCTGCTGCGTGACCTTGGGCAAGCCACTCACTTCTCTGGGCCTCAGTTACCTCATCTGTAAAATGGGGATTGAGACTGTGAGCCCCACATGGGACAGGGACAATGCCTCACCCTTTTCCTCAGTTTTCCCTCCCAATCACCCCAACTCGCTCTCTTTTCTCTACCTCCCTCTCCCTGCCCCAAAGCACTTGTGTATACATATATATATAGAGAATTATAGTTATGTATATATATGTACATAAGTATAATTATCTTTATATATATATATATATAAAGAGAATTATAGTTATGTGTGTATATATATATGTACATAAGTATAATTCTCTTTATATTATTTCCTGTTTACTTGTTTTGGTATGTATACATCTATAATTCTATTTATATTGATGCCTGTTTACTTGTTTGCTGTCTCTCTCCTCTCTTCTAGACTGTGAGCCTGGTATGGGCAGGGTTTGTCTGTCTTTATCGATGGATTGTACTTTCCAAGCTTATAGTATAGTGAGCCCCAAGTGGGACTGGGACTATATCCAATGCCATTTGCTTGAATCCACCCCAGAGCTTAGTTAGTACAGTGCCCAGCACATAGTAAGCACTTAAATATTATAATAATAATAATGATAATAATAAGAATAGTAACAGGATGGCAGGCTCTGATGCCTGTTCCGCTTGTCCTGGGGGTAATCACAATCCTGCATTTCCTTACCTCATCTGCCTTTCAATCCCTCTCCCTTTGGTTGTACCCCACCTCCAGCCTGCAAACTCAATCAATCAACTGTATTTATTGAGTGTGAATGATGAGGAGAGCACTGTACCAAACACGTGGGAGAGTACAACAGAATTAGCAGACCCATTCCCTACCTACAGCATAGAGGGAGAGAACTCCTCTGCACCCTTCCCCCTCCCCCAGAGCCTTTTTCCACATTCCTCTCTAAGAGGTTACGCTCTCCCCCTGCCCACCCTGGACGGCATGGTTTTCCCACGGAAACACTTTAAGGAACGCTCATCCCTGCCCTGTGTAGGGCAATGCGCTCTGGAGTTGGCATGCAGAAGCCAAGGCTGATTTCAGTGGGTAGGGATGCTTCAAGGATCCATTCAAGCCTGGACACAGTCTTATATTGGATTGTATTGACCCCAGTGCTTGGTGGATCGTAAGCACTTAAATCCCCCAATTGTTATCATTAGTTTATACAGCAGGTACATGATTCCCCTGACAACATGGCTAAATTGTCTCCGTTCCCATTTCCTGCCTCAGTGTGCCTGGAAGTGGATGCACCAGGGAGTAGGCTGCAGGTCCCCAGAAGGCACTCCTAGGTGAGGGCTGGCCCAAGCCCCATTCTCGGAAAAATCAGGCAGTTGGGGGGGGGGGGATCCCCCTCTGGGTGATCATTGCCCCATACCCCCGGAGCTCCCGACGGAGGGCGGGACTCACGGAATGAAACGGTTAAAAAGTACAGCAAGACGACACAGCGCTCAGCGAGTCGTAGAAACAAAATTAACGTTTATTAATGCAAACAAATGGATTCAGAGGCAGCTTTGGGCAAAGAGAGGAAAAGGGTGGAATGGCAGTGAGAGAAGGGATTCTCACTTACAGGTTACATTTCCTCTAGCACCTATGCTCACAAATCACAGACTAAATTAGAATAATTTCTAAACATAAAAAATCCATCATTACAAAATTATTTAATTCTCTAGTAAAGAAACTTTCTCCAAACGTTTGCATTAACAATAAAATCAGAACTTACTACTCTAACAGATGAAAGCAGTTCTAAGACCGATTCAGTTCTACCGTTTGGATAATTACCCAACGATGCTCTTTTTTGTTCAAGCTTATCGGTCAAGGGGAAGTGCCTAAAAACCAGCTTTTCATAGCCCTTTGTAAACCAAACAAGTAAGAAGTACCTACAGACAGCTCAGAAGACAGGTCTTAGAAAATACTTTCCTAAACTATAAAAGTACCAAGTGGACAATGAAAATTTTATCCAAACTCTCCTTCTGCTTCAAACAGCAATTCGACTAAACGCAGAGTTGAAAGACATTTAACTAGGTTGTACCACAGTCTGTTTTTTCATGGCCTTGAATATGCTAAAACTTAAACATCCTAAGAATTTTAGCATCGAACTTGGCTCTCATTTATGGCTCCCTCTCTCCCGCTACTGCTCTGCATCGCTCCTTACGAACTAAGAATTCTGTGTCCGGCCACGCAGAAGGGAGGAGCCGATGCTAAGATCTCGCGGACGTTCAGGTTGTTGTGAAAGTGCTGAAAGTGCAATCAAAGCATCAGGATCGCGGTGGACCCTTTCCCAAACATCCGCCTCTTTAAGAAATTGGCCTCCTGGCAGACGAGGAACGGAAATGATGTTCCCTTTGGGGACAGTTGTAACCGGCATCTCGTTTGGGGGAGATTTCAAATCAATTCGAATGAGGGGCCGGGGGCTGCCTGTCTGTGTTAATCACTTCAGGATCCTGGCAGACAACGAGCAGAATCTGACCTCTCAAACCAGAGTGCCTGAGGTAACCCAGAGGTCTTCTGGCAGAGAAGAAACCCCGCCTCCCTTTTCGAGCTAAGTCGATTAGCAACTGTGCACCACTGTTCCTCCGTGAGCCGGGGTTCGTGGCAAATTACTTACTTCTCCACAAAGACTACCCATCTGGACAAGAACTAAGACCCTAAAAGGTTTTTAAAAGCACTACCTTTGCGTACTCTTAGCGGTGGAAACAGAGATCTGGAAGAGGGGAGGAAGGGTGGATTCACCCCTCCTCTACACACACATACACACACACGCAGAGCTGTTGTGAAAGCTCAACTGACTCCCTGTTAAAATTCTCTCTTGTGGCACGCCTCATAGTAACTGCTGCTGTTGAACACCGTGAACATGTCCCTCTTGACAAAACGGACCAAGTTTTCCAGGGGGCACATGAGCTTGTTGGAATGCTTGTGGTGGTCCTGGCAGAAAGAGGTATGGTAAGTGACATCCACGCCATTGTAGAGGATGCGGACGAAGTGTTCACTGGGGTTTTTTCCGTCCTGCCAGAGCTCGAAGACCAGTCGGGCAGCGAATCGTGGAAACCTGGCTTCGGAAATGCCCAAGGCACTGAGGACTGGCGACAAGGTGACGTCGTGGGCGGAATAGAGGACGAAAACCTCTTCTCTGCTGCCTCCGGCAATGCGCTGCAGGCGGTTAACCGTTTGGTTGAGGATGGGGTGGGAAGCGAGGCGGGCGTACTTGAAATACAGTTTCTTGTCCCGTCTCTCTCTCTCATCCTCTAACTGATGCGTCTTGATCACCTTAAAGTGCTCCAGGTCGATGCAGCCATTTCTGGTACAGGGGAAGCTGACGTTGTGGCAAAAATGGCACAGCATGGAATCGATGGGGTTAGCGGCTCTCAGCTGCCGCGTGGGAATGCCGACTATCTTGGCCATCTCCACGTAGGTTTTCTCCAAAAGGCTGTTTTTCACACGCAAGCTGTACTGGCGACGTTGTTCCTCTTCCAGATAATGGTTTCTCATCGGGCAGTCGCAATTGCCGGAGCAAAAGATGGTGCTCCACTGGTGCCTAAAGTTAATCTTCTTCCAGTCGAAGTCAGGGAGGAGGCTGTAGAGCAAGGCCAGCCCACTCTGAAGAGTTCGGCTTTTTCCAGTCGTCTCCAGGTAAAGATGCTTGGCCGTCCAGTCGTCAGGTAGGAGTCTGTGCTTCTTTAAATAAATGTCCCGTAACAGCTGTCCATTTCGCAAATGCTGCACGACCCCTATCGTGGACGACAACGGAAAGCTTTGGTCAGTATTGGGACTAAGGGAAAAAAATAACAACAAAACGGCATCTGATGTAACTCGGTCAGTGCGGGACAACCCTGGGGATTTTCCTAATTTTTCAAGTTAAACGTCTCCCTCTGTATAGAGAAAACCATTTCTTCAACACACCCTACGGCCGGGCCCTGCCAACCTGACCGGTTCCGTTCTTGGCACAAGCTTCCTGGCCCCGGAGGGCGTGGTGGGAATGCGGGGGGAGCGGTAGGAGACAGAAAGGGGGCTGGGCCAACTTAGGGCCTTCTGGAGCCCTGGCCTTCGGGCACGGGGTTCAGGACTTCTCAACTCCCACCCCGCTGTGGCCGCCAACCAGCTGTCCAGAACCTATTTTTACAAACCGGGCTGATCGATGCCCCTGGTTTTCCAGGTTTGTCGTAAATTAGGAGCTTGAAAGTCCCAGGAATGATTTTCTGAAGGTGTACACCTAGGCCCTTGTCTTATATTTCGGCCATTAGCTCCTGACAAAAATAGAGCTTCCTGAAACCAGAGAGGACCCATTTGTTTGCTCCCTGGGGCCTTTTCTCTTGCAGGAGAATATAGTCTCGGGAAGCAACGGGCTGCAGAGAGGACATGGTCTCCTCCGGCCGGTGTGGAATCCGGTTGGGGGTGGGATCGATGACCGGCCAGGCTTGGAGCCTGGATGTCCAGCTGAGATTCTCTAGTCCGGGAGCTCAGCCCTTGGAGTGTACGCCCGTGAAACCGAAATGATGGAACCCCAGATCCCAAAGAGATGCTGATGGGCGAGTGACCTCGCCTCCGGTGCTGTGGCTCCTACCTGTCTGGGTGAGTTCTCCCATTTCACACAAGGGGTGACTGGGGTAGAGAGGCAGGCTGCTCAGGGCACCATCCAGCAGCCCTTCCGTTCCCCTTGCCATGTGACTGATGAATGCTTCCAGTTTAGGGTGATATGGTTTTCTAAAGCGATACACCAAAACAGGGGCGAGAGAGAAAAATCAAGTCATCAGCAGCCGGACGGGTAGGAAGAAAATGGCATGGTGAAAAAGAGGAGGTCTGGTTGGGTCAGCTTATGCCACGCTTGCTAGTAGTAGTGATAGTAATAGAATGTATTAAATGCTTACTGGGTGCAGAGCACTATACAGAGCGCTGTGGGAGAGAACACACAGGTGGGAATTAGATATGGTCTCTGTCTCTTGGTTGGGGGCAGGAGCGTGGCAGCTCACAGTCTAAGATTTACTGTCTGGACAGTGGCTCCTCGCTGAGCATTTGAGGGGGGAGAGCGGCACGGGAGGGTGGAGAGTGAATAAGGAAAAAGGGTTGGGGGAGGGGCAGGGTCAGCTGGAGGAGGAGACTGGATTAGAAAAGGTCCTGGAGCCCGCTCTGAACTCATTCACCAAGCACCGAGGCTTTCGCTGCCTGCACAAACGTGGGAGCAGGAAAGTGTTACTGCTGCTATTCTTATCGATCAATCGATCGTATTTATTGAGTGCCTACCGCATGCAGAGCACTGTACTAACAGCTTGGGAGAGTACACTACAACAGAGTGGGTAGATGCGTTCCCTGCCCACAGTGAGCATAGAGGGGGTGACAGCCAGTAATATATATATAGATATACACGTATATATATAGACATATCTATGTATATGTCTATATATATATATAAAAGATTAAGGATAAGTACATACAATGTGGATAGTGGAAAGTGGAAACACTTTCTAACCTTGGTTAGATAAGGAGTTCTGTTTTGGACATGTTAAGTTTGAGGTGATGGCAGGACACCCAAGTCCAGATGTCAGTAATAATAATAATGGTATTTGTTAAGCACTTACTATGTGCCAAGTACTGTTCTAAGCTCTGGGGTAGCAATAATAATAATAATGATGGCACTTAAGCGCTTACTGTGTGCAGAGCACTGTTCTAAGCACTGGGGAGGATACAAGGTGATCAGGTTGTCCCACGTGGGGCTCACAGTCTTAATCCCCATTTTACAGATGAGGCAACTGAGGCACAGAGAAGTTAAGTGACCTGCCTAAAGTCACACAGCTGACAAGTGGCAGAACTGGGATTTGAACCCCTGACCTCTGACTCCCAAGCCCAGGCTCTTTCCACTGAGCCACCACAGGAGGAAATGCAAGAGTGCAGAGGAGGAGAGAGTTCAGGGCTGGAGATGTAGAATTGGGACTCATCTGCCTAGAGGGGGTAGTTGAAGCTGTGTGAGCGAATGAGTTCTCCAAGGGAGTGGGTGTAGATGGAGAATAGAAGGGGATCTAGAACTGAAACCTGAGGGACACCAACAGTCAAGGGGCGGAAAGCACAGGAGGAGCCTGCAAAAGAGACTGAGAATGAGCGGCCAGAGAGAAAGGAGGAGAACCAGGAGTGGACAGAGTCAGTGAAGCCAAGGTTGGATAATGTTTCCAGGAGAAAGGGAGTGGTCCACAATGTTGAAGGCAGCTGAGAGGTCGTGGAGGATTAGGGTAGAGTAGAGGCTGTTGGATTTGGCAAGAAGGAGGTCACTGATGATCTTTGAGAGGGAGGATTCTGTGGAATGAGGGGGTTGGAAGCCAGAACGGAGGGGGTCAAGGAGAGAATTGGAGGAGAGGAACTTGAGACAGCAGATGTAGACAAGTTAAGGAATTTGAAGAAAAGTAGGAAGGAGATGGGGCAGTAACTGAAGGAAGCTCAGGGAAGTTTTTTTTCTTTTTTTTTAGGATAAGGGAGCCATGGTCATGTTTGAGAGCAGTGGGGAAGAAGTCAATGGAGAGCAAAAAGCTGAAGATGGCAATTAGGGAAGGTAGAAGGGAAGGGTACAGGTGTTTTGATAAAGTGTGAAGGGCTGGGGTCAGATGCACAGGTGGAGGGGGTGGATTTTGAGAGAAGGAAGCAGATCTCCTCTTGAGATAGTGCTGGGAAAGATGGGAGAGTTGAAGAAGGGGCAGGAGGAGGGAGGGGGACTGGAGAGGGCCAGGGGAGATTTTCATTCATTCATTCATTCAGTCGTATTTTTTGAGAGCTTACCGTGTGCAGAACACTGTACTAAGAGCTTGGGAAAGTAAAATACAGCAATAAAGAGAAACAATCCCTTCTCACAACGCACTCACAGTCTAGATGGGGGGAGACAGACATCAATACTAAACAGACATCAATACTAAAGTCATCAATATAAATAAAATTATAGTTTTATATATATATGTATGTGTATATATGTATATATAGCACATATAGCACATGTATATAGCACATATATATATATATATATATATATATATATATATACACACAAAGTGCTATGGGGCGGGGAGAGGGAGGAAGAGCAAAGGGAGCAAGTCAGGACAATGCAGAAGGGAGAGGATGCCTGATGGTTCCAATTTTCTCAACAGAGTAGGTGGCCAATTACTAGAGGCAAGGGAAAGGAGGATGGGGGGCGGGGTTTGAGGAGGGAATTGAAGGTGTGGAGCAACTGGTCAGGGCAATGGGCACCACACTCCTGCCCAGGGAGGGCACCCTTCCCTCCTCTCCCATAGAATACAGGTTCTTCAGGATGAGGGAGTGAGCCGGGTCCTCTGTGTATTATATAAAAGTGCTAAGTATCTAAACCTGAAGCGCTTAGTACAGTGCTCTGCGCCTAGTAAGCGCTCAATAAATATTGTTGAATGACTGGAATGTTTCCATTTTTCAGGTCAGGTGGAGAACCACTAGAGGGAGCGTCACCACCATTCGATTAGAAGGACAACTCCACACTTGTAATTTCCAGAGGCAGCCAGGTTACTGTGTTTACAGCGAACACACAATCAGACGACCGAAAAATCCCCCCCTTCCAAATGCGAAAGGAAGGGAGAATATTCGGCAAAATAATTCATGGAGTTCTTAAAAAAAAGGCTTTTACTCCAAATATCCGATAAAGGACCTTAACTGAAACTCTGGAGTGCAAAATTGGCGATGCAATTCGGCAAATGAGCTGAGAGTCACTGGTTCTTGAGAGTTGAAAACCCCTAGCACAGGAGGTCAGGGCAAGAATTTCAACAGCCGAAGAAAAGCGGGGCGTGTTAAGCAAAGGGAAATTTGCTAATAAAGTCCCTTTATAAAGGAAAGACTCCTGATGGCAGTTGATTCCTACCCTAGATGACTGAAGAATGAAAAATCTTACTCCGTAATTATCAAGTGCGAAAAGAAATGGCCACAAATGCCAGGAAAGTTAAACTTCGGCCGTTCATCCAATCCGTTTTCTAACTTTTATCTCAGAAGGCGATGTTCTGGGCGCTGTAAGGCAGGAGTGGAGAGGACAAAGTCCAACCCCCTCCAGCTCACCGTGGTGGGTGATGGAAGGGCCGGAAATGGGGGAGTGCTCCGCCGGGCCTACTGCTATCACTGTCGAAACAATTCAGACCAAAGAACCACCTGCGGCAGGTGGCCGGGCTCATCTGGAATCCTGAAAACATCTGGCTAACATGAGCAAGGTCCACTGGCCTAGCAATCGATGGTTTATACTGAACACGTAGCATATGCAGAGTACTGTCCTATGCACTAAGGACAGTACAACAGGGTTGGTACATATGTAACTTAGCCACACAGAGTTTACAGTCTACAGGGGAAAACCAACCTTGCAATAAATTATCGCATTGGACAGGAGGGCTGGAGGGTTGGGGTGGGGGGGCAGAGTGAATATCAAGGGCTTAGGGGGTACAGATCCCAGTAGAATAGGTGATGCATAAGGGAGAGGGAGTAGGGCAAATGAGGGCTTAGTCACGGAAGACCTCCTGGAGGAGCAGCATAGTTTAGTGGAAATAGCCCAGGCTTGGGAATCAGAGGAGGTGGGTTCTAATTCCAGCTCCCCCACTTGTCTGCTGGGTGGCCTTGGGCAAGCCACTTCACTTCTCTGGGCCTCAGTTACCTCATCTGTAAAATGGGGATTAAGGCTGCGAGCCCTACATGGGACAACCTGATTACCTTGTATCTATCCCAGTGCTTAGAACAGTGCTCAGCACCCAGTAAGTGCTTATTAAATAACATAATTCTTATAAGGCTTTGAAAGTGTTCTGTCATATTTAGGGGAGGGACTGTAAACTCCTTGTGGGCAGAGGACATGTTAACCAACTCTCCCAAGTGCTCTGTGCACAGTAAGCACTCAATAAATATGACTGACTGGCTGGGGGAGTTGAATTCAGAGGGAGGATGTGGGCAAGGGGTTGCAGCAAGACCGGCCTGTTGGTACAGGGTGATAGGATACAGCACTCGGTCTGGCTATAAATTGGTTTGTGTGTAAAGTTACTGCGGGCACTTCGTTAGTGACGTGCTGCCAACCCTACCCACCTACTCGCCTTTTGCACCCACTGCCCCAGTGGAAAGAGGACCAGCGGGGACAAGAAAGTGCACATGGCACTGCTCAAATCGTCAGTGTTATAATCCATTGCCTCGCGTAGGTTCTCGGTTTCAAAGTCCGTCCCTGCCATCAAGAGAGCACGGCCTCTGTCCTCCGAGAGTTTAAGAGCTAGGGCGGTCAAGTCTCCAATGACACACTCCTGGGGCAAAAAAGGGTCCAGATGATGAATAAAACCTCCAGTCAAGGTTTACACTGACAAAGGGATGTGCGCACACTGGGAGGCAGTGAGCCAGGAGGGAGTCGCAGCCGCCAATGGGATGGGTTGGAGGAAAGATAATATTTGTTAAGCACTTGCTATGTGCAGAGCACTGTTCTAAGCCCCGGGGGTAGATACAGGGTAATCAGGTTGTCCCACGTGAGGCTCACAGTCTTCATCCCCATTTTACAGATGAGGTAACTGAGGCACAGAGAAGTTAAGTGACTTGCCCACGGTCACACAGCTGACAAGTGGCAGAGCCGGGATTCAAACCCATGACCTCTGACTCCCAAGCCCGGGCTCTTTCCATTGAGCCGCGTTACCACTCCTAACTTTCATTAGCAGAGAAAAGCTGAATGGACACCTCTTTGATGGGGCCTCGGGGGCAGCTGAAAGAAGGAGAGATGAGGGGTTGGCAGACAGGCAAGGGATGGCTCTAACGTGCAGCCTTTTCCATTTTTTAAAATTTTTAGTTATTTGTTAAATGTTTACTATGTGTCAGGCACTGTACTTAGCATTGGTTTACTTCTCTGTGCCTCAGTTACCTCATCTATAAAATGTGGATTAAGGTTGTGAGTCTCTTGTGGGACAGGGACTGTGTCCAAATTGATTAGCTTGTATCTCTCCCAGCACTTGGAACGATACCTGGAACATCGTAAGCGCTTAACATATATCATTAAAAAAATACAAGGGGGTCAGGTTGGACACAGTCCCTATCCCATATGGGGCTCTCAGTTTTTATCTCCATTTTACAGATGAGGTAACTGATGCCAGGAAAGTGAAGAACTTGCCCAACGTCACACAGCAGACATCTGGCAGAACTGGGATCAGAACCCAGGTTCTCTGACTCTGAGGCCCTTGCTCTATTGTTATATTGTACTCTCCCAAGTGCTTAGTACAGAGGTTTGCATGCAGTAAACACTCAATAAATACAATTGAATGAATAAATATTAAGCCACACTGCTTGTGAAGATCAGATGTAGGGGCGTTTGGTAAATTGGCCTGGCTGGAAGAAAAGCAGCCTGGCTCTAAAGCAGAGGTCAAGGATTATAATCCTATTCCAAAGGCCCCAAGGAGGTGAGCAGTAAATCAAGTAGAAGACAAAGAAAACAGTTTGGACAAAGGCTCGGACTGAAAGGAAGAATTGCTGGAGGCACCAGTGTAGAAGACCAGTGCAGAAGACCTGTCTAGAAGAGTTTGAGGTTGTGCAGGGGAAGAGCAGTCAGGTGTGCAACTTTGGTCGCAGGGGTAAGGATTCAGAGGAGGGGGGGATGTGGGGAGCTGATGAAAAGCCACACCCAGAATTGTTGGCAATAGATGATGTGACAGTGACAATGAAGATTTGGGCTTGAAAGCAGTCACGCAGAGACAGTTTTACACCCTTGCCTGCCCAGGGTATTCAGAGTAACACGGCCTCCACCCAGCTGAGCAGAAATCTAGAGTAGGGGAAAACTGCAATCCACTGCAGGGCAAATGTAGAGTACGGGCCTGACTCGGCTGGGTGACCTTGGGTGAGTCACTTCGCTGGGCCTTCGTTTCCTCATCTGTAAAATGAGGATTAAATTCTACTCCCTCCTCCTCCTACTCAGATTGTGAGTCCCATGGGAGAGAGGGACAGTGTCCAACCTGATTATCTGGTATATACTCCCAGTACTTGACACCTAGTAAGCATTTAACAACTACTATACTAACAACAACAACAATCGTGATCATTATTATTATTATTCCTACTATGCATTCATGCCAGCTCTGCTTGAGAGGCACTGAGAGTGAGAACGATTTACCCATGGTCGCCTGAAAAGCCAAGGAAGCCAGAGTTAAAACTCAGGGCTCCTGATTCCTTTTTCCATTTTAAATTTAAGCTTGATACTCCTCCTCTTAGGAAACCTGGAGACACAACGCAGTTGACATTAGACATTCCCTTTGGAAACAGAACCCTAAAACAGCAGAGTAAATGTATGCTCTGGGTCTCACTCAACTGCTAATGAAGCTAAAAGGAACTTAAAGGAGGATGTTCGAATAGCCCCACTGAGGAAGCTGTCAGTACGTGATTCATGGGGAAAGCCCCATGTAAATGCATACTGAACATTAATCCCCTAGACTAGAAACTCAATATGGGCAGTTAACGTAACCGCTAATTATGTTGAATGTATCCTCCCAAATGCTTAGAACAGTGCTCTGCACATAGTAAGTGCTCAATAAATATGATTGATTGATTAGCTTTTTGGTGCCCAGAGAGGACATACTTTTATTGGGCATTTCTTGTTTTAGAATACCAATCTGGGAGTTCAATTTGCCAATTTGCAGATAGCTCAAGGAGATGGAGTTAAGTACCAAGGCAACCCTGAGAAGGCTTCTAGGACAACCCTGAATCGAAAACAAAGAGAATTTCTCAACTGTATAGTTAAGAAAGAAGAATACTTCTCCCTAACAGCAAAAAGGAAATTAAGAAGGACTGCAACCTGACTGCTTTTAGGTATTGTTATGTTATGGATGTTCACCTCTTAAGATGGCGGCTTTGACTTCTCTGATCATTGCTTTTTCATTACTTCAGAGTTCAATTATTAATTACTCACTTGCCCACACCAATAAAAGGGAGTTAGGAAAATACTGCCAGTTTTTAAAGCCTTTGTTGAATCACGCTTTCCAATCCAAAATAAACCTTCATCCAACCACTTATAATTTAAATCAAAACATTTTTGCATGCTTGTTCCGCTATGCATCATGGGCCAAACCAGTCTGTGCAAACGGTTCATTAAAAAAACAAACAAAAAAAAATGTCAGGGGAAAAAAAAAATCTAACGATTTCAGTTTTGCTGTACGTTAATATACAAAAATCCTCTTAAAATGAGAACACAATCTGGTATGCCAAGGAAGTGTGAATTTTGCATTTAGTTTTTTTATTCCAAATTAATGACATAATCTTGGAAAACATACATGCTTTCCAAAGATTCACTTTGATTATGAGCCCTTTATGGGCCAGGGACTGTGTCTGAACATTTATATTTGTATTCTCCCTGACAGTCAGCACATAAATATCAGCCTAATAAATATCATGATCAATCAAATAAATTGAAATGTTGAGATTTACAGTAAATTATTCTTTAAATGAACGACAGGCTGAGGCTAACCAATCAAGATCTAGCTCAGGGGCTAGAAGCAAAGGGTTCCTGCTTTAACTTTAGGTGGGGGCTCCTACCCCATTCCTTGTGACCAATGTTTTACCACCTGTAATTTTAGATCCACACTTTTCTACATTAATTTCTGTGATATTTGTTAAGTGTTTACTACACTCCAGGGACTATACTAAGCGCTGGGGCAGATATAAACAAATTGGGTTGGACACAATCCCTTTTCCACACGAGGCTCACAGTCTTAATTCCCATTTTCAGATGAGGAAAGTGAGGCATGCAGAAGTGAAGGGACTTGCCCCAGATCACAGAGCAGACAAGTGGTGGAACAGGGATTAGAACTCAGGTCCTTTCAACTCCTAGGCCCATGCTCTAGCCACTAGGCCGCAGCGCTTTGTACCACAAAATATGAAAATGTCTTTCTAAAAGGGTGATTTTTCCAAAAGTCAGTGTTTAATTCTAGCAGATGGAAGGGCCGATGGTACTTAAACCGGCCTGCAAATCCTTTCTCCTGAGGAGGATGCAGGCTCACGGCTTTCTGGGGAGGGCTGGTAGCACCACATTTTAGGCTTCTTCCCTGCTGGAGCTGACCTTTCTCTGACTAGCGGCTGCAGTGAGGAATGGGTTCTCACCTGGCTGAGATCAGAGCCTACTCCTCCTCACTCCCGGCCGCCCAAACCCATCCCGGTCAGGCCTCCATCCTTGTCCTAGAGCCAGCAGGGAGCAGACAAACTTCTCCAGGCCACAGTCAAGCCCAGAAGCCCCATTGGAGTGAGGTGACCTCCTTGTCTGGCCCTGAGTCCAGCACAAGCCACATAAAGCCCCAGAGATGGAGTTCTGGGAGAGAAACAACCCCAAAGAGGGCTGATGGGGTGGGTGGTCAGGGCTGGGCACAATTTTGCGTGGGCTATCAATTTTATTTCTGGCTTTCTGCGACTCATCTCTAGGTCTTTCTGACATCATCAGATGATTAATTTTATTTATTTGTATTGATGGCTGTCTCTCCCACTCTAGACTATGAGCTTGTTGTGGGAAGGGATTGTCACCCTTTATTGTTGCATATACTTTTCCAAGCGCTTACTACAGTGCTCTGCACACAATAAATGCTTAATAAATATGACAATGAATGAAGCACCACTAGACTGTTAATACCTTAAGGTCTGGGATCCTGACGACTAATTTTTCTGTACTTTCCCAAGTGCTTAAGTATGGGGCTCTGCTCACAGTATATGCTCAGTAAGTACTACTGATTGATTCAGTATGGTTTTTTTTTCAGGTGCACATATGTGTGTGGTGTGTGTGTGTGTGTGTGTGTGTGTGTATGTCTCTCTCTGTCTATACAGGCTTTTGTCTCCTGGTCCTGTACTTTCTAGAAAACCAACCTCATGTTCACACCTTTGATCTAATGAAAAGTCATAATCTTCCATGTTTACAAGGTAGTTTGGTTACCTATATATGTTGTCGTTGCTGAGATTTTAAGGATGATTTGTCCATTTCTTATTTTGCTGGAGAGAAGGCAATCTTTCCCTTACAGAGTGTTGAGATTCTTAATCGATTGGTCTGAGTAATGAAATTGCACCAACATTCAACATGGTCAAAAACACCATGGAGCACAATGTAAATAGCCCCAGCAAGAAGGTTCTGAAGGTTCCCAGCCAGTTGGAAGTGGAGGAGGCCACATTCCCTCTCCCAAAGCAAGGGGGGGATTCAGAAGCCTGCCTATCCAAATGGCAGGCAGGTGCTCCCTAAATAGCTGATGGGGGATTGCCTTTTGAAATTTTAATTGAGAAATAATTGGAATTTCAAATTTGGTTAATCGTGCCATATTCACTCACATAACTGCCTATACTGCCTGATTGCCAACCTTCTGCTGACTTTTGAGGAGGAAATAAAAATAATTATTTTTGTAAATAGTGAGAGCGGGTGAGAACATGGGTGGATTCAGGCTCAGGCTGGGAGAAGGACGTTTTGGGTACAGGAGTACAGACATACAAACTCTGGGGTGGGAAAAGGAGGGAAGGTTGCAAGGGGGCTACTATAATTCAGACTGTGAAAAAAAATTAGAAATGCGGTCTCAAAAGCCCTCTTACCTTTCTCTTTCCTCCCCGCTACTTCCTCCTTTAGCTCTTTGTTCCCCCTCTTGCTGGACTTAATTGCCTACATGAAATCCCTTGCCTGTTTTGGAGTTACAAATATTATGCAACAAAGTGAAGCAATTATGTGAGTAAACGTATTTTTTGGTCCTAATTTTGGAAAGTGGTGCTCTTCTACTGCTGCACCTTTTAAATTGATAATCAATGGATATTGATCCAGTCACTGACCTATACAAGAGTCCCAATTCAATTACTGAATTATCCCAGTCTTCGAAACATCACTTTATGATGTTTCTAAATTACACTCAAGACAACACCTGACTACACCTTGGACACTATGCTTTATCTTTACACTTTACACAGCTTTGACTTTTTCAGTTTTTAAAAAAATCAAATCTAAAGAAAAAATGAACTCTTCAAGAAAAACAGACATGATTTTGCTCTCTTTGAAATCTGCAACCTGCATGTTAAATGATAAAAATCATTAAAATGTTAATTCAAGGCTTACAACTGGCCTTCAAAACTTAGCTTCATTTTCTTATAATCATTTCTCCCCAACTATTGATGCTGCAATCCTTAATTCAAAAAGCTCAAGAAAGGACTACAAACTATTTTGCATATCTATTAAAAAGCCCACGGGGCTGTGGTCTAATCTATGTAATTAATGAGCACTGGCACCAGAGTGGTAAAAACAATCACAGAACACAGACTAAAGGGGAATACTTATCAGAAAATGAAGTCCAACCAACTTAACCATATAGACATGTAAATAAGGTGCTTCAACCTACTCTCCAAATTAAAGGACGACTCAACAGTAGAAAACCTTTCAACTGGGAAAAAGAAAGATTCTAATTATATTTTTAAATACATCAATAAAACATTAGTTATTAAAATGCCAATAAAGGACAAAGTGTGAATACTATTTTAAAACTGAAAAAATCCAAACCAAGTAAGCGGTAGAAATATCTCAACTACTACTCCCTTGATCCTCAAAGCTATCATCCTAAGCTTTGTAACTGCAAAAATACAATTGATTGATTTGTTTAAAAGAGAGGGACTTCAAGTATAAAACCTTATGAGTTATGAAAATTTACATTCAGTGTTGCCTTCCCTTTCTTCTTCATCCTTTGTTATTCTCAGTGGGCTATAAAGACATTTTTTTAATGGTATTTGTTAAGTCAGGATGGAAAGAACATCGATTCTTTTGAAATGTAGTGTTGGAGAAAACTTTTGTGAATACCATGGACTGCCCGAAAAACAGACAAATGGATATTACAGCAAATTAAACCCAAGTGGTCTTTGGGAGGCCAAATGATTCGACTTAGATTAGCATATTTTGGACACATAATCAGGAGGACTAATTCTCTGGAGAAGACAATAATGCTAGGAGAAGTCCAGGAAGACCATGGAAGAGGCAGATCAGCAGCTAGATGGACAGAGGAAGTCCAGGAAGACCATGGAAGAGGCAGATCAGCAGCTAGATGGACAGAGACCATAACAGTGATAATGAAAACATCATTAGAAAAGTTGTGGGTTATGGCAGAGGACAGGAGTTCTAGAGAAAGTATATCCAGGAAGTTGATAGGAATCGGAAATGACTCGATGGCACTTAAAAATAATAAAAATAATTTGTTAAGTGCCAGCCCCGAGGGGCCTGAAAGAGTTAATATTGTTTTCTAAAGAAGCCAATTTAAAAACAAGGAAGTTGTACTGCACTGAAGTAATTTAATGGCAGACTCCCTAGTGGTCTGAAACACACGCTTAATTTAGTATCACATCCTGTTGCAGTCATAGCTTGCCCTTTTTTTTTTAAAAAAAAAAAAAGGTTATTTGTTACGTGCTTACTAAGTGCCAAATACTGTACTAAATGTTGGGTAGATTCAAGCTAATCGGGCTAGACACGGTCCATTATTCCACATGGGGCTCACTGTCTTAATCTCCATTTTTCAGATGAGGGAACCGAGACACAGAGAAGTTGAAGTGCCTCGCCCAATGTCACAAAGCAGACAAGTGGCGGGCCTGGAATTAGAACCCGGGTCCTTCTGCCTCCCTGGCCATGCTTTAACCACTAGGCCATGTTGCTTGCTTAGATTTATAGGATCTAAAACTTCCAAAAGAACTATGTTCAAAATATTTCTCAAAAAGATCATGGTTTTATGCAGATGAGTCAGGTAACTGATCTTAAAAAAACAAAAAACCTCCCACTTTGTCAACAGAATATAGCGTCCCGCCTACAACAAGGAGGTAACATTCTGCATCGTCAAACTGTTCACCTCGGGGAAATGATTGTCCAAGACATGAAGTATCGCTTTAGACTGTGAGCCCGTTGTTGGGCAGGGATTGTCTCTATCTGTTGCCTAACTGTACATTCCAAGCACTTAGTACAGTGCTCTGCACAGAGTAAGAGCTCAAAAAATACGACTGACTGAATGAATAAATTCTTCTATCGCAGTTGCTCTGTGCTCTGAGAAACATTTACGTGGACTCATCTGACACTGGGAACAATGGTGCCGTGTTAAAGTCTGTGCCATGCTTACCAAATAATGAGCTGGCTCTATTTTTATTCTGGGCATGGTTCCCTTCCCACACAGGGCTCCCAGTCTCAGTAGGAGGGAGAAGAGGTATTGAATCCCCATTTACAGATGAGGAAACTGGGGCACAGAGCAGTTAGGGGTCCTGCTCAAGGTGTAAAACGCCAGTGTGTTGCTAGGACAGATCGGCAGAAGTCTGGCTGCAAGTGCTGTAGTCCTCCCACCATACGCAATAATAATAATAATACTTGTTAAACGCTTACTATGTGCCAAGGACTGTTCTAAGCGTTGGGGTAGACACAAATTAATCAGTTTGGACACAGTCTCTGTCCCATGTGAGACTCACACTCTTATCCCCACTTTACAGATGAGGTAGCTGAGGCCCAGAGAAGATAAGTGACTTGACCAAGGTCACCCAGCAGAGATGTGGCAGAATGGGGATTAGAACCCAGGTCCTTGGTCTATCCTCTATCCAAGCTTTTTTTCAGTGATAAGAGGCTTAAAAGACAAGGCAGTGAGGGAGAGGAAAAGAGGAAGGGCAAGTAGGAGATAAGAGAGCAGAATAATGGAACCCCTTCCCTGGGTAGGATGTGATAAGGCAGGGACAGCTCTTCTACCCATAACCCAAAGTGGGTGAGGCTGGGATTTCCCTCCCCTGGCAGGGTGATAATTTCAGGGCCCAGCTAGGCTAGGATGGGGGTAAGGTTTCTCCCCCCCTTCCGGGGGCAAGGGTACCCCAATCCTAAATGAATGAGGAGTGCTAAATACCTTGTGCCAAATTAGAATTATGGCACATTCTTATGAATTATGACAACAGTTGCATTGACACAGTGCTAGGCCTGAGTTATTTATCTACCCCACTGCTTTCTTTTTCACTGTTTCATAGGTTATAAACACCAAATCAGGAACTGTTTCGCCTGCTTCCAAAACCCTCTGAAAGTTCCAGGGCTGTGCTTTCAGGAAGGCACGGTCAAGCCAAACTTGTGGAACTGACCAATTGCTCAACAGCCGACTGGAGCAGCTGATGAATAGGAATGTCAGAGGCCTGCAGTTTCTTTGCTCTTCATGATTCCAAGAATCACACTGTTATGGTGGTTCCCTTTTCTATTTCCTAAATCAACTCCTAGAAGGTCTGAAATTCCCGATTCAAAATACAGATTCAGTATATAGTCCCAAGTTGTTTTTATTACTTTTTAAGAAGCCTTGGGGAGATCTTTATCAGTATGGGGAACTCAGCTCTCTTACTGAGATGGACACAAGAGAAAACACCTTCCACATTTCAGTTTCATGACCATTCCTCAGAGCTACAATCATTGCCATGTAAATTGTGATTTCAGCACCCATTCTAGGCACCTGATGTCTTTCTCACTAACAAGGTCAGCCTTACTAGTTCTCAATCATCTGCTAAATAAAGATTACTCCCGTTGGATTTCTTCTCCGATGTCCCATAAATCTGCCTGGAGAAAGAGATTGGCGGGCATGAAGGATTTAGTAACAAACTAAAGAGTGGTAGACTAAATTGAAAATCATCATGGTCTAACTCAAATTTTGAGTTTCTCAAAACTCTCCTCCCTGATCACTTCTCCTTCCCTATTAAAATGAAAAATATGAAAAGTTCCATTTGGAAAAAAAAATCTCACAGGCAACGAACCAAAACACCATCAGCCAGAGATCCCCAGGAAAAGCAAATACGGCACCAAAATACTTGCTCAAAACAAAACTCCTTATCTTCCCACCCAAACTCTTCTCCTCCCCTCAACTTTTCCATCACCATAGGCAGCACCACCACTTTCCCCATCTCATTGGCCTTTAAACTTGGCATTATCCTATATTCATCTCTCTCATTCGGTCACAAAATCCTGTTAGATTTACCTTCGAAACATCTCTACTATCCATCCTGGCCTCTCCGTCCCAACTGGTCCCCATGCTGGGCCCACCTCTACCACTACATTAACCTCCTTGCTGATCTCCCTACTTGTCCCTCCCCACTCTAGTCCATACTTCACTCTGATGCCTGGATCACTGTTCTAAAAATCCTCAGTCCTCATCTCCTCTCTCCCCAAAAGCCTCCGAAGGCTGTCCGTCTATCTTGGCATTGAACACAATTTCTTCAAGCACTAAGATTGTCCCCGGCCCTGCCTTTCCTAACCTCACTGATCTCCTACTCTAACCTAGCCCGTACACTTCGCTCCTCTTAATGCCAACTCACTGTACTTCGATCTCATCTGTCGCCCAAATCACTCTTTGGACCTGGAAACTCCCTCGCCCTTCATATCCGCCAGGCCATCAGTCACCCCCACCTTCAAAGCTCTACTAAAATCACACCTCCTCCCTTTCTTAACCTCTCATCACCCCACCCTCTTAGCCCTCCTTCATGTGTGTAGCCTGTGCTTTCCTTTGAGTCTGTACCCCTGAAGCACTTCAAAACTCCCCCCACCCCGTCACAACACTTAATCGTATATCCTTCTACTTCGTTGATTCCCCTATCTGCAATTTATTTTAATATCTGTCATCCACTCTAGATTGAAGCCTCTTTAAGGGCAGGGATTATGTCTACCCTATGGTATCTATGGTACTGTACTCTCAGTACAGTGCGCTGCACACAGTGGGTGCTCAATAAATCCACATTTTTGGTTTCCAACAGCACAAATTGCTTCGGCTTTCAGCTACCATCTCCTGCACTACTCTGTTTTAGGAAGTGAATAATCAGCTGGCTGACAGTCCCATACAGTGGTTAGGTGACCGCACAGTGGGAGACTGGTTTTTTTTATAAAGAGGAATTGTGGAGGGGAGTGGAGATGACACGGGGCCAGTAAATCAGCTTCACAGCAAATGTTCTGGGATCGATCAAATCAGTGGCATTTACTGAACGCTTATTATGTGCAGAGCACTGCACTAGGCGCTTGGGAGTGTACAATATAACAGAGGTAGCAGACCTATTTCCTGAAAACAATGAGTTCACAATCTAGAGGGGATGCTCCCCTCCCACTGTCCTTCAATTTGGGCAGAGGATTATCAAGATAAAGAAGAAAAAACCCCTTAGGCTTGCAGAATACACACACACTAGAAGCGGGCTTTTCTCAAAAAAATTTCTCCCAGGCTATCCCTGACACATCTTCATTGTTCCTCTGAAGCTAACTTACCAACTGCTTCTTGGGCTCATCTCTCATAATTCTGACCTCTTTTTTTTTTTTTAAATGGTATTGGTTAAGCACTTACTATGCGCCAGGCTGTTGACTATACTAAGTGCAGGGGTAGATACATGATAATTGAGTTGGATGCAGTCCATGTCCCCCATGGGGCTCACAGTCTTAATCCCCATTTTACAGATGAGGCAACTGAGGCCCGGAGAAGAGAAGTGACTTGCCCAGGGTCACACAGCAGACAAGTGGCAGAGCTGGGATCAGACCCAGGTCCTCTGACTCCCAGGCCTGTACTCTATCCACTAGGCCACGCTGTTTCTCTTGCTCCCACCCTTCCCCCCGCCTGGAAAAAACACTCCTTTTCAAATCTGCTAGATCTCAGTTCTCCCCATTTTCAAAACACTTCTGAAATCACATCTCCCCCAAGGATCCTTCCTCCATTAATTTCTCCTCTCCATCAGGGTATACTATCCCTAACTACTGTTTGAGGATTAGTGCACCTAAAACCCACTTTAATTAAAACCAAACTGCTACCATGTTGATCCAATCACTTACCCTCTCCTTCCATGATCACCGTATCAGCCTCTCCTTGCTGACCTCCCTGCCTCCTGTCTCTTCCCACTTCAGTCCATACTCCACTCTGCTGTCTGGATCATTTTTCTACAAAAACATTCAGGCCATGCTTCCTCTCTCCTCAAGAACGTCCAGTGGTTGCCCTCCACCTCCACATCAACAGAAATTCCTCATCATTGCCTTTAAATATCTCAATCACCTTGCCCCCTCCTAACTCACCTTGCTACTCTCCTGCTTAGAGAAGTAGCGTGGCTTAGTGGAAAGAGCATGGGCTTGGGGCAGAAAATATGGTTTCTAACCCTGCCTCTGCTCTGTGCCTGGGTAAGCCACTTAACTTCTCTTTGCCTCTGTTACCTCATATGTAAAATGGAGATTTAGCCTGTGAGCCCCACTTTGGACATTCTGTTTACCTTGTATCTAACCTTAGCACTTAGAAGAGTGCTTGGTACAGATGAAGCACTTAAGAAATACATCATTACTACAACCCAGCCCATACACTTTTCTCCTCGACTGCCAACCTACTCACTGAACCTCGATCTCCTCTGTCTCGCCACCGACCTCTCATCCACATCCTGCCTCTAGCCTGGAATGCCTTCCCTCCTCATATCCAATAGACAATTACTCTCCCCACTTCAAAGCCTTACTGAAGGCACATCTCCTCCAAGAGGCCTTCCCTGACTAAGCCTTCCTTTTCTCTTCTCCCAATCCCTTCCGCATTGCCCTGACTCACTCTCTTTATTCATCCCCCCTCCCAGCCCCACAGCACTTATGGACATGTCTGGAATTTATGTATTCATTTATATTAATGTCTGTCTCCCCCTCTAGACTGTAAACTCAATGTGGGCAGGGAATGTGTCTCATATTGTACTCTCTCAAGGGCTTAGTACAGTGTTCTGCACACAGTAAGTGCTCAATAAATACGATTGACGTACTGGCTGACAATTAGCCATAGCCCTTTTCTAAATATCAACTTTCATACTCCCCTATTTAAGCACTAGCTCATAGATAGCTCTCCACTTCTCCTTCCTCCTCTCTATAAAGTATTTCATTGGCCGGCTACTAATTCTACTGTTCACTCTCAAGAGCTTGGTACAATGCTTTGCCCAAGGTAGGTGTTCAGTAAGTACTAATCAGTCAATCAATGGTATTTGTGTGCAGAGCACTGTACTAAGCGCTCCGGAGAGTACATTTTGGCAGAGTTGGAAGACACATTCCCTGCCCACAGGGAGCTTACAGTCTAAGGGACTTGTAGCCTACACTCCAGGATCTCTCCCATCATTTATCAGTGGTATCCCTGTACCTAAGATGGCAGGCCAAGTAACAGGCTTCACAATACCGAATGGCAGTCCAGCCGAGAGACCTGGAGCCCACGTGGCTGAGTTGAGCTCTGGTTCGGACGCTGGGATATGGGGCTGGATAGAGAGAATGGGGGTTGCCTTGCAGGGGCAGTAGCTCTAAACATTTGGTTCGACCGGCTCTCACTTGCAAGTCCAGCTGGATTCTATGGCCTAGGCCAAAGCCAGATTAATCTGAGTCACACCCCAGGGGCTATGTCCTGCAGAGCTCAAGTCCTCATGAGGATGTATTTCCTTTTTTATATGCAGGTGTCTCCTTTTCCTTTACAACATAGGGTTCCCTCCCTTCACAACATATCTGGGGCCCTGTTCATTCTCTTTAACCTTGATAAATGAACATCACTTCTCCGGCAGGACCCTCTAAGAGGACTGTTGCACTCTTTCTAACGTACTTTCTGGTATTCTTCACTAAATGGCTAATTTCAAAATTTCACCATTTCCACCCTTCAATTAGTCAGTAGTACTCACTGAGTGCTTATTCTGTGCAGAGCACTGTACTAGGCAAATGGGAGAGTACAAAGGTGTTAGGGGACCCGACTTCTGCCTTTGAGGAGGCTAGCAGGGGAGACAGACACTTCCTTAGCAAAAGTCTTTCTTCTTCTGCTTTTGAAAAGTACCAGAAGATACTCTCCTGCATATGAATCCAATTTACTGAGCACTTACTGGGTGCCGAGCACCGTACTAAACTGGCAAAAGATGAAGGAGTTGAACAGAGAGGGTCAAGAGGAGTGGCACTGGGCCGGCACACAGAGAAGCAGCATTGGGCTCCAGATCCCAAGAATCCAGAGAGGTCTGGGGCCCTGGACCAGGCTAACTAAAGGCACAGAGGGTTAAGTATGGCACAATCAGTTGCCTCTTGGCACAGTTCCAAGTTTTGGAGGCCTCTCAGAGCTCAGAAGTGATTGTTCAGCACAGGTTCAAGTAGGGCCCTTAGTGAAAACAGACTGTACAGATTGTACAGGGGGACAGAGATGGGGGTGGCAGTCGGTTATAAGGAAAAGAAGAAGGGCACGAGTGGGGAAAGAGGCATTTGAGGAGACAGATAGAAAAAAGGAGGAAAAGGCAGAGGATACAGACAAAAAGAGGATTAGAAGTGGAAGTAATGAACCAAAATAGAGTGGGAGGGGCGGTGGGAGGAAGACTGACAAGAAGAAAAGATTAGAGGGACAAGGAGAGAGGAGAAGACCGAGGAGGAAATGGATTCAGAGGAGAAGGAGGAAGGGGGGAAAGAAGAGAGGATGAAGAGAAGAGTAAAGAAAAGAACGGGACAAGGATAAACAAAGACCAAAAGAGGGCATTCAAGGAAAGGTGCATGCTTGCAATGGACATGGAAATGAAACAAAATAGGGGAAACAGAGAAGGAGGAAATCCACAGAGCAACCATGAATGATTTCTGGGTACCAGCTCGTAGAAGTGATAATACTAAAAACAACATTAGCTGCCATTTTTTAAGAGCCACCAATCAAAAATGCCCTACCTCCATTCTTGAAAGTAAATTTTGAAAGAAAAAAATGAAGAGATGTCTGGATCCTAGTTACTTTTAATTTGGTAGAGACCAAAGAGTTATCGTCATACAGGATAAAAAAGCATGCAACTTACCTGCTGGCTACGAGGGTACAGTCAATATCGGGTCTCTTGGTTTTAGGAATGGCATAAAGAGGATACCTATCACCGTGGCGAATCAACACATGAACAGATACCAGCTTAAAATAATGAGGTGCATGACCTAGAGTAAAAAATAGGCAATTTAATCATTTTCAAAAAGAGCAGAGCTATTAGAATAGCTATATTCCTGCAACTATCTGCAGTTCAATTATTCAAGTGTTACGCAATTCTATTCTGAGTTCCAAACGATTAATTACTACAAGCAAAAGATGAATTTGAAATCCCCACAGGAGTTCACTTTTCGTCTCTTTCTTTTTTTTCTGAAAAATTCTCTAAACCAAGGCTGAGTTTGAAGTATTTTTCTCTATTTCAAAGCAGCAACGTTCTAAAATGTTAATACAATATTAATTCAATTTTAGGTTTGGAAAAAAAAAGAATGGAAATGAAAAAAAAATTACAGTTTTATTTGCAGTTACGTTTGCCAAAGCTTCATCTCGTACTTCTGCATTACTCTTTATTGTATGACCTGGACCTTAAGACTTTTCATGATGATTATTGAATTACACTGAGAAGCAGCGTGGACTAATAGAAATAGCACAGACCCGGGAGTCAGAAGACCTAGGTTCTAACCCAAGCTCTGCCACTTGCCTGCTAGGTGACCTTGGAGAAGTCATTTGATTTTCTGTGCCTCTGTTTCCTCAATTGACAGTGAGCCATGTGGGAGAGGGACTGTGCTTGATCTGACTATATCGTTTCTAACCCAGAGCTTAACACTTAGTAAGTGCTACAAAATACAACGCAACGATGATGTTGGTGATGATCTTTACAGTGAAAATTGACAGAGGGAGTCATCATTTCACATCTGTGAAAACTGTCATTTTACACTCTTTGCAGGTTTCAATTCCCTTTTATTATTTTGGTTCCAGTAGTTTAGAGTACATCCTCAAAAATTAAATCTCAAAATACGTGAATAAAGTACTTTTATTAAAATGGCAAAATAAAGAAGATAAGGAGCCAAACAATATCAACAGTTTTTAGAACATTCAGGCCAAGTTTTAATTTTTACCTCTGGTATGGAATTCTGTAACATTCAGAAAAATTCCTTAAGAACCCAAAACATGAGGCATTTTTATTTAAAACCTACCTTCAGCACTACGCTCCATTATGTTTGGGATATTACAGTAAATTCGAGCTTCATAAATAGGATCCGCTACAGGAGGTTCAGTAAATGGATCGGGCATTATTCTCTTTCGGCTTTTGGCGTTCATCCCATTTTTGACAGGGGTGACCGGGATCAGGTGAACTAAAAGAAGTTCAAACCTTGTGTTAAAAATATCATTTAATAGACGCATTGAGACAATTCACACTTTTCAAAGCAACCTGAAATTAATGATTTTAATGAAAATCTGATTTTATTGATCAACTGGATCAAATTTGGTTAACTTCTTTACATCCATTGTTTTTTGTCATCTGGACCTGAGGAGGAGTTATAGAATGCCAGAGGCCTTCCCAGAATAAGCCTTTCTTTTCCTCTGCTCCTCCTCCCCTTTCCAACACCCCGACTCGCTCCCTTTGCTCCACTCCCCTCTCCCCCAACAGAACTTGTGTATATATGTACATATTTACAATTCTATTTATTTATAATAATGATGTGTATATATTGATTCTTGATTCTATTTAGTTGCCATTGTTTTTACGAGATGTTCTTCCCCTTGACTCTATTTATTGCCATTGTTCTCATCTGTCCGTCTCCCCCGATTAGACTGTGCGCCCGTCAAACGACACGGACTGTCTCTATCTGTTGCTGACTTGTTCATTCCAAGCACTTAGTACAGTGCTCTGCACATAGTAAGCGCTCAATAAATACTATTGAATGAATGAATGAGTATATATCTGTAATTCTATTTATATTGATGCTATTGATGCCTGTCTCCCCCCTTCTAGACCGTAAGCCTGTTGAGGGCAGGGATTGTCTCTATTTGTTGCTCAACTGAACTTTCCAAGCTCTTAGTATAGTGCTCTGCACACAGTAAGCACTGAATAAACACGACTGAGTGAATGAATGAATGAATGAAATGGTCCCCACAGTCAAGGAACTAAAGGAAGGGCCTACAGTGTATCACACCCTACCAAATTCTCCAGTAGCGCCACTAAGCTGGAGAGTTTAGTCTAAGAGAAAAATGTTTTGGTGATTAATGCACCACACCAGTTTCCTTAGAGGGAACAAACTACAGGATGACGATGGGATAAAATTCAATTTATGCAGACTTGGAATCAAGCAGCTTGGATATACGTTTTGTGGCCTTTTCACAGATTGTCAACTCAGGATAGCTTCTGGAAAGAGGCAGGAATATATCTGACAGAAAAATCCTGCCAATCATTTGGCCCCAGTCAGAGGCCTGGGATTGTAGTCAGAGCCCTGGATTCCAGATCTAGACCCAGATCTCGGGGTGCGGTCAACCAAGTGGATGTGGCAGCAGCTTTGGATTCACCAGGATGCCCCGGGCCAGACAACGGTAGTTGCGTGGGTGGGAGCTGGTTAGCTGCCCCTCTCTTTTTCCTTCTTCCCTCTTCTTGGCTCATTCTTTTCTCCCTCTGGCCCCACCCACTTTCAGCTCCATTCCAGTCTTCTTTAGTTCGGCGAGAATTCCCATCATTTGAATTTGTAACCACATACAAAGCATTCGGTAGATCGGTCGAGTCCTTTCTGTGTGCTAAGCCATCCCTGCCCACAAGGAGCTTAGAGTCTAAAGCGGGAGACACACATTAAAATAAATTACAGAGAAGCAACGTGGCTCAGTGGAAAGAGCCCGGGCTTGGGAGTCAGAGGTCATGGGTTTGAATCCCGTCTCTGCCACTTGTCAGCTGGGTGACTGTGGGCAAGTCACTTAACTTCTCTGTGCCTCAGTTCCCTCATCTGTAAAATGGGGATTAAGACTGTGAGCCTCATGTGGGACAACCTGATTACCCTGCATCTACCCCAGCACTCAGAACAGTGCTCTGCACATAGTAAGAGCTTAACAAATACCAACATTATTATTATTATTGTTGGCATTAGAGGAGCAGAGTGTGCAGGTTGGGTTGTAGTAGGACAGCCGCAAAGTAATATAAAGGAGAGAACTGACAGCGCTTAGTACAGTGCTCTGCACACAATAAGCACTCAATGGGGTGAGCCCCACGTGAGACAACCTGATCACCTTGTGTCCTTCCCAGAGCTTAGAAGAGTGCTTCGCACATAGTAAGTGCATAACAAATGCCATCATTATTATTAATAAGTATGACAATGAATGAAAGTTTCTTAAAAATCACAATTCCCAAATAATATAAATTCACAAATTCAAGGATGCCATCTATCCAGATATTTTATCTCTTGGCAAACAATGCCAGATGCACTTAACTAGAATTTCAAAATTACAACCCTAAAATTGGAATAGCTTTTTTTTAAATTGGATTAATTTAGAAAAACCAAACCGATATCCAAAAGCATAATCCAGTTTCTTCCATTCAGAACAGAAGACAATAAAAGGCCTTCTCCCCTGCTGACTCTGGACAAAAGCAAATATTCCATTTCTTATGGTAAAACACTGGGATAACAAGTTCCTTTAATGTGTTTTTGAAGTCAGAACAGATTTCAAGGACTGGTCTTTCCGATTTTCTTGAATTATGCTTTAATCTGCACATTCTGACAAGAAAAATGGATATTTACCTCCACACACTTTTGGGAGAAAACGTTTAAATTCTGGATCTATGACCGCCACTGAGGGTGATAGTTGTTTGATAAATGGCAGAAACTGTGTTGTCAGAAATAATAAACTGCACAGCAATGGGGTGACAACATATATAATTCTGATTTTAATTGGCCTGTCTGAGTGATTAATGAGCAGAAAAGGTAAAGAAACTGATGCTATAAATGTGGAAAAAATTCTCTGAGTCCAGCCTAGTCTGAGATGATAAACAAGACATTGTATTTGGACACTGGCTTGCTGCAAATTGGTATGCTATCCCTAGGCAACAACCTGGGAAAGCTCTTCAGAGGATGGAATATTGTATAAGAGAGGTGGCCTTGTTCATTTTTTCCACAACCTATGTCTTTTTCAATTTTTTCCTCTCACCACCTTCTGGTGTCTCCTTAACTGGGGTGGTGGTGGGGGGGGGGGGGGGGCGTTGGGAAAGCCCCACATTGAACCATGTAGTTTCAAGTAAGTAAAATGATGTATTATTTCCAATAATCAAGCATGTCTCTATGCTCCTCACTTCGTGATAGTACCTGGCAGATGTACAAGAGAATTTCCTAGGGTCTGTTTGGTTAAATAGATCGTAAGTCTTTCTGGTAGACTAAAAGCTCAGTGGTGGGGGGGGGGGAGGGGGAATCCTAACTAATGTGCCCTACAAGGCGGAGGCGCAGTTCTGCTGGGAGATGGTGAGCGAGCACCCTGCTCCATCTCCCTTTCTGGTCCTTCCATCTACCCCTCACCCCACTTTCACCCTTGGAAACAGATTTCCTCCCCCAACCTAGAGTTGGAGTTTCTACAGAGGAAAGATCTAAATCATTCAAGAAACAGGGGGCAACTCACACCCTAGCTTCTCTAGCTTCGGAAAGAGACCGAGAAATCCCAGCTTTCTGGGCGCCGTGTTTGGCAGAAATGAGTTTCAGAACTCGACTTTGAATTTGACACTCAGGTCCCACTTCTTTATGGCTGAGTACAAACTAAAAACCATTTAGATCAATTTCAGGCCAGGCCCTTCGGGAGCGATGAAATGAATCCGGATACTCTACTTGGAAATAGCCTTCTATTTCTGTGTTTTTGGCACCCCAATTAAGACAGACGGGCTTTACAAAAGAATTCCTCCATCAAAGGAAGAAAACTAAGATATGAAAAGTCCTTTAAAGACAAGTGAAGAACATTTATGAGATACTGTCTTAAATGCTGCCATCTGCAAATGTGTCAAGTTTATGATGTCTTAGAGAATGTACAATGCAGCAGTCTGGCATCCTCATATAAAATCAATCAGTCAATGGCATTCACTGACCACTTACTGTGTGCAGAACACTGTACTAAGTGCTTGGGGGAGTACAACAGAGTTGGAAGGCATGTTCCCCACCCACATGGAGCTTTCAGTCTAGAAGGGGGGGATCGACATTAATATAAATAAAGTACAGATTTGTGCATAACTGCTTTGGGGCTAAGGGTGTGGTGAATATCAAATGCTTTAAGAGTACAGTTCCAACTGCATAGGCAACACTGAATGGAGAAGGAGCAGGCAAAAAGAGGGTTTAGTAGGGGAAGGTCTCAAATTAAAATAAACTAATCTTAGTTTATTAAAGATCTTGGAAAAAAGGATTTTTGCCCTATAGGACATTTTATCTGCCTTCTCCTGTTTTTTCACGTGGATTTAAGGGTCTCCACTACAAAAGAAACCAAAACTCAGAATGGGAAGATGATAGAATTAGAATGGAAACCAATTAGATGGTCCAGACAGTCTTTAATTTAATTCTTTAATTCTTGTTTTCCAGAATTCTAAGTAGGCAAATATTTTTGGAGTGCTGAAAATGCAACTTGTCAGAAATTAATCAATCCTTTTGATTCGCAGATAGGGCCTTCTGAAGGATCAAGAAGGGCAGGAATTGCTCATTTAAATGTAGGTCTTAACATAACCTACAAAGATTTCAGGAAATCAAGATACCTCTCTGCCTACAACTTTAGGTAGAAAAAAAAAGGAAAAAGCACAAAGGAACTCTCAAAATCCAAGATTCCAGGAAGAAACTTGGGCCTGTAATGATAAAAAATAGGGAGAAACTTGCAGGAAGTGTCAGATCCTCAGTTCACTGCTTATTTGACATTTCCCAATTCTTTCAGCATTAGCTCAACAGAAAAGTAGCAACTTTACTGCTTGCAGTAAAAAATAAATGTAGATAACAGATTTTGGGTAAAAGGCTGACCCTGAAAAGAATTTGATGTTCATAAACCTTCAAATCCTAAATTGAATTTTGAGGCAAATTAGCTTTCATATTTTTATAGGAAGACCATTTGTCCAGTCCCAGTAGTAACTCTTGGAGTATTAACATTCTGGAGTACAAGTAAGTAAATTCTGGAGTTCCCCTCATTCATCAAGAACCTTCAGTGGTTGCCCATCCACCTCCACGTCAAATAGCAAATCCTTAGTATTGGTTTGTGATCAGGGAATGTGTCTACCAGCTCTACGTTGTACCACTCTTCGAGAGTACTCGACAGTGCTTTGCACACAGTAAGCACTCACTAAATATGACACTGTAGCAGAGAGTCAGGGAAGTCAAATGTTTTCTGGGTAAAAATGAATGGATCTTTAAATCTTCTCTCATTCTCCATCAAAATTAGGAGTATTCATTCATTCATTCAATAGTATTTATTGAGCGCTTACTATGTGCAGAGCACTGTACTAAGCGCTTGGGATGAACAAGTCGGCAACAGATAGAGACGGTCCCTGCCGTTTGACGGGCTTACGGTCTAATCGGGGGAGATGGACAGACAAGAACAATGGCAATAAATAGAGTCAAGCGGAAGAACATCTCGTAAAAACAATGGCAACTAAATAGAATCGAGGCGATGTACAATTCATTAACAAAATAAATAGGGTAACGAAAATATATACAGTTGAGCGGACGAGTACAGTGCTGTGGGGATGGGAAGGGAGAGGTGGAGGAGCAGAGGGAAAAGGGGAAAAAGAGGGTTAAGCTGCGGAGAGGTAAAGGGGGGATGGCAGAGGGAGTAGAGGGAGAAGAGGAGCTCAGTCTGGGAACGCCTCTTGGAGGAGGTGATTTTTAAGTAGGGTTTTGAAGAGGGAAAGAGAATCGGTTTGGCGGAGGTGAGGAGGGAGGGCGTTCCGGAAGCGCGGGAGGACGTGACCCGGGGGTCGACGGCGGGATAGGCGAGACCGAGGGACGGCGAGGAGGTGGGCGGCGGAGGAGCGGAGCGTGCGGGGTGGGTGGTAGAAAGAGAGAAGGGAGGAGAGGTAGGAAGGGGCAAGGTGATGGAGAGCCATGAAGCCTAGAGTGAGGAGTTTTTGTTTGGAGCGGAGGTTGACAGGCAACCACTGGAGTTGTTTAAGAAGGGGAGTGACATGCCCAGAGCGTTTCTGCAGGAAGATGAGCCGGGCAGCGGAGTGAAGAATAGACTGGAGCGGGGCGAGAGAGAAGGAAGGGAGGTCAGAGAGAAGGCTGACACAGTAGTCTAGCCGGGATATAACGAGAGCCCGCAATAGTAAGGTAGCCGTTTGGGTGGAGAGGAAAAGGCGGATCTTGGCGATATCGTAGAGGTGAAACCGGCAGGTCTCAGTAATGGATAGGATGTGTGGGGTGAACGAGAGAGACGAGTCAAGGATGACACCGAGATCGCGGGTCCGAGAGACGGGAAGGACGGTCGTGCCATCCACGGTGATAGAGAAGTCTGGGAGAGGACCGGGTTTGGGAGGGAAGATGAGGAGCTCAGTCTTGCTCATGTTGAGTTTTAGGTGGCGGGCCGACACCCAGGTGGAGACGTCCCGGAGGCGGGAGGAGATGCGAGCCTGCAGGGAGGGGGAGAGGACAGGGGCGGAGATGTAGATCTGCATGTCATCTGCGTAGAGATGGTAGTCAAAGCCGTGAGAGCGAATGAGTTCACCGAGGGAGTGAGTGTAAATGGAGAACAGAAGAGGGCCAAGAACTGACCCTTGAGGAACTCCAACAGTTAAAGGATGGGAGGGGGAGGAGGCTCCAGCGAAGGAGACCGAGAATGACCGGCCAGAGAGGTGAGAGGAGAACCGGGAGAGGACAGAGTCCGTGAAGCCAAGGTGAGATAAGGTATGGAGGAGGAGGGGATGGTCGACGGTGTCAAAGGCAGCAGAGAGGTCAAGGAGGATTAGAATGGAGTAGGAGCCATTGGATTTGACAAGAAGGAGGTCACGGGTGACCTTAGAGAGAGCAGTCTCGGTAGAGTGGAGGGGACGGAAGCCAGATCGGAGGGGGTCCGGGAGAGAATGGGAGTTAAGGAATTCTAAGCATCGATTGTAGACGACTCGTTCTAGGATTTTGGAAAGGAAGGGTAGTAGGGAGATAGGGCGATAACTGGAGGGGGAAGTGGGGTCAAGAGCGGGTTTTTTTAGGATGGGGGAGACGTGGGCATGTTTGAAGGCAGAGGGGAAGGAGCCCTTGGAGATTGAGTGGTTAAAAATAGAAGTTAAGGAAGGTAGGAGGGCAGGGGCGATGGTTTTAATAAGGTGAGAGGGAATGGGGTCCGAGGCGCAGGTGGAGGGGGTGGCACTTGCGAGGAGGGAGGAGATCTCTGAGGATACTGCAGGGAAGGATGGGAAAGTAGGGGAGGGGGTCGGTGGGGGGGAGGGAAGAGGCGGAGGGGTGACTTTGGGGAGCTCAGACCTGATCGTGTTGATTTTCGTGAGGAAATAGGCGGCCAGATCATTGGGGGTGAGAGATGGGGGAGGGGGAGGAACAGGGGGCCTAAGGAGAGAGTTAAAGGTCCGGAACAATCGGCGGGGGTGACGGGCATGGGTGTCGATGAGGGAGGAGAAGAGGCTTTGCCTGGCGGAGGAGAGGGCAGAGTTAAGGCAGGAAAGGATAAATTTGAAGTGTGTGAGGTCGGCTCGGTGCTTGGACTTTCGCCAGCAGCGCTCGGCAGCTCGAGCATAGGAGCGTAGGAGGCGGACGGAGGAGGTGATCCAGGGCTGTGGGTTAGTGGAGCGAGAGCGGCGGAGGGAAAGGGGGGCGAGAGAGTCGAGATGAGTAGAGAGGGTGGAGTCGAGAGCGGAGACCCGATCGTCGAGAGTGGGAAGAGAGGACAGGGCGGCAAGGTGAGGAGAGATGCTATCGGAAAGACGGATGGGATCGAGAGAGCGGAGGTCTCTGTGGGGCAGTAGCGAAGATTTGCAGGGGGAGGGAGTGTGAGAGATGAGGCAGGTGAGAAGGTTATGGTCAGAGAGAGGGATTTCAGAGTTGGTGAGGGAGGAGATAGTGCAGCGGTAGGAGATGACGAGATCGAGGGTGTGACCGAGTCGGTGAGTGGGCGCGGTACGGTGGAGGAGGAGGTCGGCAGAGTCGAGGAGGGATAGCGGGCGGGCGGCAGAGGAGTCGTCGGGTACATCCGTATGGATGTTGAAGTCTCCGAGGATCAGAGTGGACAGAGAGAAGGAGAGAAGGAAGGTGAGAAAGGGGTCAAGGTGGTTGAAGAAGTCGGAGGTGGGACCGGGAGGGCGGTAGATGACGGCGACAAGTAACTGGAGGGGGTGGTAGAGGCGAATGATATGGGCTTCGAAGGAGGGGAAGGAGAGGGAGGGGGGAGGAGGGATAGTGCGGAAGCGGCAACGGGGCTTACTGTGTGCAGGGCACTATACTAAGCTCGTGGGAGAGTACAATGCAACAAAATAACAGAAACATTCCCTGCCCACAACAAGCTTACAGTCTAGAGGGGGAGACAGATAATATAAATACGTAAAATCACAGAAATGTACATAAGTGCTGTGGGGCTGGGAGGGGGGATGAATAAAGGGACCAAGACAAGGTGATGTAGAAGGGAGTGATAATGGTGACGACAGTGGTATTTGTGAAGTGCATACTGTATGTCTAACACTGTTCTAAGCACTGGGGTGGATAGAGGCTAATCAGGTTGGACACAGTCCCTGTCCCAGGTGGGGCTCACAGATTTAACCCCCATTTTATAGAAGAGGTAACTGAGACACAGAGAAGTTAAGTAACAGAGCAGCCAAGTAGTGGAAGAGCTGGGATTAGAACCCAGGTCCTTCTGACTCCCAGGCCCGTGCTCTATCCCAGCTCCGCCACTACTTGTCTGCTCTGAAACTTCTCTGTGTTACCTCATCTATAAAATGGGGAGGAGGGCTTAGTCAGGGAAGGCCTCTTGCAGGAGATGTGCCTTCAATAAGTCTTTGAAGGTGGGGAGAGCAATTATCAGTCAGATATATAGAGGGAGGGCATTCCTAGCCAGAGGCAGGAGGTGGGCAAGAGGATAGATGAGATTGAGGTGCAGTGGAAAGGTTGGCATTAGAAGAGTGAATTGTGCTGGCTGGGCTGTGGTAGGGGAGTAGTGGGGTGAGGTAGGAGGGGGCCAGAATGAAGAAGGAATTTCCTGCCTTGCAGAGGCTGACTGCTTTTGGCTCAAGCAGAGGATGACTGCCTGTTTTCCAGTTTATTTCCAGGCTATTCATATGCAACTGAGTTTCCACCCAACTGTTTGGCATTTAGAGAGAAGTAGCATGGCATAATGGATAGAGTCAGGCCTGGGAGTCAGGAGGTCATGAATTCTAATCCCAGCTCCACCATTTCTCTGTTGTGTGGCCTCAGGCAAGTCAGTTCACTTCTCTGTGACTCAGTTACCTCATCTGTAACATGGAGATTGAGAGTGTGAGTCCCACATGAGACAGGGACTGTGTCCAACCTGATTTGCTTCTATCCACCCCAGCACTTAGGACAGTGCCGGGCACAGAGTAAGAGCTTAACAAATACAACAACTATTACTATTATATTACAGACCCCCATCTGCAAGGCATATATACTTGGAGTTTTTCTCGGACTGTTGATCACCATCTGTAGACTAAATCAGAAGCATACAATGAGTCCCAAATCTTACTCCCACAGTGAAATCAAAACTCACCACATTGTGTTTTGTTCCAAAACAGGAACAAAATCTCAGATATTTAGTTCCAAATTTGAGTCTATCTGAACAGGTGTAGACAAATAAGGGCCTGTGAGTGGCCTATGGTCAGAATAAGTTGCAAGTCGCTTTCTTCTCACGGGCCCCTTTTCACCTGCTTACAAACCTGTGGCTCAAGCAAATGTTAGCTCTGGGGGATGAAAGCTCAGCCCTATCTGGAGCTAGGAAATTGAAGATTGGAGGAAGGGACTCTTAAATGAATCGGTGAGCTGTGCCTGCTAGCCAAGTAGGTTCAATATTTGTGATGTACTTATGTCTATCTCTAGGCTTGAGCTTCAGGAACCAGGACACATTAAACCAGAATTTTGTGGGGAGGGGGCAGAGGAACCATGCCAAGACAGATGACAGAAGGAGCATGATCTAGGGGATAGAGCACGGGCCTGGGAGTCAGAAGGACCTGAGTCCTAGTCCTGGCTCCGCCACTTGTCTGCTGTGGGACCTCGGGCAAGTCACTTCACTTCTCTGGGCCTGTTATCTCATCTGTAAAATGGTGGATTAACATTGTGAGCCCCATGTGGGACATGGACTGTGTCCAACCTGATTACCTTGTAATCAGGGGATTACAGCTGCCACTTGTCAACTGTGTGACTGTGGGCAAGTCACTTAACTTCTCTGTGCCTCAGTTACCTCATCTGTAAAAGGGGGATTAACTGTGAGCCTCACATGGGACAAACTGATTATCCTGTATCGACCCCAGCGCTTAGAACAGTGCTCTGCACATAGTAAGCGCTTAACAAATACCAACATTATTATTATTATTATTATTATTATTATTAATCAGGCTTAGAACAGTGCCTGGCAATACTAAGTGGTTTGCAAATGCCATTATTAATGAATAAGTAAATAAATAAACTGAGGCTAGACATCCCATAGACTAGGGAGTGTGGCTGGGCAAATTGAAACTAAAATTAAAGACCATCATAAAGATTGATAGGTCACCAATATGATCTGCCTAGAAAATGAAGGAAATGGTTTTACAATTCTAATACAGACAAAAGGGGAAATGGGTTGTTGAAAGAAAACACTATTCCCCGGGGGAGGAAGTCAAAGGCCTAATTAGTATTCCTTATCACTGAGGAGCATCTGAGGGGAAACCTCAGAATCAGACTTCACTGTGGCTCACAGACCAGCAAGGCACAATCTAGGCTGCAATCAACAAAAGGGGTGGTCCCTTCTGGACGGACGCCTCAAGAAGGTCAAGAGGCAAAGAGAAGCAGGCTGAGAAGCTGCATGGCCCAGTGGCAAGACATCAGGACAGGGAGTGAGTGCACTCATTCGAAGCATTCAATATTTATTGAGTGCTTACTGTGGGCACAGCACAGTACTAAGTGCCTGGAAAGAACATAGTGCAATAAAGAGATACAACCAGAACACCTGGGTTCTAATTCTGGCTCCCCCACTTAATCGCTGCGTGACCTTGGGCAAGCTACTTCGCTTCTCTACACCTCATTTTCCTCAGCTGTAAAATGGGGATTAAACTACCTGTTTCTCCCTTCTCCTCGGACTGTGAGTCTGTGAGGGATAGGGACTGTGTCTGATCTGATTCTCTTCAATCTACTCCAGCCTTTAGCACAGTGTGTGACACAGAGTAACCATTTAACAAGTGCCCCCCAAAGAAGAAAGAGCCAAACAGGCCGGGAGAGCCACAAACTCGACAGCACAACAAAGGATGATCTCTGTGTGGGGATGGGACGGTTGGAACTGTGGGTCACGGGATGGCACCAGTAATAGAAGCCCACCGTCGGTGGCACCGCCCAGGCCCCTGATGAACTAGTTTCTGATTTTTTTACACCCCAAGTGACCACGTCTACTCTCCAATCACCGACCGGGGAGCTACCTGGAGCTTTTTATACCTTGGAGGGGAGAGGGAGAGAAAAGAAGTAAGCGGACAACTCGGACTACCCCTTCGATATGTCCGTTTGTCAAATAGTCAGGGAAGATGTCTCTTTATTGTTGTACTGTACTCTCCCAAGCGCTTAGTACAGTTCTCTGCACACAGTAGGTGCTCGATAAATACAACTGAATAACAGACAAAGCCTCTCAAGTCTCCTATGAAAGAATGGCTTACTGTCTCAGACTACATAAACTCAGTCCCCATTAACCTACATTTCCCACAAGGTGAAAGTGAGATCAAAATTAAGGAAATAGAGGAGCCCGATTCGGAAAGAACGGTAAAGGAAGAGAAGGCCATAGGTTGGCTACTTGCCGGAATAAGCAGCAGCTGTAGCAGAGAAGAACAATGTTTCAGGACCCCCACACCCTCTCTGTCATCTTTGCTTTCGCGCCCCTCTTAAAAAGATCGTCCTCGGTTTGAAGTGATAAACCTGACGTTTATGAGTATCGGTTTGAGGTGATAAATCTGACGTCTAGAGGTAAAGATGTTCAAACCTTCCCACGTTTTAGCTGTAATTCCAATATTGGATTTTTAGAAAATCAGGCATTTCAGAAGACTTAAACATCATAACATGAACGATTAGAAAATTCAACTGCTGTAGATTTTGTTTACCAGAGCTGGAAATAATGCGGAACTAAATATACTACAGGGGACTCATGTCCCCCCAAAATGTGGAGGACCTTCTGGGACTCACCAGCATTGGCATAGATCTATAGGACCTTAAAAAAAAATAAGGGAGGACCTCGTCTCCTAAAATCTATAACACAAAACAACTCATAGAGTCAATCAATTGGGCACTGAAAAATCCCTCAATCAGATCATTAACACTGATGCTGCTAACACTGTTAGTAATTACCATTAAAAAAGTTAAATTTTAAATTACAATAAACATCTTAAACCTATTTTAAACGTGGCCATCTTTTTTTCCTTTAAAATGCATCAATCCAAGGAAAGTTTTTGTAAAAACAGAGTAAGCATCAACTGCAATCTTTTCAACACATATTTAAAAATATATCCTATTTTCTCTACCTTTGAAGCACTGTAAAATACCCTTCATTCTACGAAGATAGAAAATATGTTCAGCATTCATGCATTAATCAAAGAAAAACAAGCCATATACTACAGTAAAAAGAAAACTTATAACTACCTCACATCCAAACCTTCAAGATCCTTAGAAAATATTACGTACGGCACAAGAATTACAACAACACAATTTCCAGATACAAATCATTTAAAAAACAAGAGTTCCCATAAAAGTTTACCTAAAAGCAGAAGCCACGTGAGAAAAGTCATAATTTCTGGTCCCGTTGGACTCCCAAGTACCAGGGGTACTGTTCAGACACTGGATGATTTAGTCTGCAAAATTTTCCTACCAAAGTATGCCTTAAAACTGATATTCGTAAGACAGAAGGCACTTTCAGTGGAGTATAAGCAAAGCACACAAGCCAATTGAATGACGTGGAAGCCAACTCATGCAACAGAAATTCAGTGGAGTGAGAACCCTTATTCTAGCCTGTTGCCTCCAGTACTGTCAACTTTACAGAATGAAAATTAGGGTAGGTGGTAATATCTCACCTCCTTCCAAACCAAAGCCTGGAAAATTTTGAAAAGGAAATGGTTTTAGACAATCAAACCGCTGTAAGAAGTTGAACGTACCAAGTTAGAGCATTTATTTCCCCTCCCTTTTATTTTTCTTTGCTTATTACAATTACCCTGATGCATGTTTTTCCACTAGTTTTATTAACAACAACAACAGTTTTATGGGCACCCATAATGTGCATGTTCTAAATTAGGCACTGGAACAAAGATAGAGCATGTTCCTTGCCTTCATGGAACTTTCACTCTAAGCTGAACACCTATTAATATCTGCCTCCACCTCTCATCTGTAAACTCGTCTGGGCAGGGAATGTGTCTGCCAATTTTATTGATATTGTACTCTCCCAAGTGCTTAGTACAGTGTTCTGCACATAGTAAGTGCTCAGTAAATACCACTGATGATTAACCAGGAGAGAGTAGAGATGATGAGCCACAAGAAAAAAAGTATCAAAACAGATTCATAGGCAGTGGTACTCATTAAATGCAAAAGATATCTAACACTTTTTTCTTTGAAGAGTCATATATTTTTACTCTTTTGAGTTTATTTTCTCCTTCACAGTGGGTTTGTGTGGCAAACTCGAGTAAAGTGAGAAGCAATTATGATGGAGAAGAAAAGACGAGAGGACAGCAAGGATGTGTTTTTCTATATCTCTGCCACCCCCAGCTCTTTCCACCTTGTCAGAGGCTTCTTGTATGAGGTCTCTGGTTAGGAGTAGGATAGAGTAGTGAAAATTTAGGTAAAAGACAAATAGTGGCCTTTACACAAGAATTCTTTTTTTTATATAATGTGACACTACCAAGTACATCTTTGGCTTCAAACAAATAATTTCATTTTAGCATTAAGATGGGAGCAGCGTGGCCTAGAGGAAAGAGCAGGGGCCTGAAAGTCAGAGGACCTGGGTTCCAAGCCCAGCCCCGCCACTTGCCTGCTTTGGGACTTTGGGTAAAAATGTTGGTATTTGTTAAGCGCTTACTATGTGCCGAGCACTGTTCTAAGCACTGGGATAGATACAGGGTAATCAGGTTGTCCCACGGGAGGCTCACAGTTAATCCCCATTTTCCAGATGAGGGAACTGAGGCACAGAGAAGTTAAGTGACCTGCCCACAGTCACACAGCTGACAAGTGGCAGAGTCGGGATTCGAACTCATGATCTCTGACTCCCAAGCCCGGGCTCTTTCCACTGAGCCACGCTGCTTCTCACTTAACTTCTCTGTGCCTCAGTTTACTCATCTGTAGACCGTGTCCAATCTGATTATCTTGTATAATCAAGTAGTGCATGTTCAGTACAGCGCTTAGTAGAGAATAGGCATTTTTAACAAACGCCACAGAGCAGTGAATGAGATAGGTAAAACCAAAACTGTCAATCTAGCCGTTCTGATACATTTCGCCACACCTCTTACAGAAGAGTAGCACTGTGGCCTAGTGGATAAAGCACAGTGGTTCCAGCAGCCGGAAAGCCAATCTCCTCAGATTGGGGTTAAATCCGACTGTCCATTCAGACCCTGGGTTGGGGGGGGAGGGGTGGGCAGTGAGTTTCTACATTGGCATCTGCCCACAAGATAACTGGGCAAGTGTGGCCATTCTTCCCGGATGTGTCTTATGGGCCCCCAGCTTGCTGTGGCCCGTTTCACGGCAGGCAACACCCCGGCCACAAGCATTAAATAAGTCTAAGGCGCCTGGACCTAATATGCCACTCTGCTCTGCGCTTCCAATATATTAAAATGAGAAAGGTCTCAGGTTTTTGGCCACCCCAGTGTTCACTATCAGCAGTCTAGGATATTCCTAATCCGTTTTCTAGGAGCTGCCGTTCAGGTGTCAGAGGCTTAAAAAACTAGAAAATGTCCAACCCAAACACACCAATCTGCTATGTACTCCCGTGGGAAGAAATGAAACACCTTCTTCATCATTATATATTGGTAGCAGTGAGAGGTGATTATTTTCCTATGAATGGATGGCTGATGGCTTACCGACTGAAGCACTCATCAGTTACACTGCCTGAACCAAAGTGCGCATTTTCAAATGCTAATTTTAAATTACAGAAGTAGCCACTCTAATCAGTTGCCACCATGCCTCGTAGCAATCAGAAGTCCACACTTAAAGCTAAGTATTCTCATCACAGCAAAGCGCATTGGCTCACAGCCTGTTGTATTATTGTAGCAGGATTCTTTTCTTGTCTAAAATGCTTTCCAATTTCAAAAATACTGAGCAAGCTTTACAGTCACTCAAGGTAGTCTTTTGAGGAAAAAGAGTCCTTACCCATTTCACCATCCAGAGATGGTCTCGACTCAAATGACATCTCTAGGTAAAGATCAAAATTTTACCAAGAGGTCCTGAAATAAGGGGGATTTCCCACAGCTTCCACAGGAAATAAAAAAAATACATCTAGATTTGGATGGAGATAGATAAGAAAGAAAAGATCAAAAGGGGGGTATTTAAAGATATGGAGCACCCCTTTGAAAGAATCTCAGTGAAGAAATTATTTGACCCACAGCAGGTAGAACAAACCAAGGCTCAATTCGAACTTTATTGCTGTGTTGCCCTCTAGTGCCATATTGTCCTTCCCTTTGGAGGGCACGACCCAAGGTGAGATCCTAACCCAGGCATGCTATTGGGCCTGCAAAGCCTTGAAAGCACCACAAGATTCAAGTTCACCAGGTATGGTCCTTGATGAGCCAGTGTGAATAATAATAAAAATAATAACAATGGTATTTTAAGCGTTTACTATGTGCCAAGCACTGTACTAAATCCTGGCGTAGATACAAGGTAATCAGGTTGTCTCATGTGGGGCTCACAGTCTTAATTCCCATTTTACAGATAAGGTAACGGAGGCCCAGCGAAGTTAAGTGGCTTGCCCGAAATCACACGGCTGATAAGTGGTGGAGCCGGGAGTAGAACCCACAACCTCTGGCTTCCAAGCCCGGGCTCTTGCCACTAAGCCATGCCGCTTCTCTACAGGCAGGCGATGCAGTCACTTCCCCATTCAGGGTGAGTAGTGTGTTCTTAAATAGGGCTGCCTAGACATCAGTGAACACTATTCCTGCCTCACCTGGAGGATTAAGCGCTTAGTACAGTGCTCTGCACACAGTAAGTGCTCAATAAATTCGACTGAATGAATGAATTGAACAACCAATACCCTGGATTAGTCATATACCCCTCTAACGTGGGACAACCTGATTACCTCATATCTATCCAAGCACTTAGAACAGTGCTTGGCAAAAAGAAAGCACTTACCAACTATCATCATTAATCATTAGTTAATAATAATTGTGGTATTTTAAGCGCTTACATGTGCCTGGCACTGTACTGAGCACCAGGGTGGATACAAGTAAATTGGGTTGGACATAGTGCCTGTCCCACACGGGGCTCACAGTCTTAATCCCCATTTCACAGATGAGGTAACCGAGGCACAGATAAATTAAGTGACTCACCCAAGCTCACATAGCAGACAGGTGGCTGAACTGGGATTAGAACCCACATCCTTCTGACTCCCAGGCCCGTGCTCTACCCACTAGGCCATACTGCTTCCTCAGCCAATCGCTCAGTCCTGAAGTAGAACATTCTAGAAGGCTCTCGAAGCCCAAAAGCCCTGAGCTGCAGAGCTCCACACCTCCAGAGGGTGACGGAAAACACCCAGGCTTGGTGGGCCCTCCCGGGTATCACCTTTAGAGAGCAAACAGTCAGGTGAGCCTAAATGGCACCTCGGTTTCCCAAAAAGTGTCCGACTCACGGGCCTTTAGGATGGGGGGAGAACCTCGGTCTGTCAGATTAGGAAAGGGAGAGGAGGTCCCAGGTGGGTGAAAAAGCGTGAGCGTGGGGATGGAAGCGGGGCAATTAAAGGGGAGTATAGCTAGAAGATAAGTTTGGGAAGAAAGAGAAGAAGGTGAGCTGGGGTGGAGCTGACAAAGACAGCCCATATGAAAGTGGGGAGAGTTGTCGGCGAACCTTGAATCCCACCACAAGCTTGAGTAGAGAAGCAGCCGCCACATTCCAGGAAGCCAGTCAGTCAATCGTATTTATTGAACACCTGTGTGCAGAGTACTGTACTAACTGCTTGGGAGAGCACAACATAACCATAAACAGAAACATTCCCTGCCCATAACGAGCTTACAGTCTAGAGGGGGAGATGGACATAATATAAATAAATGACAGATATGTACATAAGTGCTGTGCAGCTGGAAGGGGGATGAATTAAAAGGAGCAAGTCAGAGTGACGCAGAAGGGAGTGAGAGAAGATGAAAGGGAGGCTTAGTCGGGGAAGGTCTCTCTGAAATGTGCCTTCACATAAGGATTTGAAGGAGGGTGGGGAAGTATAATTGTCTTTTTGACAACCATGGAGCCTCTAGACTGTAAGTTTACTGAGGGGGGGAACATGTCTGCCAACTCTGTTGGAGTGAACTCTCCCAAGCGCTTAAGTACAGTGCTCTGCATTCAGCAAGCGCTCAATAAATACCATCGATGACGATGATGAATCCACCCAAAGTGAGGATACCTAGGTGAAACTGGATCCTCAACTGAAAATCCTGTCAGTCCCCAATTCAATGCCTCAGAAACCAAAGAGGCTTCCAAGAACACAACCACAGTACTTTCGAGATGGCTTCACTGTATTTACTTTGAAGTTACAGAGAATACTAAAAATAGTCCACAAGGATCTGAAAAGCAATACACTTCCTCCACTTGAGATAAACTGTTAAATGAATGGAGGAAATAGTTATGGATGAGACCATAATTCAAGAGAGAACAGGCAACCTCTTTCCCTCTCCTGCTGAACAGGAAATTGCTCAGGATGCAGGAACATAAATAACTGAAAACAAACTGACAGATATTTTACCAAGAAACAGCTCTACTGGGAATTGAAAAGGATAGCCATGCATTCAATATAAAGTCAAATCTTTTGGTAAAATGAGAAGTTCTAACATAATCAAAAAGCTGTTTTTTAATAATCATAATAATTATGGTATTGGTTAAGTGCTTACTATGTGCCAGGCACTGTACTAAACACTGGGATGGATACAAGCAAATGAGATTGGACACAGTTCCTGTCCCGTATGGGGGCTCATAGCCTTAATTCCCATTTTACAGGTGAGGTAACTGAGGCACAGGGAAGTGAAGTGGCTTGCCCAAGGCCACAGAGCAGACAACTGGCAGAACCAGGATTAGAACCCAAGACCTGATTCGTAAGCCCATGCTCCATCCACTATGCCACACTGCTCCTCTAATTTAAAAAGTGAATATTTATTTAGAACTGGACTAACAGACTAGATGGTTAAATAGACCATACCCTTCACTTGATAGTCAACCCACCCTCCGTCCCACAGCATTTATGTACGTATCCACCTCCCCTTTTAGACTGTCAGCTCACTGTGGGCAGTGAACGTGTCTACCAGCTCTGCTTTACTGTACTCTCCCAAGTGATTTGTACAGTGCTCTGTAACCAGTAAGCACTTAATATCATTGATTGACCGATTCATTCCAGAAAGATGAAGACTGAGAAGAGATACGATCGAAGCTAATTAAATAAGGAGTCAGAAGTGGAAACCTGGATTTGTTGTTCACCAAATCCCACAAGACTAGGATAAAGCAGAGCACTAAAACTTTAAAGTTATAGATTCAAAACAAATAATAATATAAAAAAAAACTTCCTTACAAAGCAAATTGTAAGTACGTACGATTGGTTACCATAGAAAGCCATGAAGGACAAATGTAACAGCAAGTGGGTTTGGGATATATTTTCAGACATTCTGTCTACAATGGGTTATCAGCATAAAAGTTAACTGATGAACCAATGGTATTTACTGAGGACTTACTATGTGCACAGCACTACACTAAACACTTGGGAGAGTACAATACAACAGAGTTGGCCAACACCTTCCCTGCCCACAACGAGCTTACCGTCTAGAGAGGGAGACAGAGATATAAATAAATGATAACACATAATTTAAAGACATAGAATAATAACAGTAATGATGGTATTTATTAAGCACTTACTATGTGCCAAGCACTGGTACCTAAGTGCATCAGGGTTTGTGTGGGGTGAATATCAAATACCCAGAGATCACACAGAGCCTGTAAGCTCCCTGAGGGCAGGATTAGTGTTCACCTACTCTACTGTACTCTCTCCTAAGTGCTCAGTACAGTACCCTGAACACATTAAGTGCTCCATAAATACCACTGATTGAATGACTGGCCGTGGAAAAGTTAGTGGTGTTTAATTTGAAGGATCAAAAACAGTTCAAATAGAGACATGAGCATTAGCCAGCCCTAAAACATTAAGATTGATGTCAAGGAGCTTCCCCAAACAACCTTTTGTCTATGGGTCGGATAGACAATTAACCTGATCCAGAGGTGGCATTAAGTTACTCGTTTAGAATTTGTTCTTGCTAATTAATGCCAGATCCTCTAGCTGCCAGTCTCCAAATGTTGAATAGTCTGTGTTCCAAAATGGTTTCTCAAACGTGCAGTCTTGTCTTGTTTTATGCCCTCGAGTCATTTCCAACCCATAGCGACACCAAGGACACATCCCTCCCAGAAAGCTCCGCTCTCCGTCTGCAACCGTTCCAGTGGTGGATCCAGAGAGTTTTCTTGGTAAAAATACAGAAGCAATTTACCATTGCCGCCTTCTGTGCAGTAAACTCGAGTGTCTGCTCTCAACTCTCTCTCGTGCCGGTGCTGCCCGGCACGGGTGAATTTTGGCTTGTAGCAGATTGCCTTCCATTCGCTAGCCACTGCCCAAGCTAGGAATGGAAAGGCTAAGCCTCTGCTTGACTCTCCCTCCTGTAGCTAAGACTGGGAAAGTACTGGAAACCCTCCAGGTGTGACCCTGAGATGGGCAAAGATATGGTACTTTGATGAAATAATAATTCTGGGACAAAACCATTTTAATAAGATATGAAATGTGCTGATCTGCACTGTCACCCATAAATCTCCAAGACACAATACACAATGAACAATCACTCCTTGATGATAATGAGAAAAAGCAAAAAAAGAGAGTTTTAATAATTCCATTATGAATTGGAATTACACTAGTAAGCCTGTGCAACTCCTAGAATTGTAACTGTTTTAGATTTCATCGTCTTTTTCATTTGCATTATTAGAATTACTGTATTATTTATTTAACTTACTTTTCTATGTCTAACACATAAGCTTGAGACCAAAGTCCTACGCTACAATCCTTGATCCTGTCAGCTTCCCATGAGAAAAGCTTCTTCAGAGCAATGAATAAAATCATCACAGCACCTGGCAAGCCCATTATCCTGAGGAATTTCAATGCACAATTTGGCAGCAATGCTGACACATGGCTAAAAACAATCAGGCCTCGAGGAATCGGAAAAATGAACAGTGGTTTCCCTCTCGCTCGGCGAGTACTCCAAGTACTCCATCAAACTTGAGAAAACCATCACAGAGGCACCCACCTCTAAAACAGGTTACTTTATTCGTTAAATCACTGCTCATCAGCATCAACCAGTCTCAAAAGATTTAATCAACTCTATTTGTGGGTGGCGTTATACTGGGCACTTCCATACTCAACCCCATCTCGTTGCCAATACGCACCATGCGATGACGAGGGTGGTTAGCAACTGGAAGAGATGGCGTTATCACTCACAGGCTGACTGGGCTGTGAAGTCGTTAGCCCGGCACTGGCTGAGGTTGGGTTGCCTGCAAAAAGACGGGTGCTGGAAGCACCTCATTTTGAAGAGCGCTTTCCCCACTTGTAATAGTAGCAGGAGCAGTGCCCACTTTGGGTAGTGCACTGAACTAGATGCTTAAGAACTACAGAATAGCCAAATGCAACAGTCGCTGCCCACAAGGAGCTTACGCTCTAACAGGAGAGACAGATATAGAGAGATTTACAACAGTGGCTGTCTGGGATCGGCCTGGAAGATGGACACTTGTGGTCTCAGACCTGGAAATCTCCCCCAAGATAGGAGTGAGGGATGCTGTCTTGCTCCTTCAAAGCCTTGCTGAAGGCACGTCTCCTCCAAGAGGCCTTCCCTGACTAAGCCCTCCTTTCCTCTTCTCCCACTCCTTTCTGCACCACCTTGACTTGTTCTCTTTATTCATCCCACATCCCATATGTTCCACGGAATTTATGTACATATCTGTAATTCATGTCCATCTCCCCCTCTAGATTGCAAGCTCATTTTAGGCAGGGACTGTATCTGTTAGATTGATATACTGTGCTCTCCCAGGCACTTAGTACAGTGCTCTGTACGCAGTAAACACCAAATAAATATGATTAACTGACTGCTCCTCTGCAAAACAACTGACCTTGCTTGCAAATCTCCTGTTCTAATGTGTTTAGCACTTTCTGGCTTTTGCCTATTTAGTAGTGCTCTGGGAGACGGGGTGTTTTTTTTTTTTGCATTGCTGCTCTTGTTGTTCATTTCTTGTTTTTCTTCCTTAACTTTCACAAGTATACCTTTCCACCCATAACAATGATAACAATAACAAAAATAACAATAATTGTGATATTTGTTAAGTGCTTACTATGTGCCAAGCATTATACTGAGGTTGATGCAAGATAATCAGGTCCCACATGGGGCTCACAGTCAAAGTAGAACAGGTACTGAATTTCCATTTTGCAGATGAGGGAACTGAGGCACAGAGAACTGAAGTCACTTGCCCAAGGTCACACACAGAAGACACGTGGCTGAGCCAAGATTAGAACCCAGGTCCTCTGACTCTCAGGCCCGGGCTCTTTCCACTAGGCGACACTGCTTCTATTCAGTCACTCAGCGTCTTATTCAAGGATGGTTTATGAAATGAGGGCGGGCACAGTTGAAGCTGCTTAGGTTGAGGTCTCAAAGAATGCAGCCAATCCCCTGCGCGATGGCTGGATGGGGAAACCATCACCACTAAAGTGTAGGCTCTGCGGGTGCTTGGGACATCCTTTCTCCTCTTGGCCTTTGGTGCCTCACCCTAAAGGCCAGGGGCTAGCCACGGGGCACAATGATCTCTTCATAGAAAGGGCACATGAAGCAGCAAGAAGGAAAACCAGCATGGTCTAGTGGTTAGAGCACAAGTCTGGGAGTCAGGAGGACCTGGGTTCTAATCTCCGCTCCCCACTTGTCTGCTGTGTGACCTGAAGTAAGTCACTTAACTTGTCTATGCCTCAGATCCCTCATGTATAAAATGGGGATTAAGACTGTGAGCCCCATGAGGGACAAGGACTGTGTTCAACATGATTACCTTCTATCCACCCCCGTGCTTAGCACAGTGCCTGGTACAAAGTGCTTAATAAATACTATTAAAAAAACTCTCGCAATGACACACGCTAATGAATGCAATCTTACTGTCAGTGATGGTAACTTCCAAACAAAGGTCAGCTTTTTCTATAAGGTATGTTATCCTGTGAGCCATGCACTGTACTAAGCACTGGGGCAGATACATGCTAATCAAGTTGGATACAGTCCATGTCCCTCATGGGGCTTGCAGTTTTACTCCCCATTTTACAGATGAGGAAACTGCAGCCCAGAGAAGTGAAGAGTCTTGCCCAAGGGCCCATGGCATAAAAGTGGCAGAGCTGGGGTTAGAACCCAGTTCCTCTGACTCCCAAATCTGTGCTCTATCCACTAGGCCATGCTACTTCTCTTCTCTTCTATTCACTTCTATACAAGATGAAGTCAACTCATATATTCCCAACATTTTCAGAGTTTAAAATGTCAGGCAGCAGTTACGTTGCCAAACATTAAACACTGAACAATATCAAAATCAAGCTAGTTATAAATGCAAGAATTGAATAATTATTTACATTATGTGCAAATCAAATGCTCCTTAAATGGGACTGGTAAACAAAGAACGAATCATACCACTTGTATATTTAGACAGGGTGGAATCAATGGAAAATAGCCAGCCCCCTTCTAGGTAGTTAGGTTGGACTTAATGGAGTTAAATGAAAAGCAATGATTTCAAGAGGGAGAAGAGGGAAAGAAAAAGGGAAATCCAAGCAGAGAGCCTGGCCTGAAAGATGGCTTAGATGAAGGCGAGGGAAAATCGGGTGAGATATGTGGGACAGAGACTGTGTCCAACCTAACTTGTATCTACCCTAGCGCTTAGAGCAGTGCTTGACACATAGTAGGTGCTTAACAATTATAATAATGATAATAAAATAGTAACAGCAATGACAAGCTTTAAAGAAAGGTGTCTGAGAGAAACAAAGGAGGAGGGCTGGAAATTGGAGAAGACTAGGGCAATGAGGAAGTCCAGAAAGTCTTTTGAGGCAATGGGTGAGGATCTTAATTCCCATTTCAGAGCAATGGGAAGCCACTGAAAGTTTCCTATTCTGTGAGGGAGCAGAATGATCAAAGTGACAGGGTATGTCCATTTCGGAAATGCTCGATAAATGCTATTCATTGACTGCCTGAGTGGATGGGGTGGTAGTACTGGTGACGAGGACTCTAGAAGGGAGGAAGTTGCTGGAATGGGAGATGAGAGAGCCTACACCAAGATAATGATTTTGGGATGGAGGGGCACAGGCAGATTTCAGAGATGTCATTTTAAAAAGGTCAGGATTTTAGTAACAGGTTAGCTGTGTAAGGCAAGGGACAGTGACACCCATCCCTCAAATGAGGTTCGTTGATCTTTTATTTTTATTTTTTGGGTTATTTTTCCAGCCATCTCAGTGAATGATTAAGAGGACAGGGAAAGACAGCTTCGTAGGACATTCTCAAGCACGCCATAAAAGAGACATTACCTGGAGAAAAATTACACTGTTGTCAGAGCTCAACAAGAGGCAAAAAAATGGGCTCCGCCTGAGTGAACGAAGCAGGGCTAATCTTTCTGCAGAAAAGGATTTAGTCACAACACTTCAGTCTTCTAAAACCATATTGATGACCCCAAGGTAAAGCATCATCCTTAATCCTTAATCGAGCACAGGCTTGGGAGTCAGAGATTGTGGGTTCTAATCCCAACTCTGCTACTTGTCAGCTGTGTGACTTTGGGCAAGTCACTTAACTTCTCTGTGCCTCAGTTACCTCATCTGTAAAATGGGGATTAAGACTCTGAGCCCTACATGGAACAACCTGATTAGCTTGTATCTACCCCAGTGCTGAGAACAGTGCTTGGCACATAGTAAGTGCTCAACAAATACCAGCATCACCATCATCAACAATCTCATGAGGGAAATTATGAATGTGGCCTGACCACTGCTTAATGAGATGAAAATGTGCATCAGTAATGCATCCTGAATATGCTGATATTTCATATACATTCTCCAGACTGCAAGCTCCTCGTGGGCAGGGAATGTGTCTATCAACTCTGTTGTATTGCACTCTCCCAAGCGCTTAGTACAGTGCTCTGCACTCAGTAAGCACTCGATAAATACCACTGATGATGATGATGAAGAAATACTATTTATCGATTGATCCATTAAATACAACAGGGGGCTCAACAAGCAGGTCCTGGCAAAAAATCACAGCCCGGCAGCCGCTGTTGATGCAAACAGCATCTGGGAGTCCTTTCCGTGAAGCTCCTTTCTATATGAAGCACAAAGGCTTCATAGACCACACCACTTGAAGGAATAGCATGAGCCACACAAATCATGGAGTTACGTAAAATCAATATTGACACACTCCTTGCTGAGACAAAGGGCCACAGATGCACACGCTATAAAACAAGAATGCCTGAAAACAAATAATGCTAACAAACAAGAGTGGCAGTGACAGGGATGCCAAAGCCAAAAAGATATATTACTGAACCAAAAGCTTCTTTCCAATTCTTTTAATTCCTATTCTCAAAAGCAGTCAATGCTAATTTGATCTAATTTAGCAGCACACACAAAAGGAGTGAACACATCGAAATATTCATGTTAGGCCCTCATCATCTTATTTTATAAAGGCCAGGCACGTCATATGGGAAGTTTTAAATACACATTTAGTTAGGATGCCAGGTTTGGGCATTTATAATGGGATATTTATAATCAGTCATGAAGAAATATAACATTTTCTAAGTCGATCCTTTTATAACAAAGCTGCTTCTGGCTTTCCTAGCATAGCTTGTAGCTTTTAATTACTTTTCCCACCACGTGGATGACTCCCAAATCCGCCTCACTAACTGGGCCGGGCCGCCCCTCTTTCTCCATAACCTTGCGATTCCTCCTGCCTCCGGGACATCTCTCTATGGATGTCCCACTGACACTTCAAGTTCAACATGTCCAAAACTGATCTCCTCAGTCTCCTTCCCAAATCCTTTCCTCCACATAACTATCCCATCACAATTGGCATGGCCACCATCCTCCCCGTCTCTCAACCCTTGGCATTATCTTTGACCCCTCCCTCTATTTCCATACCGATATTCAGCCTGTCCGTTCTTCCTCTAGAACATTTTGGAGAATCCTCCCCTTCTCTCTAACCCAATTGCCACCACGCTAGGCTGGAACCTGGCATATCCTGACTCAACCGCTTCTCCACCCGCTTAGCAGTCTTCTCGGCCTCAAAGCTCTCCATTTTTCTAAAATGTCATTCTGTACACTTCTCCCCACTTCCAAAAACTGTCAGTGGGTTACCTCTTCCTCTCTGCATCAAACAGAAACTCTGGACCACTGTTGTTGAAGCACCCAATTGGCTCGACACCCTTCAATCATTCTTTCATTCATTCAATCGCATTTATTAAGCACTTACTGTCTGCAGGGGACTGTACTAAGCGCTTGGGAAAGTACAATACAGCAATAAAGATTGACAATCCCTGTCCACAACGTTCTCCCACTACTTAAGCTCGACTTCTCCATTTCTCTGAAGCCAGACTACTCACTGTGCCTCTTTCTTGTCTCTCCTGAAGCCAACCTCTTCCTTACATCCTCTCCCCTGTTTGGAAATCCCTCCCCCTTCACATCCAATAAGCCAGGGCTCTCCATATCTTCAGAGCCCTTCTGAACTAATAGCTCCTGCTGAAGAAGCAGCAGCATGGCCTAGTGGATAGAAAACGGGCCTGGGACTCAGAAGGACCTGGGTTCTAATCCCGGCTCTACCATTTGTCTGCTCCGTGACCTTGGGCAAGTTACTTCATTTCTCTGGGCCTCAGCTCCCTCATCTGGAAAATGGAGAATACGACTGTGAGCCCCAGACTGTGAGCCTCAGGTGAGACATGGACTGTGTCCAACCTAATTAGCTTTTATAAACCCCTGCGCTTAGTACAGTGCCCGGTAAAAAAGTAAGCGCTTAAAAAATACCATAAAAAAGCCTTCCTGATTGGCATATTCTCTCCTCCAAAGCCATTTGGCCCTTCCCTGTCACGTAAAAACTTGGGCACAAACTCCAACCTCTGGAGCCCTTACGTGCCTTTATATGCTAGCATTTCCTCAGAGCTGGAACTTATTTTAGTGCTGGTTTCCCCCGTCAGATCTGAAGCTCCTTGAGTGCAGGTATGACATCTATTTATTATTTTGTACTCTCTCAAAGGCTTAATAACACAGTAGGTGCACAATAAATCCACTTAACTGACTCATCAAAATTAGATGGGCTTCATTTGAAAATGAGATACCCAAAAGAAAGTATTCAAATCTACTAATGAAAGGAAAATTCAGCAATTTAACTTTTGAAGAAAAAGTTTTGAGGGTTATTTTGAGAATTCATGAAATCTGAATTTCCACATGCCCTGCTAGGCAATCAATCAATCAGTGGTATTTACTGAGCACTTACTGTGCACAGAGGACTGTTCTAAGTGCTTGGGAGAATACATTATAGGCAGTGAAAAGTGTTTCTCCTAGAAAGTCAGGCTGAGGAAGTCTGATAGAATGATAGGTGCCATAATGTTGGGGATGGCAGGTTCCCTTGGGCCCCTCTTCCTCCCCCAACCAAATCCAGATGCCCCGTCCCTTTCCAGCTGCAGTACCAACCGGGATCCCTGTGTTGGTGTACCAGGGTTTAGGGGTTGCCAACTCTCCCAAAAAGTTTAAGAATCTTTATGTACAAATGTACTCGTATTTCGATTATATATTACTACATATCCAATTTATACTGATGTCTTTCTCCCCCTCTAGACTGCTGTACCCTCATTCATTGTACCCTCTCAAGCACTTAGTACAGTGACCTGCACACAGTAAGCGCTCAATACATTCCACTGATTGATTGAACAACTTTTTTAATGTAATATAATGAAAATAAAGTCATGGTTTCCATATCAAAAAGATATCAACTTTTGTAGTGAAATCTCTAGAAACTTTTGCAAGGGCCCATAGTAAAAGAAATTGTATTCCTGAAGCACTGGGAAAAAATACTCATTAGACATGGTCCTTGTCCCTTGGGATTAGAAGTCAGGTCCTCTGACTTCTAGACTTGTGTTCTTTCCATTAGGCCATACTGCTTCTCTCTCTCTCCATCTCTCACACAAAGTTCAGTGCTCAGCACACAGGAAGCGCTCAGTAAATACCACTGATTGATTATGGAATTTCAAAGGATGAGGACAAAAAGCTACCTAGATGAGTGTTCCCCAACTGCTCATCAGAAAACTGGTGCCTATCATTATCAATCGGTGACATTAGTGAAGAGCTTACTTTGTGCAGAACACTGTACTAAGACCTTGGAGAATACAATACAACAGAGTTGGCAGACACATTCCCTGCTCACCACTAGATCCTTAGCTCATCTGAGCCACCGCTGGTGGTAGTCCTCTCGGTTAGCATTCCATTTGGGAACTTACTGGAGCAACGGCAGAGTCCATCCCCATCCTTACGTTTCAGCCCCTAAGCTCTGCTCTTCCTTCCACTGGATTCCCGCAATAGACTCTAAACTCATCCCCGTAGACTGTAAATTCCTTGAGGGTGGGGATCATGTTTACCAACCTGATTGTACTGGAATAATTAATTATGGCAATTATGGCGCTTAAGTGCTTATATGTGGCCAGCACTGAACTAAGCACTGGGGCAAATATAAAATAAGCAGGTTGGACACAGTCCCTGCCCAACCTGGGGTTCCAGCCTAAGTAAAAGGCAGTGGGATCTAATCTCCATTTTACAGATGAGGAAAATGAAGCACAGATAAGTAACTTACCCAAGGTCACATAGCCAGCAATTACCAGAGCTGGGATTAGAACTCAGGTCCTCTGACTTCTAGACTTGTGCTCTTTCCCTTAGGCCACAGTGCTTCTCTCTCTCTCTCTCTCTCTCTCTCTCTATATATATATATATATATATATATATGTATATGTCTCTCTCTCGCACATAGTTCAGTGCTCTGCACACAGGAAGCGCTCAATAAATACCACTGATTGATAATGAAATTTCAAAAGTCTTACCCATCCAAATTTTTAGTAAGCAATGGAAATAATTCATTCAGAAGGACTGCACTTAAGCCATTCCCAGAAAGACAAGACTGTCTTGTTTGGAAAGCTTCCAAGAGGCATTCCCAATGATAAACATGTTATACTTATAAAATTTTAATGTAAGCAAAAGTAGTGAAATATTTTCTTAACAGCATGGTACCAAAAGGGATAAGAAATAGTGCCCTATTAGGAGTTATTTATGTAATCAGTTACAGATCTTGTAATACTCTTTTTCTTAATTTGGCTATATGAGTCCATTTATCTTCTAGAAAATTCACCCAAACTATTATTGTCACAATACCCCATGAGGTATATTTTTATTCAATTACATATGCAGTGAAAATTAAAGGGCAAAGATTGATCATACCTAATTGTTTACTTGAACTGTTAAGAGACAACATTTTTTTCCTCCTACATTACACCGTTTGTCCCGTCTTGGCAAATGCAGGTGGTATACTCACAGAATTGTAGACTGATGCTCAAAAAGGCCAGTAAGGCAGCCAAGGCCAGCAACAACAAGAAGCGATTTCGGAAAAGCATTATTATCTATTCTACTTTCTCTTCATGGTTTCATCTCAAATTGCGAATGTGCCCTGTGGAGAAATAGAAGCAATACACGTAAACTGAAACGACAGAAAACCTAATACATCCATTGCTGGGCTAAAAATGAGTTCAAACACAATTGTCTTTTGACCTTTTGCCATAAATTACTAGAATAATCTTCCATTCCTGATGCAGTTTTCTAACCTGAATCATTCTTCTTCAAACATACCTAAAGACAATTACAACCCCTAATAAATAATTTGAAGAGCCCTATTATTAGTGTATACTCTCTCTAAAACAAGCTTGAATATGAATGTTATTTTTAATGGATATTAGAAATGCAGTGTACAAGGAACTATTATATTCTATGTGACAAGAAAATGGAAATGTCTTCATTCTGGCATGGTTCCTTGAATAGTTACCCACAGCTCTAAAAGCTTCAGATTTCAGCACAGTTAGCTAAAGTATTTCTACAGGCAATCCTAAAGTATCAACGTAAGGATGCTGGAAGAAGCGGGTCTCACTTCTGAAATTCAACGTCCTCCAGAGCCAAACACCAGCATTTCAGAACCACGCCAAAGTCTATCACTCTCTCATTCATTCATTTAATTATATTTAATGTGCATTTACTGTGTGCAAAGCACTGTACTAAGTACTTGGGAAAGTACAAAATAACAATACAAGATACATTCCCTGCCCACAACTAGCTTACAGTCTAGAGGGGGAGATAGAAATTAATACAATGTCTCATTATTTTCACTCCCTGCTTCCTCGGCACACAATTCAACTTGGGCTATATAAATGCACACCAGTGCTTAGAACAGTGCTTGGCACATAGTAAGCGCTTAACAAATACTATTATCATTATTATTATTCCTATTACTATTATTAACAAATGGAACACTAAATATAGGACCACAAACTACTTCATCATAAACAAATCCTTGACTACCGGCAAGGCAAGTCAGAGTTTCTAAATCAGGACCAAAGACATTTTTGTTAAAATTCAGCCAAGGGAAACGGTATCTATGAATATTCTACAAATGCTATCATACTCTTCCATGAGTTTAGTGTAATGCTTTGCACAGAGAAGATGCTCAATAAATATTATTAATATTCTAAACCTAGAAATTAGAGTTTTGGTCTTACAAAAATGCTTAAAGTAACATGGTTTAAATTGTTTAAGCTTTTTAGCAATCTGGTCTCGATAGGCCTCAGCAATAAGGAAATCTTTCAGAAAATTGTAAATATCTGTACTCTAAGAAAGTGTACCATAAACTCATTACACAAAGGCTGGAATACCCCTAAATATTTGTTCCAAATATTTGTTTCATATATTTGTTTCATATATTTGAAAATTCTTGGAGCTAACTCCTTAATGCACTTATAACTAACTTATGAAATTCTTATTCTTCTAGACTGGAACATGTCTACCAACTCTGTTATATTGCACTCTCCCAAGTGCTTAGTACAGTGCTCTGCACATAGTAAATGCTCAATAAATACCATTAACTGATTGGCTCTTATAGAAATATGAAATCACACACACCTTCTACCAACTCTGTTACTGCACACTCCCAAGTACATAGTTCAGTGCTCTGCACACAGTAAGAACTCAATAAATACAAACAACACACACATACCCCACAGACAAAAGAATACAGAAGTACACATTCCCAAATATGGCATTCCCTCATATGTTTCTTATCACCTCTGTTGCTGAATTCAGGGAGCTCTCACAGTGGGAAAGGAATATGTCTACCTACAGTGTTATACTGTACTCTCCCAAGTGCTCAGTACAGTGCTTTGCTCAACAAATACCACTGATTTGATAGAGTGATGCCATGGCGGCATTACCATTTGCTCTGATCCCATCTGGGAGGCACTGGGAATCTCCAGCACCTACCTAAGGTTTGGGTCAGTAGAATCCCAGCCCTCACATGAAGCTTCAGTCTCTTCATGGGATAGAGGTAGGAGAAAGCTGAATATTCCATACTGCTGACCAACAGCAGAGGCACAGGTAAGAAAAATAACAGTGGTATCTGTGAAGAGCTTACTATGTGCCAAGCATTGTATTAAGAGCTTGGGAGAGTACAATATAATAGAGTATGTAGACATGGTCACTCCCCACTGAGAGCATTATGATTGATATAAGATAATCAGGTTGGACACTGTCCCTCTCCCACATGGCACTCACAGTCTAAGGGGAAGGTTTTGAATCCTCATTTTCAGATGAGGAAACTGAGGCACAGAGGAGTGGCAAGACAAGAGGCACAACCCAGGTCCTAGGACTCCCAGGCCTGTGTCCCTTTCCCTAGGCCACACTGCTTCAGCAATAAGGTCTTGAGCTTCCTGAGTGAGATGAGGGAGAACTCCCAGGCTTCTACTGGTCAAAGAGCCCCTGGGCTCCTAACTGTTCATCGCCAAATCTCCACGAGTAGCAGCCGGGCGGAGACGAGTCCCTGGACTCCTAATGGTCGGGAAGCTCCCGGACCCCTCTTCAGACCATCAGCCAAAACCGCAGACCAAACTTGAACTAGGACAGGAGAAGGGAGAGAGGGCCTGCTGTGGCAGGAGGGGAACTAGAAGGGCAGTGTGCAAAACTGAGGCTCTGGAAAAAGTAAAGAAAGCAAGCTTGATATTATAATTATTACAGGCACATCTCTTTGTTTTGCTCAACCCACAAAAAGGTAAAATTAAGAAAACACGGAAAAGCAAGAGTGAGGATGAGCGAGGGTCAGAGAAAGGCCACCAATGCACATTCATTCACTGAAGAGTTAAGACATTTCTGTATTGTCAGCAGCATTTTTCAAAGGACCAGTTTTAGTTTAAAATCAGTTCAGTTTTAAAAAGAGCACTAACGAGGTTCAGTTCAATGAAAAACATTTTGTTTTGCATTTTTCATTTAATGTAATAATGCTACATTAAAAGAGGAATAAGAGAAGATAAAATATGAACGCCTCAGAGATCCATTAGCGTCTCTTTTATGTACAAATAATTTATATCAAAATGATTTATATGCATAAAATATGGGACTGGATGGGCCTTGATAACCTGGAGAAGATGTGAAGACTCGAGAAACTGGAGAAGCAGCGTGGCCTAGTGGATAGAGCACAATCTTGGGAGTCAGAAGGATCTGTGTTCTAATCCCACTCCACCACGTACGTGTCTGCTCTGCGACCTTGGGAATGTCTATGCACTTCTCTATGCCTCAGTTACTTCATCTATATAGTGGCGATTAAGACTGAGAGCCCCATGTGGGAGACAAATTGCATCCAACCTGATTAGCTTGTATCAACCACAGTGCTTGGTTTAGTACCTGGTACACAGTAAATGCTTAACAAATGTTGTTAAAAATAAAATGGGGGGGGGTTGAGGGAGAGAAAGACAGCGGGAAGTGGGGGAGAGGGTAGGATGTGGGAAGGAAGAGGCAGAAGAAAAGGGAGGGAGGAATGAAAAGGAAGGGGGAAGAGAGGAGAGGGTAGAGAAGGAAAAAGTAGCAATTTGACTTTTTAATTACTGATTTCAACCTTGGCTTAATTTGGAAACTTGATTCTTGCTGCAATCTATCTCTATACCCAAAAAAAAAAGAAAAAAAAAGGAATATGAAAATTGAGTTCCGAATTTCCCCCATGTTCCTTGCTTGGAATGAGGACTAATCAGAAATCTTGAAAGAAATGAAGTATTTATAATTCATAATTCTTTTCAATATTCATCATCTTCGTGAATTTTCATTAGGGATCAGCCAGAAGTACTTCTTTATGGTGTTCTGAAGGTGTTGCACAAAAAAGGGGCAACAATACGATCACAAAATACCAAGTTATATATATATTATATATATAATGTAGAAACTTAAATACAAAATGAAACAACACAGTCAAGAGACCAGCTTTTGATAATAAAATCTAGCTGATTCTACTTTCATCCTTCAGATGAAAAGACAAATTGAAGAGAATATTTTCCCAGTATATATGGAAATGACAGAAAGCCCCCAAAAGATTCATCCTTAGGGCAGGATGAACCTGGGCACAACTGTGGGCTTCGCAGACTAATCAGGCTGTGTGGGCCTGGCAGTAGGCTCCTGCACATTTCTGATGCTTCATCATCATCATCATCATCATCATCAATCATCATCATCATCATCATCAAATACCAATGTTATCATCATCATTTTGGTATTTGTTAAGCGCTTACTATGTGCTGAGCACTGTTCTAAGTGCTGGGGAAGGTTCAGGGTAATCAGGTTGTCCCACATGAGGCTCACAGTCTTAATCTCCATTTTACAGATGAGGTAACTGAGGCACTGAGAAGTTAAGTGACTTGCCCAAGGTCACAGCTGACAAGTGGCAGAGCCAGGATTCATCATCATCATCAATGGTATTTATGGAGTACTTAGTATGGTCAGAGCACTGGCCTAAAGTTTTGGGATAGTACAATGCAACAGAGAAGGCAGACACCTTCCCTGACCATAGCAAGCTTACAGTCAAGAGGGGGAGACAGGCACTAATAAATAAATTATAATCCATAATTTACAGACATATTTGATCCATCACTAAATCTTTTTGGTCCCACCTCTGAAACATCACTAAAATCCGCCCTTTTCTCTCCATCCAAACCGCTACTACATTAGTGCAATCACTCATCCTATCTGCCTGGCTTACCACATCAGACTCCTTGCTGACCTCCCAGCCTCCTGCCTCTCCCCACTCCAGTCTGTACTTCACTCTGCTGACCAGATCATTTTCCTACAGAAACATTCAGGCTCCTCAAAAAACTCCAGTAGTTGCCCATCCACCATTGCATCAAACAAAAACTCCTCTCCACTGGCTTTAAAGCAGTCCACCACCTTGCCCGCTCCTGCCTCACCTCACTACTCTCTTTCTACAACCCACCCCGCACCCTTTGCTTCTCTATTGCCAACCTTCTCACTGTGATTCAATCTCGCCGCTGCCCCCTCACCCACATGCTACTTCTGGCCTGGAACACCCTCCCTCCTCAAATCCAACAGAGAGTTACTCTCCGCAATTTAAAAACCTTATTGAAGGCATATCTCCTCCAGGAAGCCTTCTGCGACTAAGCCTCCTCTTTCCTCTTTTCCCACTCCCTTCTGCATCGCCCTACCTTGCTCCCTCAGTTCTTACCCCTCTCTCAACCCCACAGCTCTTATGTACATATCTGTAAATTTTTTTTATATTAACATCTGTCTACCCCCTCCTGGACTGTAAGCTCATTGTGGGCGGGGAACCTGTCTGTTTATTGTTGCATTGTACTCTCCCAAGTATTTAGTACAGTGCTCTGCACACAGTTTGTGCTCAATAAATACGACTGAATGAAAGTGCTGGGGGGTGGGTGGAGGATGGGCTGAATATAATAATAATAATGTTATTTGTTAAGCGCTTACTATGTGCAGAGCACTGTTCTAAGCGCTGGGGTAGATACCAATTGAATGAATTTGATATTCACCCCTCCCTCCACCCCCCAGCACTTTCATTCATTCAATTGCATTTATTGAGTGCTTACTGTATGCAAACCACTGTACTAAATGCCCAAAGATCACAGATCAAGTGCATTTTCCACTGAAAATGAAGAAATGCTCAGGCGATAATATCTTGGCTTTGGATGTCCCAGGCTGAGCACATCAGCTCCTCTTTGGCTGCTGTCTTAAACAGGAGGGCATAGATTTTATCTGCTGCCCCACAGCCTAACAGTCTTTGAGGCACTCCTTGTTGGCCTAGTGGAAAGGGCATGAGATTGGCAATCAACAGAACTGGGTTGCGGGCAATCAATCCATCAGTGGCATTACCTGAGTGGTTACTTGTGAAGAGCACTGTATAAATCGCTTAGGAGAATACAGTAAAGTAGACATGATCCCTGCCCTCAAGGGATGTACAGTCTGACCTGTTGTGTCATTAGGGGCAAGTCACTTACTTAACTGCTCCCTGCCTTGATTTCTGCATTTGTAGAAAGGGGATAACTGCTACCCTTCCCTCAGACTGTGAGCTGTGCATGGGACAGGGACTGTGTCTGATCTGATTATTTTGCCTCTTTCCCAAAGTACACTACAGCATTTGGGCTCATAGTGTGAATGCTTAAAAAGTAATAATAATGGAGGATAATCCAAATTTGGATATAATTTAACCTATGTTGTTATTTTTCTCCCTCTCTATAGCCTAAATCAATCATATTTTTTGAATGCTTACTGTGTGCAGAGCACTGTACTACGCCCTTGGGAGAGTACAATTTAATAGAGTTGGTAGACACATTCCTTGCCCACAATGAGCTTACAGTCTAGATGGGAAGATAGTAATATAAACAAATTACAGATATGTACATAAATGCTGTGAGGCTGACGGAGGGATGAATATAGGGAGCAAATCCAAATGTGATGGTGATTCACAAAAGAGTGGGAGAAGAGGAAAGGAGGGTCTGGTCAAGAAAGCCCTCTTGGAGGAGATGTGCTTTCAATAAGGCTTTGAAGGCTTTGAAGTGATCGTCTGTCAGATATGAAGAAGGAAGGGGTTCTAGGCCAGAGGCAGGACATGAGTGAGAGGTCAGTGGCGAGATAGATGAGATTGAGGTAGAGTGAGTGGGTTGGCAATACAGGAGTGAAGTGAAGGAGTGAGGCTGGGTTGTAGTAGGAAAACAGTTAGGTATAGTAGGAGGGTGTAAGGGGACTGAGTTCTTTAAAGTCAGTGGTAATGAGTTTCTGTTTGACGCAGAGGGGGGACGGGCAACCAATGGAGGTTCTTGAGGAGTGAGAAAACATGGACTAAACATTATTTGTATAGAAAACTGATCTGGGCAGCAAAGAGAAGTAGGGACTGGAGTGGGGAGAAACGGGGTAGGGAGGTCAGTGAGGAGGCTGATAGAAAAAATTACAGTGGGAGAGGATAAATCCTTGGATTACCTAGGTAGCAATTTGAATGGAGAGAAAGGACAGATTTTAGTGATGTTGCGAAGGTTGAACCGATAGGATTAGTGACAGATTGAATATGTGGGTTGAATGAGAGATTCATTCATTCATTCAATAGTATTTACTGAGTACTTACTGTGCGCAAAGGACTGTACTAAGCACTTGGGAGAGTACAATGCAACAATAAACAGACACATTCCCTGCCCACAGTGAGCTTAGAGTCTGGGGGGCAGAGACGGATATTAATTTCAAAAAAAATTACAGATATGTAGATAAGTGCTGTGGGGCTGCGGAGGGGAGGGAAGAACTAAGGGAGCAAGTCAGGGTGACGCAGAAGGGAGTGGGAGAAGAGGAAAGGGGGTGCTTAGTCAGGGAAAGCCTCCTGGAGGAGGTGTCTTCAATAAGGCCTTGAAGTGGGGAGGGTAACTGTCTGTTGGATGAGTCATGGCTAATGCTAAGGTTACAGGCTTGCGAAACAAGGAGGATGGTAGTGCCGTCTATAGTGAGAAGGAAAACAGAGGTTGGTGGGAAAGTGAGGAGTTCTCTGTTTTTTTAATGGTATTTGTTATGCACTCACTATGAGTCACACACTGTTCTTAGCCTGGGGTAGGTACAAGTTAATTAGGTTGGAAACGGTCCCTGTCCCACATGGGGCTCACAGTCTAAGTAGGAGAACAGGTATTTAATCCCGATTTTACAATTGAGGACACTGAGGCACAGAGAAGTGAAGTCACTTGCCCAAGGTCACACATTTGGCAGAGCCGTGATTGAAAACCAGGTCCTTCAACTCCTAGACTTGTGCTCTTTCAATGCTGCTTGTGAGACAGGATGGATGGTGGTGCTGCTACAGTGACAGGAAAGTCAAGGGGAGGCAATCAGATACTTGACCAGAGCCCTAACATATAAAAAATGACAGGTTGGAATTTAATAGTCTTTCTTGTCCTCTACACTGACCCATGAATCAATCCATCAACAATATTAAGTGAACACCTATGTGCAAAGTATTGTGTATTCTGGGACAGTACAACAGAATTTACAGAAAGTAAATCTTACTGGAACATTCACCAGAGAATATGCAGGAAAATAAATGCAGGTAAAGCTCTAACTAGTCAATTTATAATTGTTAATATATGATAAATGAGTTAGAGGGGAGTTACAACTACTGAGTTAAAATGAAGTTTGGGGATTATGTGGAGATTTCAGTTAACCAGGCTAACACTGTCATCAAATCCGTGGATAAACGTTACCGGTACTGCTTCAGCAAGAGAGACAATCGTTCAAAACTACCATGGGCTTCTAGGTTACTTATTTATATGTAACACGTCTGTAGGTGTATTAAAGAAAAAGAATGGCTAGTAAAAATTAAAAGAAATTTGGATCAGTTCTGTGTTAAATGAGCCCAGGTGAAGAAATGATTACTGGCATCCAGTGAGCACTTACTATGTGCGGAGCACTGCATTAAGAGTGGGGGAGAACACAGTACAACAGAGTTGGGAGACACGTTCCCTGCCCGCATCGAGCTTACAATCTAGACGGGGGGGGAAGAAATATTCAGGCCCTGTTGCGGATAGAACTATAATCATAAGGGACTGTAGGAGTGGTAGGAAGTTTATACCTGTGGTGCTGTCTCCCTGGGAAGTACGTTTCCCCAAATCCTGAACGTCATTTCCCTGACTCTCCTGGGAGATTGGAACCTTCAGGGAAGGGGTGAGACTAGTCAGTAAGAGTCTAGGAAGAGCTAGGCCAATCGGTGAGTAAAGTAAAACATTGAAATTCAGGACAGAGCCTCTTTCTTTCCTCCAAGAATTAGGATGATAAAATAAAAGAACATGCTGGTGATGAAGATTATGGTAACTAATCCTGAAGATAGAAAAACACCTGTTCTAGAATGGTTATGACACTCACCAGAGTCTGGAAGATGGGAGGAGGGAGGCTGGTTCAAATGACTAAGTACTTTGTGGGACACGAAATGAGACAATTAGATTTTTAAACAATTTACCTCAGCACTTAGAACAGGGACATTCATACAGAAACCGGCTAATAATAATAATAACACACATATTCAGTTCTGGGTTCCATAACTAAAACATACAGATCTTGAAGAGATTCCAAAGAAAAGCTACAAGATCTATTAAAGTTGAAAAATAAGTCCTTTACAGCCCATCATCACCTTCATTTGATATTCACCCCACTCTCAATGCCACAGCACTGATGAACATATCTTTAAATCACATATTATAAATTATTCATTCATATCTGTCTCCCCCTCTGGACTGTAACCTCATTTTGGGCAGGGAATATGTCTATTGTTATACTGTACTCTACCAAGTGCTTAGTACAGTGCTCTACAGTGCAGTAAGTGCAATATTGATTAAGCATCGAGAGTATGTAATGAGTGCCCGGGTGCAGTGCACTGCTCTGACTATTCGGAAGAGTACGATAACATCAGATGATATGATCTGCGGCCTCAGAGATGGAAGGAAGCAGGAAAGAACAAACCTACAACTAGTAGAAGCAGACTGTGGGAAGTTGAAGTGCAAAAATTAAACTGTGTACCTAGATCGATATATAAATTGATAAGTACATAAATCCTAGGAATTGCTTTATAAACCTAAGGGCTAAAGCTGTTGATTCACCGTGACCAGAAGAGATGGAAATTAACGGGGGAATGCCTCCTGGAGGAGGTGAGATTTCAGGAGGGCTTTGAAGATGGGGAGAGCAATGGGAGGCAGCGTGCTACTGCTTTCTATAGGGATCCCTACAGGGCAGGGATCGTTTCGGCTTAGTCTTTAGTACTGTACTCGCTCAAGTGTTTAGTATAATGCTCTGCACATTGTAGGAGCTCAATAAATGCCCTTGATTGAGCCCTCTCCAACCTCACCACAGGTGGCATTTTTTAAATTTTTGATACTTCCCAGTTGCCTGGGTCATCTGGAAGATTGGCTGTTGTATTCGCCACCCCGCTAATAATAATAATAATAATGTTGGTATTTGTTAAGTGCTTACTATGTGCAGAGCACTGTTCTAAGCGCTGGGCTAGATACAGGGTAATCCTGTTGTCCCACATGAGGCTCACAGGTAATCCCCATTTTACAGATGAGGGAAGTGAGGCACAGAGAAGTGAAGTTTTATTTTGTTAATGAATTGTACATCACCTTGATTCTATTTAGTTGCCACTGTTTTTACGAGATGATCTTCCCCTTGACTCTATTTATTGCCATTGTTCTTGTCTGTCCATCTCCCCCGATTAGACTGTAAGCCCGTCAAACGGCAGGGACTGTCTCTATATGTTGCCGACTTGTTCATCCCAAGTGCTTAGTACAGTGCTCTGCACATAGCAAGCGCTCAATAAATACTATTGAATGAATGAATGAATGAAGTGACTTACCCACAGTCACACAGCTGACAAGTGGCAGAGCCGGGAGTCGAACTCATGACCTCTGACTCCGAAGCCCAGGCTCTTTCCACTGAGCCACGCTGCTTTCTCAAGAAGAAGCCACCTTTTGTTGAAAATAATTCAAGTGATCTTTTGTACAGTAAAAAGATTTCTGATGAGGCAAGATGAGTTTACACCAATCTGAAGAGAGTTCCAAAGGGCTTTGGGAAGCACCATGGCTCAGTGGAAAGAGCGCGGGTTTGGGAGTCAGAGGTCACGGGTTCTAATCCCAGCTCTGCCGCTAGTCAGCTGTGTGACCTTGGGCAAGTCACTTAACTTCTCTGTGCCTCAGTTACCTCATCTATCAATGGGGATTAAAACTGTGAGCCCCACGTGGGACAACCTGATCACCTTGTATCCCCCAGAGCTTAGAACAGTGCTTTGCACATAGTAAGCGCTTAACAAATACCACAATTTGCTTTTTATTTCTGTAAGTATGAGAAGCAGCTTGGCCTAGTGGAAAGAGCATGGGCCTGAGAGTCAGAGAACCCGGATAATAATCCCAGCTCTGCCACCTGTCTGCTGTGTGACCTGGTGCGAGTCACTTCACTTCTCTGTGCCTCAGTTACTTCATCTGTAAAATGGAGATTAAGAAATAAGAGACCTATGTAGATAAGGAACTGTGTCCAACCTAATTATCTTGCATCTACCCCAGTGTTTAGTACAATGCTTGGCAGAGAGCAAGTGTTTAAGGAATACCATTAACAAAAAGTAAAGAAAGGGAATGCCCAAAAAACCGTAAGCCCAGAGAGTGAGGTTCGGCTCTCTCCAGATATAGTCATCCTCTTACCCAAATATGGATGTTCAGATTGTTATTACCCACATGACCTCTCAAAATAAAAAAGCTAGACTAACAATGTTTTTCAGGCTGTTTTATTTGGACTTGGCCCCTTTGTACCGCTCACTGTACCTTAGATTACTTTCTCATTTCCTAGAATTCTCAGCTGATGATTTTTAAGCCAAGAAACTCAGCCACAAAGTTGAAGTTGTAGCAAAACAGCTTTTCCTTCGGCCTTCAGAAATGCCCAAAGCACTTAACTGAAACACGAGCAATTTGAAACACAACATTACGCGAATCAAATCTCCTATATCCAAATCCCTTTGAAAACAACCCAGAACTATATATCTTAGTACTATTTCATTTTCTGTGACATTTCCAAAGTGGTTTTTTTTTCAGTCCAGTTGCTTTCTTTCCCAAGAACTCAGTGCATCCAGGTTTAATTTAACCAGCCCCTTTGCTGTGCCGTTGCTTTTGCTGCTGTTGTTTTGTCTTTTAACGGTATTTGTTAAGCCAGGCTTTGTACTGACCACCCAAGCAGTGGACTCAATCCCAAAGCAGCTGGGCACACACGGTCACAAGGAACTCACTTTCTTCTTGTACTACTGAATGCATATCCAGAGTATTCTGTCCGACTGCCCTAGTTGTAAACATTTTTTACTGTCCGTCTTCCCAGTTAGAACACTAGCTCCTTGTGGAGAGAGAACGTGACTGGGGTTTCTGTTGTCCTTTCCCAAAACACTTAGTACAGGACATTGTACCCAGCAGGCATTTACTAGATACCTCTATACCTACTACATGTCCTCTCTAAAAATAATGAACTTAAGAATTCATTCATTCGTTCAATCGTACTGATTGAGCGCTTCCTGTGTGCAGAGCAGTGTACTAAGCGCTTGGAAAAGTACGATACAACAATAAGCAGACATACTGAGTAGTGTCCTATATGGATTGGCCCAGGCACCGGGTCTACTCTGTATCTCTAGTGATGATGATCAGGAGGAAGGAATCAAAAGTGTAGCCATCGAATTTGCACCTGATACAGAAGTGGAGGATGAGTCGAGGACTTTGGGCGATTGGAAGAGAATCCAAGGAGACCTAAACTGGAAAAAATGATTCTTCCGAACAGGAGGGAAGTCAATATGGCAAATGCAAGGTAGTGCAACTTGTTATAGGAAAAAAAAAACAAGAACTCCTCACATGCAGGGTATTGAAAGAGTGGTCATATACAAGAACAGCAGAGAGACCCGGGGTATCACAGCTGGCGTGAAGCAGAAAATGCATCAGCCATGGAGGGTCTTATTTTTTCAAAGCTTGGCAGATACAGGGAAGAATCCACTAGAGTATGCGATACAAAAATTGGAAAATAATCCTTTGATTGTATTCTGTATTGTCAAACCTCTGTTGCTAGGAAGCAGCGGGAAAAAAATAATTTCAGTAGCCCTCAAGAGGAGCTTCTGCACTCACTATTTTCTTTCCTTTTTTTTTTAAATTGTGCTTCCATCAAATAACCATTCTGAAATTCAACTGGTAATGACCTCTAGCTTCTGAGGCCCTCTAGTACTCTGCATAGAGACCTATTATCTAAGTTAAAGAGACTAAACATATTATTACACTGAATCACCATGACAGCTTAACGGGTTGTTTAAAATAGCATGGCTCCACCAGTAATCAATAATATTCTTAAAGTCTGCTTCCATAAAATGACTGTCCTTATTTGGTAGGGTGGTCCAGGCTTGCCATGTCCAATACCGAAACCACTTAGATAAAAGTCCAAATAGGTATTTAGAAAAGGGAAATAATTTTAAAAAATACATACGCATTAAATGTACCAGGCATAGCCATTAATTTCAGATACATTATAAATGTAATAAGGGAACATTACCCTATGCCAGTAGGCCGAGCAGCAGCAATATGCCAAAAATCTCCTTATTTTACTTATTCTGTGAGCCCAACTAATGCTTTAAAAGAACCTGGTGAGAAACAATCCTTTGACTGTGATGCGCTGATTAGAGGCTGAGTTCTTGAAATGAGATATGAAATTTCTTTACAGGAATAGGCCAAATACATAATGCATTTTGTCACGCTGTGTTCTGGCTTGCCTGAATGCCAAAAGGTCTATCTAACAGTCATTGGTACCCAGAGGAGTTCAAGAAATGCAGCGGTAGCCACCGTTCTGGATGAAGATGCTGGGCAACAGATGAGTCTCGATCCAACAAACACTTCGAGAGCAAGCAGCTAAGCGGAGGAATTGATTATAGTAATAGTGGCTTGTTCGGTGCCACTCATATTCGCATCCCTGCCGGTCGTGTTCCCACTGGGGCCCTGAGTGCAGTCAGTCAATCGTATTTATTGAGCGCTCACTGTGTGCAGAGCACTGTACTAAGCCCCCGGGAGAGAACAATATAACCGACACACTCCCTGCCCACAACTCTCTTACAGTCTAGCAAGTAGGAAGGCTGGGATGCAAGAAAAGTCCACTTGCGGTCTTCATCCCCGTTAGCTACAAGCAGAATCAGGGTGAGAACCCACAACTCCTGAGTCCTGGATCAGGGCTTTTTCCACTGGATTAAACAGCAGAGCTCATCTTAGATACATACAGTGATGGAGTCAATCAGGAGTAAGTGCTGACATTGCATTGGTCCTTTGGACCGGTTCTTTTGGGTCATTATTTCCAGCATTTAGTGCAGTGACTGGCTCGTAGTAAGCACTTACCAAATATTATTATGAAAATAAAAAGAAATAGGCTCTTGGAGACGTCAAATATAAGTTCTAGATATTTGGTTATGAGAAGGTTCTGCTAGGTTTGTTTCCCAAAAATAGCAGGTGACTCAGGAGCGTGAGAAATAGTACTTTTCCCTGGCTCCCATTCCTCAAACTTCCCTTAGATTGCTCTGTGCCAAAACAGGAGAGATGGCTCCAAGAGGAATCCCTGCTTTTGAAAGTGGACGTTTATAGTCTGTCAGGGGCCAGTCAAAATGTCGTGTAACCAAGACAAGCCTACTGAAGGCCTCTGTCCCTCTGTCACCTGCATCGGCTGTGGGACCACTGCAAGGCTGAGTGATTGATTGATTGATTGACAGTACTTGTCAGTGCTTCCCATGTGCCAAGCACTGATCTAATTGTAGGGGTAGAAACAAGTTAATCAGGTTGGACCCAGTCTCTGTCCCACCTAGGGATCAATCTTATTCCCCAATTTACAGATGAGATAACTAAGGCCCAGGGAAGTGAAGTGCCTTGCCCCAAGGTCACATGATAGACACATGGCAGAGCTGGGATTAGAACCCCGGTCCTCTAACTCCCAAGGCCATGCTCTCTCCACTAGGTACCACGAGGCTGACATCTTTCACCTGCTGTGCCTCTGGAGACCTGGATTTTCATCCATCCCTCTTATCCCAATAAATGAGTTCATGCCTTGTCATCCCTACGATTAAGAGGGGTTTTTTTTTTGTTTTTTGGTGTTCTTTTGGCAGGAGGGAAATAAAGAGGGGATGTCAGCTGCTAGGCACCAGTCCAACTCAATTTGGAGCTCTCAAATTACCCCAATAGGCATGGGCGCACACAGAGTCTTTATCTCATCATTCTCATCTATCGCCTCATTTTCCCAGAAGGGATGGAGCAGGACAGTCAGTTGATCACTAAGTTACTGTACTTAAAAGCGATAACAGACATTATGAAGTCTCGGAAGCATCATTACATTGCCTAAAGCCTTTTCCAAATCGTCAGTGAAAAGAAAAATACTGCTGAGGGGAAAGACCCGGTTTGAAAACTAGCTTCCCACATATTAACAACCTCACATTTATATTTAGTTGACAGTGAAATTACTCGTACCAGGTTCCCGCTGCCAACTGTTTTGGCTTCGAGGAGAGAAGACGCTATGCTCTGCACTTTGTGATGGGCCCGATGCTGGAGGAGAAACCTTCCGAGGCCTGCGGTCCCCATATTCCCCTCGCTTCCCACTGTCCCCCAGCATCGCTGAGGGCCCAGGATTTCCCTGCACCAGAGTTACTCAGCCACAGCAGGCGAGCCCCTCCTTTCACGCCCCCACTCCTCAACCCCAACCAAAATCTGCGTTCCCGCCACCACTCGCAACCGGAGACTGTGCCCCTGCAGTCGGAACGAGCAATCACTGTTGGCATTTTCTGAGCACTTGCTTACTGTGTGGGGCGCTGTACTAAGCGCTGGGTAGAGTATAATACAATCGAGCAACTAGATGGAAGGCCTGCCCTCAAGAGGCTTACCGTCTGGAGGAGATGGCAGGCTAGAAGGGGAGGAGCACCAAACTGTGGGAATGTTGGCAAATGTAAACCGCGTGAGACCCAAGGCAGCCAGTTTACCTGTGAAAGGCAGTTTCAATTGTTTAAAGAATTTCAAAGTTCTCTGACTCAGTTTACTGATTTTGACTTAGTAGTTTTGGAAAATCAGTCTAACAATGGTATTGACTGAGCACTTATTGTGTGGAGAGCACTGTACTAAGCACGTGGGAGAGTACAATATAACAGGGTGGGTAGACATGGTCGGTGCCCAAAACGAACTTAAAGTCTAGAAGGGGAGGCAGAAGATTAAACTTCTATGTGTGCTCTTTCCACTTTACTTCAGGAGCTCCTTGAGGACAAGGGCTATGTCTGCTAATTTTCAATTCATTTTTCTCCAGCACAAAGCCTTGCGCTCAGTCCATTACTGAATGCTTAATCATTTTCGATGATGCTTTTGCTCACTAAATGGTTCTATGTGATTCCCCGGCTCTCTCTTACTGGAGCAAACGGCCTTTTGGGACCCAAATTTCATGGAGATTGGAGTTCTTCCAAATCCCAAGCGCTATTTTGCTCACTCACACCTCTCCCATGTACTCATTAGATTCTTACTCTTTTCTTTGTAGGCCCCAGGCCAGGCTAAACTTGATATTTCAGAGGGAAGAAGGGGTGAATTTGAGGAATTTTCTGCTTCCAGGACTTCCTCGTATTCTTCAGCCACGTTGTTTGACCCCTCTCTGCCCTTCAGGAGACCCCATCTACAGGCATTGTTTTGGTTCTATTTCTATTGTTGTCATTTAAACTTTTTTTTAATTTTAATTGTTCGATTTCCTGTTCCTTCTCCTGGCTGCTCGACATTATAAAAGTTGAACTTCAGTTCAAAACACTTAACATCATGATGCCTGATTAAAACTACATGCAGACACAAACCCGGAATGAAAGAACACTGAATGCACCGAGGAAGCTCAGGGTATTTTCTTATTTAAAACTGTAAATATATTAAGAGTTGCCCGCCCTCAAGCCGACGCACCTTCCAGGATGCAAATCCAGGTGTACAATGTTCTGAACACAGTAACCGCTTAATTGGTCGTGTACCTTGGGTTATGACTAACCCCAATAAGTGCCACCAGGTAATGATGCCCTAGGCCATTTCCTGATTTATCTCAGCATACATATGCCTGCCCCCCCGCTCTTATATCCAATCACTGCCATCCCCGCTCTCATTCTCGGCCCACCCTTGCTCCCCGTGGCTTTTCTGCAGCACCCACTCCCTCAACCCCCATATCCTGACCTGCCTGGACCCAACAACCTCTCTCCCCTGCCCTCCTCCAACCTGCCACCTTGGCTGGTCCCTTCCCAAGATGCCACTGCTGCTTCGAGAAGCAGCGTGTCCTAGTCCAAAGAGCATGGGCCTGGAAGTCATGCATTCATTCAATTGTGCTTATTGAGCACTTACTGTGTGCAGAGCACTGTCCTGACCGCTTGGAAAATACAATTTGGCAACAAATAGAGACAATTCCTATCCAACAATGGGCTCGTAGGCTAGAAGGGGGGAGACAGAGAACAAAACAAAACAAGGAGACAGACATCAATAGCATCAGTATGTATAGAATTATAGATATACACACATCATGAATAAAATTAATAGAATAATAAATATTTACGCATATACACAAGTGCTGTGGGGAGGGTAGATGATGTGGGTTTTAATCCCGGCTCTGCCACATGTCTGTTGTGTGACCCTGGGTAAGTCACTTCACTTCTCTGTGCCTCAGTTCCCTCATCGCCATGTGGGACAAGGACTATGTCCGACCTGATTACCTTCTATCTACCTTAGGGCTTAGGACAGTGCTGAGCACATAGTAAGCGCTTAACAAATACCACCATCATTATTATTATTATTCAGCCCATCCCTGTGGCAGGGAGGCAGGGCTACAGATGGGAAAGAGGGGACATTCCTCACAGCAGCTGTTAATATGGAGAGTTTAGAGAAGAAATCCACTGGCTCCCTTGGGGAGATGTGGGGGATTGAAAGGGTCGAATGTAGGGTGCAGGGATGGGGAGCAGAAAGAAACAATGAGAAAGGAGGAGGGTGGAGAGGTGGAGAGCGGTAATGTTTGGTCAATGCATTGGACTGACTCTGGAATGGATGCTAACAGCAAGTAAGTCTAAAGGGAAACATACTCCATGACAAAATGACATCTTTAAGGGACATAACCCTATTGAATCACTGAACATTCCTGTACTAGACTGCCTTTCTCTTGGGCAGTAACCAAATGCTATTTTTGAGCCTTCCCTTTCGGAAATAGTGTTCCTCCCTGAAGGCATTAAATGCCATTCTCCAAGTGCTATGGACAGGGAACGTGCCTGTTAGTTCTGTTGCATCGTACTCTCCCAAATGCTTAATATAGTGCTCTGTACATAGTAAGCACTCAGTAAATACTACTGATTGGCTGACTATTCAAGTCCGCTGCTTCTTCCTCTGTTTTTTTTATTTTTCTTTTTAAGTGGTATTTGTTAAGCGCTTCCTATGTGCCAGGCACTTTTCTAAGTGCTGGGGTTTTATTTTATTGCTATAAAGTGACATGGAGTCACTTCCAATTCAAAGCCACTCCATGGACAGACTTTCTCCAGAACGTCCTGTCCTCTGCCGTAAACCGCAACCTTTCCAATGGTTCTTTCGTTATCGTTGTTACGGTCTCTATCCATCTAGCTGCCGGTCTGCCTCTTCCACGTTTTCCCTGGACTTCTCCTAGCATTAGTGTCTTCTCCAGAGAATTAGTCCTCCTGATTATGTGTCCAAAATATGCTAAACTAAATTGAGTCATTTGGCCTTCCAAAGACCACTTTAAGTTAAGGAACAGAGTAAAAGTGCTGGGGTAGATACACGTTAATCAGGTTGGACACAGTCCATGTCCCATATGGAGCTCACTGTTGTAATCTCCATTTCACAGATGAGGTAACTGGGGCCCAGAGAAGTGAAGTAACTTGCCCGTGGTCACACAGCAGACAAGCGGCAGAGCAGGGATTAGCACCCAGGTTCTTCTGACTCCACTAGGCCACACTGTTTTTCTCGAATGGCTTCGCCCCATTCTCACACTGCTGGTGAGTTTCACTAAGAGGGGCCGAGGGTAAGAAATGTTAAATGGCAGGTTCTTAGCATTCTGCCTTCCCAGTAATAACTGTGGTGTTTGTTAAGTGCTTACGATGTGTCAAGCACTGTTCTAAGCGCTGGGGTAGAAACAAGATCATCGTGTCCCACATGGGGCTCACGGTCTAAGATGGAGGGAGAATGGGTGTCGAATTCCCATTTTGAAGCTGGGGAAACTGAAGCACAGAGAAGCAAAATGACCTGCCCAAGATGACACAGCATTCATTCATTCAATAGTATTTATTGAGCGCTTACTATGTGCAGAGCACTGTACTAAGCGCTTGGAATGTACAATTCGGCATCAATTGGAGACGATCCCTGCCCAGTGACAGGCTCACAGTCTATGGAGCCAGGACTGGAACCTCTTCCCATATCGGCTCATCGCCACTGTGACAATCTTGTCTAATGCTCAAAAACAGGCCTCTCTCGCACCAGTGGCACAGTACCATCATCAGCAAGCATTGAAAGAAGGAGGACGAGAGGTAATCAATTAATCAATCAAACAATCAGTGGTATTTGTTGAGCATCTAACAAGCGGCATGGCCTAGTGGATAGAGCACAGGACTGGGAGTCAGAAGGACCTGAGTCCTAATCCCCGCTCCGCCGCTTGTCTGCTGTGTGATCTTGGGCAAGCAGTGTGGCTCAGTGGAAACAGCCCGGGCTTGGGAGTAAGAGGTCATGGGTTCTAATCCCAGATCCGCCAACTGTCAGCTGTGTGACTTTGGGGAAGTCACTCAACTTTTCTGTGCCTCAGTTCCCTCATCCATAAAATGGGGATTAAGATGGTGAGCCCCGCTTGGGATAACCTGATCACCTTGTATCCGCCCCCCCGCACTTAGAACAGTGCTTTGTACATAGTAAGCACTTACAAATACCATCATTGTTATTATTGCTTCATTTCTCTGAGACACAGTTACCTCACCTGCAAAATGGACATTTAATGCCCATTCTTCCTCCTAGAATGTGAGCCTCATGTAGGACCTGATTACCTTGTATCTACCCCAGCGCTTAGTAACACATAGTAGACATTTAAATAGCACAACTATTATTATCGCTATCGTTATTATTTTAGAACTGCAAAAGGGCCACCTCAAGAAAGAACAAATTCCCAGTCTCCGGCCTTCGGGCCTCTGGAACAGCAGCTTGGTGGCTCCATTGGTCATTCCGCCCCTGCTCTCACAAGTTCTTCTCTAACTCCCTGCGGCGGCCCCAGAACCTTTCAGCTAAGACGGACGCCCGAGTAGGTGAAGGGAATTCCCTTCGGCTGCTGATTACCGACAGAAACGATCGCCGCAAATTACGCAGATGATAGGTAAGGGATTTTGATGGTGACTTACGTTCATTCATTCGATTGCATTTATTGAGCGATTAAGGTGTGCAGAACACTGCACTAAGTGCTTGGAAAGTATAATTCAGCAATAGAGACAACTCCTGCCCACACCGTGCTTACAGACTAGAAGCTTGATGTGCAAGTCCTCGCTTTTTTTCACCCAAGCAGACCCATTTACTGTTTTGGATTTTTTTTTCCTAATGCTTGCTATCAGCAGAAGCCCCAAGCTGTCGTGGTTTAGACCGGGGATGGCTGTTATGGAGCATGCTGCATTCAAGAGCTAATGGACAGCCCGGTGAGATGACTGGTAGAGGACGAATGCATTTTTAATCTCGGGCAGTGCAGGTCTAACATTTTTAAGCTTAATGGGCCTTGCCTCATGCTTAGTGGGTCATGAGGATCATCGGTTGTTGGAACATTTTCTGAGCCATTTGATTTGTATCCACAGATGATTGCTCAGGACCAGAAGGAGAAAAAAAAAAATCTCTCACACAGACTGAAGTAAATGTGCCAACATGACTGGTACCTGCCCCAACAGGAGCAGTGAGGCCTAAAGGACTGGGAGTCATAGCACCTGGGTTCTAATCCCAGCTCTGCCACCTGGCTGCTGTGAGACTTAGGGCACTTCAATTCTCTGGGCCTCAGTTTCCTCATCTGTAAAACGGGCATTCGATACCTGTTCTCCCTCTCACTGTGAGCCTCAGGGGCTGTGTCCATCCTGTTTAGAACAGGACACCGAGAAGTGTTTAACGAATAATGAAAAATAATCAATCATCACAAAAAACATCAGGCTGGTAGGTTTTTTTGGGTGTGATCTACTCAGGGAGGGGGTCAGTCCATTTCTGAGGCCATTCCAGGTGGTGTGCTGGGTGAGCTCTGGAGCCACAGCACCAGAGCCTGGGTGGCCGGCATCGTTCCCTCCAGGTCTTTCTGAAGAAGACACAGTGCTCTCCACAAAAAAGCAAACGAAAATCAGCCACTAAAATATTACTACTTGGCCAAGCTAACCACAATTACTTACAGTAAGTACAATCATTAGACTCCATCAATTAATGCAGCCGTTTCAGGATAATCAATGAATATTAAGAGCAAGACATACAAGAGAAGAAAATGAATAATCATACGTCAGTAACTCTAAGCGACACGGGAATTTATGGGAACTGGAGAGAAGATAGCTTATCCAGGTCTCCCATCTGCTGAGTGAGTTGTATCCTAAAATACACTTTCTTATCAAATACAGGAATTTTCATCTTCTACAAGGCGCATCCAAGAAATCAACGAGGCAGGGGTACCAAATGTTCTGCCTATTCTGATTCACGTTAATTAGGTTTTCTGATCCCTTTCTTTAAAGGGGAAGCTCAGGGAAGACAAAGGATCAGACCAGGTCGCTGCAAGAGCGGCATAATGCCCGACACCTTGTTTCGCTATAGTATTCTTATTTTTTCCCCAGGGCTTTCCCATAATTATCTTTTCACAACATCCCTATGGGGGAGGAAGAAGTAGGAATTAACTTGGATTTCAAAGACGCTGCCCACTCCTGGTTCTCCTCTAGATTATAAATTTGTCTTGGGCAGGAAGCTTGTCTACCGACTCTGTTGTATTGAACCCTCTAGTCTTCTAGACTGTAAGCCCGGTCTGGGCAGGGATTGTCTCTCTTTATTGCTGAATTGTACTTTCCAAGCACTTAGTACAGTGCTCTGCACACAGTAAGCGCCCAGTAAATACGACCGAATGAATGAACCCTCCCAAGTGCTTAGTACGGTGCTGGGCACACAATAAACCCTCAATATATTCAAATCTCTGATGGCTCCTTCTCAGTCTATTGCACCGGCAATTTCTCTACCACCCAGCCATGAACTCTGGGAGTTCCTCATGGCTCAGTTCTGGGTCCCCTTCTATTCTCCACCTACCCCCACTCCCTTGGAGAACTCATTCACTCCCAAGGCTTCAACTACCAACTACCATCTCTACACGGATGACTCTCAAATCCAACTCTCCAGCCCCGACCTCTCTCCTTCTCTGCAGGCTCACATTTCCTCCAGCTCTCTGGACATCTCTACTTGGCTGTCCCACAGAACCCTCAAACTTCACATGTCCCAAACGGAACTCTTCACCTTCCCACCCAAACCCTGTCTTTCCTGTGATTTTCCCATCACTGTAGGCAGCACCACCATCCTCCCTGCCTCATAATCCTCCAACCTGGGCATTATCCTCAATTCATCTTTCATTCACCCCCATATTCATTTAGTCATGTAATCCTGTAGGTCCTACTGTCAGGACATCTCTAGAATCTGTCCCTTCCTCTCCATCCAAACTGCTACCATGCTAGACCAATCGCTTATCGTATTCCGTCTCAACTACTGGATCTGCTTCTTTGCTGACTCCCCTGTCTCCGGCCTCTCCCCTCTCCAGTCTAGACCATTTTTCTAAAGAAACTGTTCTGCGCACGTCTCCTCTCTCCTCAAAAACCCCAAAGGCTGCTCATCCATCTCCACCGCAGAGACTCTTTACCGATGGCTTTAATGTACCCAGTCAGCTCTCCTCCTAACAAACCTCGCTCCTCTCCCACTACAACCCACCCTGAATACCTCACCCTCTAAAACCAACCAGCTTACTGTGCCTCGCTCTAGCCTCACCCACCATCTGCTCTTGGCTCATGCCCTCCCTCCTACTACACATTCACTGGACCACCACTCCCCATCTTCATCTCCTCTCTACACTAAGCTTGTACTAAGCAGGGAACATGTCTGTTAATTCCGTTGCATTGTTCTCTCCCAAGTGCTTAGTACAGCGTTCTGCCCAGAGTAAGCACTCGATAAATGTCACTGATTCAAAGCCCTAATAAAATCATCTCTCCTCCAGGAAACCTTACCTAACATCTTCTTTTCTCCCCACCCTATTCTTCCTCTCGTCTGCATCACCTATTCCCTTGCGTCTGTAACCCCGAAGCACCTTGATACCCAACCCCATAGCATTTACGCACATGTACTCTGTTGCTTCCCCTATTTGAAATTTTAAATCTGTCTCCCCGACACGGGAAGCACTTCATACTATTACTAGCACTCAATCAATCGGTATTTATTGAGCGCTTACTGTATGCAAAGCACTGAACTACTGTACTATTGGGAGAGGACAATAACAGAGTTGGTAGGTTCCCTACCCACAATGAGTTTACGGTCTAGAGGGGGCTTAGAGTCTCTGTCCACTCTACTTGTGGGCACACAATATGTCCCACCTCTGTTACCTTCTACTCTCTCAAGCACTTGGTGCAGTGAGTAGTGATTGATTGATGCTCGCTTTACAGACAAGGATTGAGGCCCAAAGAGATAATGGCTTGCCTGAGGTCAGCCAGCAGTCCAGGGACAGAAAAAGGACTCGAACCCAATCCCCCTCTGACTTCCACAGCCATAGGCTCTTCGATTTCATTTGAAGTTCAGGATGAAAAAAAAGAGCAGCAGCTTGGGAACAACAGGGTGGAACTACCCTTTTCTAACTTGACTGCAAGAGGCACAACAGATAAGATAGAGTTCCCGGCCCACCTCTTGGCTCTACCCAGACTTTTGTCCCTCGTTGCCACTTTCCATTCCCCTTCCCCCACATATCCTCAGACTTCAAACCTCCCCAGCTTCAAAATTCTCCTATAATCCCACCTCCTCCCTCAAGCTTCCCTGACTAATTATCAAATATCCCAATTATTATCAAGCCTTCAGCCAACTCTCACTCTATTTATGCCCATCCTCATCCTTGCTGTATATGCATCTTCTAGACTCATGTCTCCCCATTAGTATGTACGCTCCTTGTGGACAGAGAGCATGTTTTGAGTTTCTTTGGTATCTCCAAACCTTTAATTAAGTGCACTGCATTCAGTAGGCACTCAGTAAGTACCATTACCATAAATGCCCACTCCACTAGGGTGAGGGAGACAATGCCTCCCCCCACGCCCTCCCCCAAACCGACAATTCTGACAGGACTTTCAAGTGTGTTCATTTGCAGTCTCTAACAGGATCTGAGTTTCCAATGAGGGTTGAAGTGATCCAGAATCAATCAATAAGTCACTGGCATTATTGAGCACTTACTACACGCAAAGCACAGTGCTAAGCGCTTGGGAGAATACATGTTCCCTGGCCACAAAAAGCTTATAGTTTAGGGAATTTTGGCTTTCTGGTCTATTAGCTCTGAGAAGCCTGCCTTTCCTGCCCTCTACCTTTCCAAAAATCTATCCCCTTTTTGCCCCCATATTCAAAATGAAAAGACAGCATCTCTGACTATTTCCACCTCTCCTAGTACTACAATTATTACTATTACCATCCCCATTACTAGGTATGGTGGGGCATTAGATTTTCTTCCATGCTCTCCTAGATGGATTTAGGGTGCTAAAGGATGGGGAGGAAAATAAATGAAAACAGTCCACTCCTCAAACAACACCCCTCTCCTCCTTCAAAGTCCTCTTAAAAATGCACCTCTTACAAAATCCCTTTCTTGACTGGCACCATCCACGTCAGCTTCCCCAGTGCTTTTGTAGAACGGGCAAACTCATTTAAAATTTTGTGTCTGTTTAAACTACATGTTTCTTGAGGGAAGTGTCAAAGACTTGTGTCTCATTTCGGGAAGAGATTTGGCCTAGGAAAAGAGCACAGAACCGGGAGCCAGAAGACCTGGGTTCTAATCCCAGTGCCACCACTTGCCCGCTGAACAACTGACGGCCTGGAAGGCGTGAGCCTGTTCCGCTGTCCAACCATTCCCGTGAACTACTCGAGGTTAGCAGACGGTGACCTCGACCCTGGATGTTCCCCGGCCTCCCACCGACGTCCTTCTTAATCCAGGGGTCAGCACACGGCATTCGGGAATCAGAAGTTCATAAGTGAGGCAGCTGTCCTCAGCAGCATGTGGTACAACCACACTTCACCACATTTTGAACCCTCTCCGACCCCCTGAATGTCCACCTTGGCCCCGCTTGGTCCTCATCTTCTCCCAGAGGCCTTTTGGCCGTCTTCCTCATTCCTCCTCTTCCACCCTTTCTCCAGACATCCCTCTTAAATAAACACAACCTTTCCACAGAAGCTGAGTGCTTGGAGCTAAAAGTTGTTTCTTTTTATTACCCATCTAAATTTATTGATACCTATGGAATTGAAATTGTTTACCAAGGAATATTGCAGGAATCGGCATGGCCCAGTGGATAAAGCACGGGCCTGGAAGCCAGAGGACTTGGATTTTAATCCCAGCTCTGCTACTTCCCTGCGGTATTACCTTGGGCAAGTCCCTTACCTTCTCCGTGCCTCAGTTTCCTCAACTGCAAAATGGGGTTTCAATCCCAGTTCTCCCTCCTTCCTAGACTGTGAACTCCATGTGGGACAAGGACTGTGTCTGAACTGATCACCTTGCATCTACCCCGGTGCTTAGAACAGTGCTTAACAAATAGTAAATGCTTAAATACCAGTCGATATCTGGGTCCAGTCAGTGTCGCCTCTTTTTGCTCTAGCTTGCATATCCATCTCCTATTATGCACGGGTTAGCTCTATATTATCTTTATCAATATCTTTCAACACTGTGGACCTCCCTCTACTCCTGGAAACATTTTCCAATGTTGGCTTCTCCGGCACAGTCCTCTCCTGGTTCTCCTCCGATCTCTCTGTCCACTCATTTTCAGTCTTTTTTCACAGACTCCTCCTCTGATCCCCACTCCCTAACTGTGGGACTCTCTTGGGGCTCGGTCTGGTTCTTTTCTGTTCTCCATCTACACCCTCTCCCTCGGAGAACTCGCTCACTCCCTTGGCTCCAACTACCCCTTTTACCATCTTTTTCCAAATCTACCTCTGTGGCCCTGAACTCTCTCCTTCTCTGCAGTCTTGCGTTTCCTCCTGTCCTCAGGACATCTCTACAAGGATGTCCCGCCGACACCCCTAGCTCAACATGTCCGAAACAGAACTCATCTTCCCGCCCAAACCTCATCCTCTCACAGCTTCCATCACTGTAAACACCACCAACAGCCCCCCCATCTCTCAGGGTCATAACTTCAGCTTTAGCCTTGACTCATTTCTCTCATTCAACCTGCCGTATATTGTCTGCTGCCAGATCCTGTCAGTTCTTCTTTCACATCTCCAGAATCCACTCCTTCCTCTCCTTCCAGATGGTTACCACACTGATCCAAGAACTTATTATATCTGTCTTGATTACTGGATCAGTCTCCTTCCTGACCTCCTTGCCTCCACCCTCTCCTCTCACCAGTTTCCACTTCACCGAACTTGCCCAGATCATGTTTCTTAAAAAAGTTCAATCCGCGTCTCCCTATGGTACAAAAACCTCCAGTGGTTGCCCATCCATTTCCATTTCTAACGGAAACTCCTTCTCACGGACTCTTAGGTACATGATCGGCTCTCCCCCTCTTACCTTACCACTAAATCTGCGGACTTCACTCTCCTCTAATGCCAACATACTCCCTGTATTCCAATCTTGTTGGTCTCACCGCTGACCCCTTGCCCACCTCCTCTCTCTGGCCCGCTTTCTTTATATCCGACAGACCACCACTCTACCCGCCTTCAAAACCTTGCTAAAATCACACTTGCTCCAAAAGGCCTTTCTCAGGGGGAAGTAGAATGGCCTACTGGAAAGGGCAAGGGTCTGGGAGTCAGAGGACCTGAGTTCTAATACTGGCTCTATCACTGGCCTCCTGCATCATCTGTCTTTCAGTTTTTTCATCTGTAAAGGGGCGCGTCAATGCAGGTTCTCCCTCCTACTTAAACCTTAAGCCCTATGTGGGGCAAGGACTGTGTCTGACCTGATTAACTTGTATCGACCCCAGTACTTAGAACAGTGCTTAATATAATAAACGGTGAACAAATATCACAATTGTTATTATTAGTATCCCTGATTAAACCCTCAGGGATTAGTGCTAGGGAAGCAGCAAGCCCTAGTGGAAAGAGCACGGGCCTGGGAGTCAGAGGACCTGGGTTCTAATCCTCGCTCTGCCTCTCGTCTGCTGTGTGACCTAAGGCAGGTAACTACTTCTCTGTGACTCAGTTACCTTATCTGTAAAATGAGGATTAAAACTGTGAGCCCCTGGGGGACATGGACTATGTCCCACTTGATTATCTCATACCTACCCCAGAGTTTAGTACAGTGCCCGGCACATAGTACGGGTACTTAACGAATACCATAAAAACAGAACAAAAATTCCTCAACTTCCCCACTCTTGTTAATTAGCCCTCCTTTCTGCATCACCGGAGTCAGTACCCCTTAAGCACTTTGATGTTGACCCCATTCCCAACCCCACAGGACATATGTGCAAATCCACTTTTCCTATCTGCAACATATTCAAATGTCTGTCCCAGCTTCTACACAGCAAGCTCCTTGTGGGCTGGGTTCGTGTCGTCTATTGACTCTCTTCCACTGTACTCTCTCCCAAGCACCTAGTGCGGTGCTGGGCATACGGTAAGCATTCAATAAACACGATCAATGAACTGATTGCTTTTCTTTACTCTGTCCTACACTCTTGCGGTTTTCTTCTAGCCTGTCATCCTGCTTTGCCCATATCTGGTTGCCTAGCCCACAGCTGATATTATTCTCTTTTAATTTCCCTCAGTGTGATACTATTCAAGGAACCCTCTAAATACATGTTATTATCACTATGACAACTACCATCTCTTCCACCTCTCCCTCCTGCCAGCCATTTGGAGATTGGAAGAACTAAGGGGAGATATCACTCTCAGACCCGTCCACACTCCAGACACCCACATCTGAGAGTCCAACAGATACCTCAGAATTTTAAACATTAGCTGAACTTCATAGTCTGCATTCTCCCCCTTCAGTTATACCAGGGGGGAAAAAAGACATAATCACTCTCAGAAACCCACCAACATAGTTTCCTAAATTTACCACAATTAGTGTGCTCTTTATCCTTCACCAGGTAATCCCATATCAACTTTTTTAAAAATTTTCAGGTGTGATCCGAAACTGCCACTGAAGACTGGTGAGGAGAATGGGAAAAGCATAGAGCACGGGGTGGGTGAAGTAAGTGGGGAGGGGCTCAGACATGGGTCGGAAGGGGAGAAAAAAACCACAGCCGTTTTCCTCAATTTGTCTCTCTCACCCACCCATTTATTTTTCCCCCTTCACCCATTCTTCCCCCTGCCCAATTATAGGCTCCTAGTGGAATAGGAAAAATCTTTTTTTTCTTTTAATTCCTCAGAACCTAAAACAATGCTATGCACAAAGTACCCTTAAGTGACTCACCCAAGTTCATATGGCAGACCAGGGGCCGAGCCAGAATTAGAACTCAGGTCTTTCTGACTCCCACCAGGGCCATGCTCTCTCCACTAGGCCCTGCTGCTTCTCAGAATTCTTTCAGGCTGAATATTTTAATATCAATTGAGCTATGTGCTCATTTTCCTCCTTTTGAGAAAACTTATTAATAGTCCATGCAACATAACTTATAAATCAAGTTAATACACTTTAATCAATGAATTTGCTTCTACAAGAATAAATGACATCGATATATTTGCTAAACTTCCATGAAGACAAACTGCAGTTAGGGTAATATTTTATTTTCCTTAAAATTCCTCAATCGTTATCCTCTAGACCTCTAAAAAGATATGCTTTCCATGAATCCAGCAGATTCCCCCAAATATGCATAATTCTCTTGCTCAGAATTATAACCACCATAGATAATGCATAAGGGATGCTATCCATAAACTAAAGATCACATCTACAATTTTATATACGATCTGTACTTCAGAAGGGGTGCTTCCAAAATACCTGTGTCTTCCTCAGATTAATTATGGACAACTGTCATCTGAGGCCCTCAAATCACATACTTGTACCACTTATGTGCATATTTGTAATTTTTTAAATTTATATTAATATCTGTCTCTCCCTCTAGACTGCAAGCCTGTCTCGGGCAGGGAATGTGTCTGTTACATTGTTATATTGTACTCTCCCAAACACTCTGTACAGTACTCTGCACGCAGTAAATGTTTATGTATTGATGAGAAGCAGTGTGGCTTAGTGGAAAGAGCACAGGCTTGGGAGTCAGAGGTCATGGGTTCTAATCCCAGCTCCACCACTCATCAGCTGTGTGACTTTGGGCAAGTTACTTAACTTCTCTGTGCCTCAGTTACCTCATCTGTAAAATGGGGATGAAGACTGTGAGCCCCATGGGACAACCTGATTATCTTGTATCCTCCCAGTGCTTAGAACAGTGCTTTGCGCATAGTAAGCGCTTAACAAATACCATAATTATTATTATTCTTTGAGAAATGTCACTGAATGAATGAATGAGTCAATCACCATTTTACAGATGAGGTAACAGGCCCAGAGAAGTTAAGTGACTTGTTCAAGGTCCTCCTGACTCCCAGAATTACCAACTTGCCTACCAACTATATTGTACTGTACTCCATCAAACACTCAGTGCAGTGCTCTGCATAGTAAGCGCTTAGTAAGTATCACTGAGTGAGACTCAGAATGGGTGGGCAAAGAGATAAAAGGAGATCTGGAAGTGTCGGTGAAGTCAAGGCTGGTTGAGGCTTCCAGAAGGGGGGTGCTCTACAGGAGGATTAGGAAGCAGCGTAGCCCAGTGAAGAGCATGGCCCTGGGAGTCCAAGGACCCGAGTTCTAATTCCGAATCTTCCAACTGCTTGCCAAGTGACTTTAGGCAAGTCACTTAACTTCTCTGGGCCTCACTTTCCTCAACACCTCTTCTCCCTTCTACTCAGTGAGCCCTATTTGCAACAGGGACTATGTCTGATCTGAATAACTTGAGTCTATCCTAGCTCTTAGAAAAGTACTCGATACATAGAAAGCTCTTAAATATGCTAACATCAGAATAGAGGCCGTTGGATTTGGCAAGAAGGTCATTAGTGACCTCAGAGAGGACATTCTCCATGGAGTGAAGTGGGTGGAAGTCAGATTAGAGGCAGTGGAGGAGAGAATTGGAGGGGAGGAAGCAGAGGCAGCACAGGCAAATTCACTCAAGCAGTTTGAAGAAGAATGGTAGGAAGGAGATGGGGTGACGATGAGAGGAGCTGTGGAGTTGAGGGAAGGTGTTTTTTTGTTTGTTTTTTTAAGATAGGGAGACCTGAGCATGCTTGAAAGCGGGGGGGGGGGGAGGGGGGAGAAGCCAGTGGAAGGTGAATGGTTGAAGATGGTGGTTAGGGAGGAAAGACGGGAAGGGACAAGTATTTTGATAAAGTGCAAAGGGATGGGATCGGACGTGGAGGCGGAGACGGTGAATTTTGAGAGAAGGCAGATCTCTTCTTGAGATACTGCTGGAAAATATGAGAGAGTTGAAGGGGCAGGAGAAGGTAGGGAGTGGAGAGAACCAGGGAGATTTTAGAGCTATCACCCCTGATGGTTTCAATTTTCTCAATACAGTACATAGCCAGGTCATTAGGGGCAAGAGATGGGAGGGGTGGGGGGAGCAGGGTGCTTGAGGAAGGAGTTAAATTCTGAAACTGCTGGTGTGGACAGTGGGCACGGGAGTCAGGAAGGATGGAAAAGTATTGATGCTCCTCATCTTCAAAGCCCTACTAAAATTCTATCTCTGCCTTCCCTGACTTAAACCCTAATTTTCCCTATTGACCCTCCCTTCTGCGTCGCTTATGCAGGATGTCTATCCTTTAAACATTTTGATATTCACCCCAACCCCACAACACTTAGGCACATTTCCACTTGCAATGTCTATTTTAAGGTCTGTCTCTCCCTCTAGATTGTAAACTCCTTGTGCTCAGGGACTGTGTCGACCTACTCTGTCATTCTGTACTCTTCCAAGCACTCAGCACAGTGCTCTGCATCCAATATGCATTTAAATAGATACGATTCATTGATTGTTTTACTAACACTATTGGGTTCTCTTTCTTAACCGACGACAAACGTGTACAGATGCAGCCAAAAGGGCAAATTATTAAAGAGAGAAAGAAAGTCTGTGTCACTACTTTTAGGCACTGGATATTAAATTTGCTCTGGCCAAATGTCGTTTGGGCAAAGTGCATTTGATCCATCACAATATATTTCCAAATAAATAATCCTGAGCTGTTTTTGTCTGTACCCAGCTGAGAACATATTGAGCATTATATTAAATTATAATATTTCTGGCAAATTCTTCTATAGCAGTTAATGAGATTGAAGTTGGTTTACCATTTACACCTAATTAAGCGCCAGAATTTTATTCACTTGCAAAAGTTTTAAAATAGTAATTCATTTCAAATCAGAGAATACACACAGTTTTAGGAGCCTGACTCCTATTTTCCACATTACCGTTTAGTTCCAGTAAAAGCCATCGAGCAGAATTAAAAGTTAAAATTCTATAGTTTTAGAGGATAGATACAAAATTTGATCACTAACCGGCCTGATGGTATTCTGTAATCTAACAGTATATAAAATTGCTTTGGAGAAACACTCCTCAAATGAAGGTGAACTAGACAGAGTAGAACATTTACATCTACACCACGGAACTCAAAAGAAGAACAGAACTAAACAGAGTTGAAAATATGGAGTCTATTAGTACTAGACCAGTTGGATGAAAATGACAAAAGAGATGTCCAGGCCAAAGTTTAATTCCAAGGACCAACTAATCCACCTAGAGGTTCATATGTAGTACTCACCAATGATCCGTAGTTTCCTGCCCAAGGTTTGGAAGCAATCAAAGAGATAAATACAAATTGTCCGAATGAATCATAGATGTGCTTGCATAGAGAAACCTGCAAAGAATACTTTTTCCTCAAAGAGCTCAGAGGCTTCACCTTTAGCATTGAATTTATCCATGTGCACTATTTGTGAGTGTGTGTGTGTGTGTGTGTATGCAGTATTTGTTAAGCGCTTACTATGTGCCAGGCATCATTCTAAGTGCTGGGGTAGATACAAGCTAATGAGGATGAACATCAGACATTTCCCACAGGGGGTTCACAGTTAATCCCCAAATTTACAGATGAGGTAACAGACATAGAGAAGTGACTCAATTTCTAACTACACGCAGTGAAAACAAAGGCAAATGGTACTAAATCCTTCCAAGAAAATAAAATAATAATAATAATAATGTTGGTATTTGTTAAGCACTTACAATGTGCAGAGCACTGTTCTAAGTGCTGGGGGAGATACAGGCTAATCAGGCTGTCTCACATGAGGCTCACAGTCTTAATCCCCATTTTACAGATGAGGTAACTGAGGCACCGAGAAGTTAAATGACTTGCCCAGAGTCACACAGCTGACAGGTGGCAGAGCCGAGATTAAAACCCACAACCTCTGACTCCTAAGCCTCTGGTGTTCTTCTCACCTCATCCCCAAAAGCCTTTATACAGGAAGGGACTTCACTCAGCTTGCACAAAGCAGCACTGAGTTAGGCTGGAGGGTTTCCAGCACTTGGTAGAGTGCTATGGGAGGGGAGAATCAAGCAGAGGCCTACCCATCCCATTCCTAGCTTGAGCAAGGGCTAGCAAGTGGAAGGCCACCTGCTACAAGTCAAAACTCACCTGTGCTGGGCAGCCACGGCATGGAAGAGTCTCGAGGGCGGAGACTCAAAGTTTACTGCACGGAAGAAGGCAATGGTAAACCACGTCCATATGTTTACAAAGAAAACTCTATGGATCCACTACCAGAATGATTGCGGATGGAGGTGGGGTGTTCTGGGAGGGATGTATCCATGGAGTTGCTATGGGTCGGAGAAGACTCGACGGCATAAAACAAGCCAATAATACAGTGCTCTGCATATAGTAAACCATTGATGATGATAAGATGACATTCATCTGGAAAGCTTGGATGTGGAAAAAAACAGTGTAGGGGGCAGGGAGGTGAGGGACTTCTACACACTTTTTTTTACAATAAAATGCTCAGAAAGGAAAAACTAGGAATCAACAAAATCTCTCCTGGGGAATTCTTTTTTTTTTTTTTTAAACCACAGAAAACGAGGTGGGTGGCTCCCATTCCCAAATGCCCCTCCCTCCTCTCCAGTTAGTCACCGCAGCTAGCTGTCGCTGTGGAGAATCCCCTAGAGCCACTAACTGTGCTTTGCACATAGTAAGCGTTTAACAAATGCCATCATTATTATTAACAAATTTGCCTTCCTTTTTCACCAAAGGTTCAGGTGGAAGAAGGTAACTGAAAAGGACACGGAAAATACTTTTGAGCAAAATCACGTCTGTCACCATGATTTGTTTTTGTTACACATCTCACCCTGGACTGTATGCCAGGAGACGTAATTGGGCCCTCGAGCTTTGCTGCAGAATTATTTAATCCCAGGCAGTAAAGGAAAAAATGTAGACCTGCAGTAGTGTGGTCTTTCAAAGCTGTGCATCCTTTAGAAGACATCGCACACAGACAAAAAAAAAAAAAAACCACCAGAGAACTTGAACAGATGCTTACCATTACAAGCTGGGGTTTAATAGTAGTTTTAACTTTCTCCCTTTGCTGCTTTCCTTCAATTAAAATTATTTTTAAAATTCCAGAAGTATTTTGAGAGTTGATCATGCCCGAGTTAAAAAATCAAGACTACTGCCCCGGTGCTAACTTGTAAAACACTGCCCGAGCCTGAGGCAACCCAAGTGATTTCAACCCACACAGTGTCTTCCCTCATTTTTCAGACTGAATGATTATATTGTGCAGCTTTGAATCCAACAGTAGTGATTTTACCCCAGGGTCAGTTAAGTGAATCAAGCGCTCTAGGAAGCTTCTGGATCTAAACATGTTGAGTCCTGTCTTGTTTCTTTATTAGCCTTATTGTTTAGAAGCCGGAATTTGATTTTTTAATATCACTTCTGTTCATTTAGACAATGCAGTTCTGAATTTTGACTAAAAATGACTGCTCTGTGCAGAAAAATCACAGTTAGAAAAAAGATGCAATCATGGAGGGCAGTCTACTCTCACCATATTTGTTTTGGCCCCACCAGCCCACCGGGAAATGTGATGGCGGGATTGTGAGACACTACAGGAGGGTGGTTGAGGCCCGGAGCGACATCTATCCACCCTGAGATTATGTCGCTGGGAGTAGAGAGTCAGGATGTAAACACTGAGTTGCCAGTGAGCAGGGCGGAAAAGATTCTGGAATTTTATTTTTTTTAATGGCATTTATTAAAGCGCTTACTCCGTGCCAGGCATTGTACTCAGCACTAGGGTAGACACGAGATAATTCATTCAATCGTATTTATTGAGCGCTTATTGTGTGCAGAACACTGTTCTAAACGCTTGGAAAGTACAATTCAGCAACAGAGACAATCCCCACCCAACAACGGGCTCACGGTCTAGAAGGGGGGACACAGTCCCTGTCCCACATGGGGCTCATAATCTATCTACTCCCGATTTTACAAGATGAGGAAACTGAACCACAGAGAAGTTCTGACTTGCCTAAGGTCGTGCAACAGGCAATCTGTTAGAGACCAGCTTTTCTCTAACTCTGTGGATAAAAGACGTCACGGTAGCAGATAAAGGAAACAGGCTTTAGCCCAAATGATTTGGGTTACGCACAGAAAATTTTCCGACAAGGAAGACTGTTAGACACTAAAACAGGTTACCAAAGGGTTTCGTGGAACGGTCTTTCCCTGGAGAGCTTTAAAATAGGACACCGCCGATGGTGAGGGCTGCATGCGTGACTGCACAGGTCAGTGTGGGACACACACTTCCAGTCACTCTCTGAGCACACACAGACTTTCTCTGACGCTGTCATGCTCCTTGCTTACAGCACCTGATGCTGTTTTTCCTCTTTGGCCTCAGAGTCTCACAATCCTTACAACGCTTCTGCTGCCAAACAGCCGCTCCTTTCTGGAGTGCTGTGTGCCGTGTTGGTTTCTGGGGCAACTGACTGACTTCCGGCAGGACTGACTGAAGCTTTGAACCCCAATTCTCCCCCTCACCTCCCCAGCTCCCTCCTACGCTCCTCATTCCACTCTCTCATCCTTCTCGGCCATCTCTCGAGAGGAGAGTTCCCTCCCGCTTTCAAAATCTACCCTTTCCATCGCCACCCAACTCCATTCCTTCATCGATCGGTGGCATTTAAGGTCCGGTGCCTAAAAACAGTGACACAGACATTCTTTCTCTCTTTAATAATTTGCCTTTTTGGCTGCATCTGTATACATTTGTCATCGGTAAAGAGAGAACTCAATAATGTTAGGAAAACAATCAGTGAATCGGATCTATTTAAACGCATATTGGATGCGGAGCACTGTGCTAAGTGGGTGGGAGAGTACAGAATGACAGAGTAGGTCGATACAGTGTGTGTGTGCAGAGTACTGTACTAAGCGTTCGGGATCACGCAACAGGGTTGGTAGACACATTCCCGGCCCACAGTGAGCAAACAGTCTAGAGGGGGAGAGAGTAATAAAAATAAATAAATTACAGGTATGTACATAAGTGTGGTGGGGATGAAGTGGGGATGAATATCAAGTGTTTCGAGGTTCAGATTCAAGTGCCAGGACAATGCAGAAGGGAGAGGGAATTGAGGAGAAGAGGGCTTTATGGGGGAAGGCCTCTCGGAGGGGATGTGCCCTTCAAAAGGCTTTGAAGCTGGGGATAGCGGTGATCTGACGAATACGGAGGGGGGAAGGAGTTTCAGGTCAGAGCAAAAATGTGGGCCAGGGGTCCGGCAGTGAGATAGACGAGATCTGGGCACAGTGAGCAAGCCAGTGCTAGAGGGGCAAAGTGTGCAGGCTGGGCTGCCGTAGGAGATCAGTGAGGTGAAGTAATAATAATAATAATAATAATGTTGGTATTTGTTAAGCGCTTACTATGTGCAGAGCACTGTTCTAAGCGCTGGGGGAGATACAGGGTAATCAGGTCGTCCCCCGTGAGGCTCACGGTTAATCCCCATTTTACAGATGAGGTAACTGAGACACAGAGAAGTGAAGTGACTTGCCCACTTCAAGTGGCAGAGTCGGGAGTCGAACCCATGACCTCTGACTCCGAAGCCCGGGCTCTTTCCACTGAGCCACGCTGCTAGGAGGGAGTGAGTTGATTGCCACAGAGCCAATGGTTACCGTTTGATGTGTAGGTAGATAGGCCATCACTGGCGGTTTTTGAGGAGTGGAGAGATGAGGATTGAACTTTCCTTTAGAAAAAAACCTTACAGAGACACTTAAGCCCATTTTATCATCTTTCTGATGGCTTCTGTCTCTCTGCCTTCAGACACGCCCATGTCACCGCTCTTCAAAAAAAAACAAAAACCCTTCTCCGGTCTCCAATACACCTTTCGGCCGTCGCCCCACCTCCTTCATCCTGCTCCAATCCAGACTCCTCAGTGGCCATTGGGCCGTATCTACACGCTGCCTCACCTTCGTCCTTGACACTCAACAACCCGGGCTTTTGTTCCCCTTCATTCGGAGACCGCGCTCTCCAATGACCTCCTTCTCACCAAATCTAACGGACTCTACTCTGTTCTGATCTTCTCAGCCGTCTCCGACGCTGGGCCACCTCCTCCCTCCAGAAACACAAACTCATCTCACCCCTCCTGGTTCCCCTACCTCACTGGCCCATCCTTCTCTGTCTCCTTCACCGATTTCTTCCTCTGCTTCCTGCTCACTAACCCTGATCATCCCTCAGGGCTCAGCGTGGCTCAGGGGAAAGAGCACGGGCTGGGAAGTCAGAGGTCATGGGTTCAAATCCCGGCTCCGCCGCTTGTCAGCTGTGTGACTTTGGGCAAATCACTTCACTTCTCTGGGCCTCAGTGACCTCCTCTGTAAAATGGGGATGAAGACTGTGAGCCCCACGTGGGACAGCCTGAGCACCTTGTATCCTCCCCAGGGCTTAGAACGGTGCTTGGCACATGGTAAGCGCTTAACAAATCCCATTAATTTTTTTTTCTGGGTCTCCTTCTCTTTTCAGTCGACTCTTCTATTCAAGCACAGGCCTGGGAGTCAGAAATCAAAAGTCCTTTATTTATATTAATGTCTGTCTCCCCCTCGAGACTGTAAGCTCATCGAGGTCAGAGAATGTGTCTATTATATTGTACTCTCCCAAGCGCTTAGTACACAGTAAGCCCTCAATAAATACAACTGAATGAGTGACAGGACCTGGGTTCCACTCCCGGCTTTGCCACCTTGGGCAAGTCACTTCACCTTTTTTTTTTTAAATGGTATTTATTAAGCGCTTACTCCGTGGCAGGCACAGTTCTAGGCGCTGCGGTAGATACAAGGTAATCAGGTGGGACACAGTCCCAGTTCCACATGGGGCATCCGGTTTAATCCCCCTTTTACAGATGAAGTAACTGAGGTCCAGAGAATTTGAAGTAACTTGCCCAAGGTAAAACAACAGACAGGTGGAGGAAAAGGAATTAGAACCCAGGTCCTCTTGAGCGGGCCCGTGCTCTATCCATTTGGCCAAGTTCATTTCTCTGGGTCTCAATTACCTCAGCTATAAAGTGAGAATTAAGACTGTGATTCTCATGGGGGATATGGACTGGGTTCAACCTGACTGGCTTGTATCTACCCCAGCACTTAGTACAGTACTTGGCATATAGTAAGCACTCAACTAATACCATTCAAAAAAGAAAAAAAACCTACGCTCACTCCTCTGGGGAGCTCGTTCACACTCTTGGCTTTTACTACCACCTCAATGCAGATGACGCCCAAATCTACCTCTCTAGCCCCAACCTCTCTCCATCAATCACTAGTATTTATTGAGCGCTCACTTTGTGCAGAGCACTGCATTCCCTCTTTGCAATCTCCAATCGCCTCCCACCTCCATGAAGACATTTCTAAATGATGATGATGACGGTATTTGTTAAGCGCCTACTATGGGTGTCCTGCTTGGCGCCTCAACGTCAAATGTCCGAAAGTGAATTAATCTTCCTTCCCAAATCCTCCCCCGTCTCAGGGTCGCACCTGGAGACTTTCCAGCCCTCTACCAGTCTCGGCTATGGGAGGGAGAGTCAAGCCTGCCCATTTCCATTCCTATCTTGGGCAGTGGCTAGAAGGTGGAGGGCAATCTGCTACAAGTCAAAACTCCCCCTGTGCTGGGCAGCAGCGGCATGGGAGAGGGGCCAGGGCAGAGACTCAAGTCGACTGCGCAAAAGGAGGCAACGGTAAATCACTTCCATATTTTTATCGAGAAAACTCTTTGGGTTCACTATCGGAAAGACTGCAGATGGAGGATTGGTGTTCTGGGAGCGATGTGTCCGTGGTGTAGCTATGGGTAGGAGATGACAGCATAAGACAACAATCCAAATCCTCTCCTCAATCTACCTTTCCCGTCACAACGGACACCACCTCCATCTTCCCCCTCGATCTACCATTCCCAGCACAACGGACACCACCCCCATCTCCCCCATCCCTCCAGCCCGTAACCTTGATATTATCCTCGACCGCTCCCTAGAAGTAGTATTTCTTAAGTACTTTACTAAGTACAAAGCACTGGACTACACTCTGGGAAAGAGTATATGGGTAGGAATCAGACCTCGTTCCTGGCCATCATGAGACTCCCCACCAACCCTGCGTTCAGTCTGTTGCCCAATCCTGTCAAGATTTCAAGAATCTTTCCCTTCCTCTCCACCCAAACTGGCAGCACACTAGCCCAAATATTGGTCATAGGCAGATTCGGCTCTTCATCAGCCTCTCCGCTGACCTCCCTCCCTCCAGCCTCGCTCCTCTCCAATCCTAACTCCATACGCTCCACCCATACCAATTTCCTAAAACACCGTCCTGCGGATGTCTCCCCGCATACCTCCAACGGCTACCCAATCCTTCCAGCATTGAAAAGAAACCCCTGATCTTTGGGTTCAAGGCACTCTGTCAGCTCTGTCCCGCCTTCTTATCACCAATCCTCTCCCAAAATACTCCTGTTCCCATGCTTCATTTTTTTCAACGGTCGGGGTTCTAGTCCCAGCTTCGCCACTTGTCTGCTGTGGGACCTTAGGCAGGTCACTTCACTTCTCTGGGCCTCAGTTCCCTCAGCTGTAAAATGAGGATTAAGACCGTGAGCCCTGGATGGGACAGGGACTGCGTCTAACCCGAATATCCTGTATCTACCCCAGCCCTTAGAACGACGCCTGGCACATTGTAAGCGCTTAAATACGATAATTATTATCACTATTATTATTATTATTATTTCAAATCAACCTAATCACCGTGTCTCATTTTTGTCTCTAATAATACTTTTGGTTCCGTTAAGCACTGTGTGCCAAGCAGTAAGTGCTGGGGCACCTACTAGATAATCAGGTTGGACACAGTCCGTGTTGCCCACGGAGCTCAAGGTATAAGGGGAAAGGAGAACAGGTATGAATCTCTATTTTACATGTGATAGGCATATGTACATATGTATGCATATATGAACATGTTCTATATGTTCTATAAGCATATATGAACATGTACATACATATGGGGAAACTGAGGCCCAGAGACGTTAAGTGACTTGTTCAAAGTCACGAAGCTGGCAAGTGGACAGGCCCAGGATTAGAACGCAGGCCCTCTGTCTCCTAGGCCCACGCTCTTTCCCCTACTCCCTCCACCAAACTCTGACACCTTCCCTTCTGCGTGCATTTCCCTCTCCTTTCACCTCCCACAAACAACTGCTCTTCCCAACTCCAAATCAATCCACCGCTCATATTTAGTGAGCGCTTACTTGCACAGAGCACCGAAATCGCATCTCCTCCAGGAGGTCCTTACGTACAAAGCTTTATATTCATTCCATTGCTTCCCCTTACCTGTAATGTATTTTAGTGTCTGCCTTCCTTACTAGATGGTATACTCCTAGAGGGCAGGGAACCTGCCTACAAATTCTCGTGCACGCCCTCAAATGCTTAGTAGAGTGCTCTGAAAATAGCAGGTGTTCAATAGATGTACTCTTGATCGACTGATGTTTACTGAGCGTCTACTATGAGCAGGCAGAGCCCTTTTCACAAGTACCGGGGGGGGGAAGGGAAGGATATTTGAAGCAAAAGACACTGTTCCTGTCCCCCCAGCTGGTAACAATTTTCCCATGGGCCTAAGGAAAATAGGTCCGAAGGACAGCAAATTTAAAATATTACCCCCCAAAACCCTTCAAAATAGTCCCGAGGGCCTTAGCTTCGGAGATGTGTGGAACTGTCACATGTTCGAACTACTTTCTCCAACTCTTGTATCTGTAAGGTTGGCAGAAACATCAGTAGACAACACACAATTAAAATCTTTGCTAATATCCTCCTCAGATAGTATGGGAAAATGCAGCTCTTACCTCTTCAAACTCCTCTACGGAACGCAGACGTAGTCAACGCTCGAGGCGGAAATTACGAGGCATGATATATCCTCCTTTCCCTAAGGAAAAAAAAAAATTAATTACTGCTACATGTCGTTCAAGACGGTTGAATGAAAATGAAAAAATAAGGGTCTTGGAAACGGCTCGCGTCGACCGTCGCCTTCAATTTTCATCGTGTCCGAAAGATGCTTTTGCCGCTCGTCCCCCTCGGCCACCCACAACGTCCGCCGTCGGCTTTAAGCCCCACTTCCGTGGCTGTCCAAATGGGACGTTAACGCTGGATTGAACTAGCCGTTGCCAAGAGGTGTTCATTTAATACCCCATTAAAATTGAATTATGCCTCCATTTTTACCTGCCGGTTTTTATTAGGTCCATTAATTTTTACGGATATATATGTTATAGATATATAAAACACCAGAGCTCAGTCACGGATAAATCTACTTCACCCCCCGCCTCTTCCCTGGTCACTCTGGAGTCAGGACGTACCGTCGCTACTTATCGTAACTCCCTTTCTATCCCAGCTTGGTTTCAGATTGTTCCCAGTGTTTTCTTGTCCTTTTTATTTTCTTGTTCTTCTCTTCTGGGGGAAAGGGGAAGGAGAGAAGGGTAGCAGGGTGTTGGCGGGAGAAGAGGAGGAGGCGGGTTGGGGGGGTATTGGATGGGCAGAACGGAGGAAGAAAGGCGGGCGTTCATCCGTCTCTTTCCAAAATAAAGAAAACGTACTAATCAGCCACACCATTATCTCTATTCAGAGAAACGCCGAAGGGGATAAAGTGGACTGTAATACTGACTCTGGATTCTCACCTGCTCCCGATGATTTAAAGCACCGACGCTGGTAACTTCAGCGACTGGACAAAACATACCTGGGGGTGAAAGAAAACACTACTTGGTAAGCAAATCCGATTTGGGGAAAAGAAAAAAAAAAAAAACGCAACCCCCTTCCCGAAAGAGATCCCTCCACAGACGCGATCGTCAGAAGAGAAACCGTTACGGGCGGCACCCGGCTCCGGCTCGAAGACGGGCACGGGAACCCTTGAAGAAGAAGAGAAAAGAGAAGAACGATAACCGCCTGCGACGGAGTCGTTCCGTCGTATTCGTTGAGCGCTCACTGGGGGCCGACCCCCGGACCGAGGGCCAATTAATACCGCATCTCGAGTCACCGATGGACCGGGCCATACTCACTCGTCCCTGCGGCTTTTAAGAAATCTGGATAGTCTCTCTAACCGGACGCCGGAGGGGAGAGAGAAATAAATGGATGAATAAATGAGTACAGGCGATCGCCGGTGTGCGGGGGAAAGGCACCGTGAGCCCCTCCTTACCTGTGTAGGCGCTCCCCTCCCCAGGAGTAGAAAGAAAAAGCCGATCCCACACTGGAGCTGACAATCCAGACTGCACAGTGGAGAGGAGGAGAGAGAGGAGGAGGAGGAGGAGGAGGAAAAAAGGGGATGGGGGATGGCGAGAAGGAGAGGGCCAGGGCCGGGGTCAGAGGTCAGAGGCAGGTCCCGCTTTGGGGCAGCAGGTGCTGGGCCCCTTTTGCTCCCACCAGGCGGGGGGTGGCGGGGGTGGGATGCAGGAGGGGGAGAAAAGCGGGGGGCGGCCGGGGGGACGGAGCCCCAACTTTTCCAGCTGGGGGGCGGGGGTTCCTCCGGCCACCGCTCCTGAGGGGCAGGGGGGCAGGGGAGCCGGATGGCAGGGGCTTAGAGGGGCAGAATGGTGGGGTGGTGGGGGGCAGGGGTTTAGGGGTTGGGGGCAGGATGGCAGAGGGCAGGAGTTCAGGGGAGCGGGATGGCAGGGGGGCAAGGGTTACAGGGGGTGAGGGGTTCAGGGGGCAGGATGGCAGGGGGGCAGGGGTTCAGGGGTCAAAGCGGGAGGGGGGCAGGATGGCAGGGGTTCGGGGGTGCAGGGGGGCAAAGGGGGCAGGGGGGCAGGGGTTAGAGGGGGTGAGGGGTTCAGGGGGCAGGATGGCAGGGGGGCAGGGGTTCAGGGGTCAAAGCGGGAGGGGGGCAGGATGGCAGGGGTTGGGGGTGCAGGGGGGCAAAGGGGGCAGGGGGGCAGGGGTTAGAGGGGGTGAGGGGTTCAGGGTGCGGGAGGACAGGAGGGCAGGGTGGTAGCGGGCCAAGGAGGAGGGGGGCAGGATGTCAGGGGCTCAGGGGGCAGGGTAGCAGGGTCTCGGGGTTCCCGGAGGCGGGGTTTGTGCGGGGGAGGAGGCGGAGGGTGCGTGTGAGTGGGTGCGCCTTAGAGGGAGGCTCCGCGGGCGGACGAGGGGCCCCCGACGCCGACGGACCCACACACCCACCCGACCCGCCGAAGGGCCGAAGGGCCGAAGGGCCGAAGGGCCGAAGGGCCGAACCACCAACGGCTCCGGGCCCCGCCCCCTCCCCTCCCCCTGTGGCCGTTGGGGCTTCGCGGGGGGCGGGGGGGGGGGGGGGGCGGAGGAGGGAGGGAGTCCTCCGGCGCCCCCTGGCGGCCGCCCCTCTGCCTCTGTGTCCGGGCGGTGGCGGCGGCGCTCCTGGCTTTGGGGTCCGGCCGGGCCGCGCCTCCCGCCGCCAGAACGTTCCCGCACAAACTCCCCACTGCCGCCCCCCCCGACCCCGACCCGGTCCCTCCCCGCTGTCTTTTCTTCTTCTTCTCCTCCTCCTCCCCCTTCCGCTTCTCCTTCTTCTTCTCCCTCTTCTCCTTCTCCTCATTCTTCTTCTCCTTCTCCTCCTCCTGAAGCAGCGTGGCGCAGTGGAAAGAGCGCGGGCTTGGGAGTCGGGGCGCATGAGTTCGAATCCCGGCTCTGCCACTTGTCGGCTGGGTGACTGTGGGCAAGTCACTTCGCTTCTCTGGGCCTCAGTTCTCTCATCTGCCAAATGGGGATGAAGACTGTGAGCCCCACGTGGGACAACCTGATCCCCCTGTGTCTCCCCCAGCGCTTAGAACAGTGCTCTGCACATAGTAAGTGCTTAACAGATACCAACATTATTAACATTATTATTCTTCTCCTCTTTTCCTCCTTCTTCCCTCTGTTCTCCTCCTTCTCCTCCTCTTTTCCTCCTTCTTCCCTCTATTCTCCTCCTCTCCTTCTTCTCCTTCTCTTTTCCTCCATCTTCCCTCTCTTCTCCTCCTCTCCTTCTTCTTCTCCTTCTCTTTTCCTCCATCTTCCCTCTCTTCTCCTCCTTTTCCTTCTTCTCCTTTTTCTCCTCCTCCTTGGTCTTCTGCCTCTTCTCCTCCTCCTTCTTTGCCTCCTCCTTCTCCTCCTCTTTTCCTCCTTCTTCCCTCTATTCTCCTCCTTCTCTTTTCCTCCTTCTTCCCTCTATTCTCCTCCTTCTCCTTCTTCTTCTCCTTCTCTTTTCCTCCATCTTCCCTCTCTTCTCCTCCTTTTCCTTCCCCTTTTTCTCCTCCTTCTTCTTCTGCCTCTTCTCCTCCTCCTTCTTTGCCTCCTCCTTCTTCTTTTCCTTCTCCCTCTTCTTCTTCTCCTCCTGCTCCTTCTTCTCCCTCTATTCCTCTTCATCTTCTCCTTCTCCTCCTCCTTTTCCTTCTCCTTCTTCTCCTCCTTTTCTCTGCTTCTACTCCTTCTCCTTTTCCTTCTTCTTCTCCCTCTTCTCCTCCTTCGTCTCTTCCTCTTTGCCTTCTTCTCCTCCTTCTCCTTCTCCTTCTTCTTCTCCCTCTTTTCCTCCTTTCCCTCCTCTTTTCCTTCTTCTTCTTCTGCTTCTCCTCCTTCTTTTCCTTCTTCTCCTCCTTCTCCTCCTCCTCCTCTTTCTTCTTTTCCTTCTCCTTTTCTTTCTTCTTTTCCTTCTCCTTTTCTTTCTTCTTCTCCTCCTCCTCCTCCTTCTTCTTTTCCTTCTCCTTTTCTTTCTTCTTCTCCTTCTCCTTCTCCCCCCAGCTTCCCCTCTGGACTGTAAGCCCTCCCTGACCCGTGGACAGCAGCTCCCGCTCTTTAGTCCAAGAGCCCACTCCAGTGCTCCGCACCCACTAAGCACTCAGTAAATGCGATTCAACAAAGGAATGCATGATTGAATTGCTGTATTGTACTTTCCAACCGCCTGATACAGTGCTTTGCACACAGTAGGCACTCGGTAAATACAATTCAATAAAGGAATGCACGAATGGATTGCTGTATTGTACTTTCCAAACGTTTGGTACAGTGCTTTGCACACAGTAGGCGCTCATTAAATACAGTTGAACAAACTGCTAGGCTGATCCCGTTGTCGGGCAGAGATCGTCTCTCTCTGTTGCCGAATTATACTTTCCAAGCGCTTAGTACAGTGCTCTGCTCACAGTAGACACTCATTAAATACAATTGAAGGAAAGAATTGCTGTGTTGTTCTTTCCAAGCGCTTAGTACAGTGCTCTCCACACACTAAGCAAGCACGCTTTTGATGCTATTGATGTGCCCATCTACTTGTTTTGTTTTGTTGTCTGTCTCCCCCCTTTAAGACTGTGAGCCCGTTGTTGGCTAAGGATGGTCTCTATTGATGAATTGTACATTCCAAGGGCTTAGTACAGTGCTCGATAAATATAATTGAATGAATGAATAAATAAATGCTATTGAATGAATAAATGAATGAAAAGCCCCCCTGGAGGGCAGCAGGTGCGGTCAAGTCTGCGGAAAGTTAGGGGGCGGGGGCTCCACCCTTCACACCCACCCTACCTAAAAACTAAAAAATGCCCCAGACCAGGAGAAACCTTTAATCTTTCTTTTTCAGGCACTGCCAATCGACCCATCAATGGTATATATTGAGCGCAGACTATGCGTTGACTATACTAAGTGCTTGGTAGGTTCAATTCAGCCGACTTAGCAGACCCGTTCCCTGCCCCTAGCGAAGAGGGGGTAGGCCCTGTTAATAAACAAGGAGGGGTCAATGCAGAATAAGATAAACATGCGGGAAAGAATGCCGAGAATTGGTATAAAGGCTTTCCTAAGAGTTAAGGTTGGCTGATAGGGGTATACGGTTTAAGGACGAGAACAGGTCGGAGGCGAGAAAGACCAGAGGAGATTCAGCCAGGAGGAGGACTTGGGGAGAGAGAGTCAATCTATCGTATTTACTGAGCGCTTACTGTGTGCGGAGCACTTTACTAAACGCTCGGGAGAGTACAGTATAACAGAGTTGAGAGCGAGCATGGGAGTAGCAGGTGAGGAGACCTAGCATAGAAGGTGGAGGGCTGTGAAGGTAAGAAGGCTTTGCCTGATATCATCGGTAATTTTACTTATTATGTCTGGAAGTTTATTTCTTATATCTGTAACTGTGTACTGCTATCTGCCATTTTATTAATTTTATTTGTTTGCATTGATGTCTGTCTCTCCCGCCCATCCCCACCCCCCAGATTGTGAGCTCATTGTGGACAGGGAATGTTCCCGTTTATTGCTTTATTGTACTTTCCCAAGTGCTTAGTAAGGTGCTCTGCACACAGTAAGCGCTGAATAAATACGATTGAATGAATTCAGAAGGAAATGGGCAGCTGTTGGAGGGTTTTGAGGAGAGAAGATACTTCTCCTATTGCTTCTACTATTACTGACAATAATGGTGATAGTCGTTAAGCATTTATTATGTGACTCTAAGCTCACTGTGGGCAGGCACTGTGCCTGCCAACTCTATTGTATTCTCCCACACGCTCAGTACAGAGCTCTGCACTTACCAAGCATTCAGTAAAACCACTGATGATGATAATGATGACGCCAAGCATTATCCTGAGTGCTGGGGTAGATGATACTGGTTAATCATACTGGCCACAGTCACTGTCCCACATCAGGCTCCCACACCAAGAGGGAAAACCGATATCAAACCCCCTTTTCCAGATAAGGAAGCACTTAGTACGGTGCTTTGCCCACGGTAAGAGCTCCATAAATACGATTGACTGAATTGAATGAATGAATGAATGAATGAGGAAACTGAGACCCAGGAAAGTAAAGTGACCCGCTCAAGGTCACAGAGCAGGCAAGTGGCAGAGCCAGCATGAGGAGCCCGGATCCTCCCGGGCCCACTCTCTTTCCACTAGGTCACACTGCTTCCCATGTGCCGAGCAACATTTTATGAAGATGATCCTGATGGCAGAGTAGAGTGTAGACTGAGGCAGGGAGAAGCCGGAGGCAGGGAGACCAGCGAGGAGGCCAAGGCGACGGTCCAATCGTCATAGAAGACTTGAAGCCGGGATGTGGCTCACTATGTGGAAAAGATGGGGTGGTTCTGTGGAACCTGGAGGGACGTTGGCAGGGTTCTGCGGTAGATCGGATTCAATCATTCAATAGTATTTACTGAGCTCCTACTATGTGCAGAGCACTCTACTAAGCGCTTGGAATGTACCATTGTCAAATGGCAATAAGGAGTCAAACAGTGGTTGTCAGTCAGTTGCATTTATTGAGTGCTTTTTGTGTGCAGAGCACTGTACCAAGTGTTTGAGAGAGTACAAAATAATAATAGACACAATGCCTACCCACATTGAGCTTCTAGTCTAGAGGTTGTAGGCTTCAGTGTGTGTCAGAGGGTGACAGAAGGGCGAACAGTATGGAGAGCACAGAGAAGGGAGTGATGAATCCAGTTTGGCCTTCCCTCCAAGGGACAAATCTATCTGGTGAATGTCACGGCGTCACCACGGTGGAGAGTGGTACATTCATGCCGTGGTGTGTGTGTGTGTGTACACCCTTTTCCTTTGTATTCACAGAAAATTTGAAGAAGACTCCACTGATGGTGAAAATCGTCGATTCGTTCATTCAGTCGGATTTATTGAGCACTTACTATGTGCAGAACACTGTACTAAGTGCTTGGAAGGTACAGTGCGGCAACCGATAGAGACGATCCCTGCCCGACAACGGGTTGCCAGTCCAAACGGGGGAGACAGACAACAAAACAAGTCGTCAGGCGTCAATACCATCGAGATAGGCATAGATATATACGCATCATTCATACAATAGAGTAATAAATAATATATACAAATATGCACAAGTGCTGTGGGGAGAAGAAAGGGAAAGAGCAGAGGGAGGGAGTAGGGGGAATGGGGAGAAGGGGCAGAAGGAAAGCAAGGGCTCAGTCTGGGAAGGCCTCCTGGAGGAGGTGAGCTCTCGGTAGGGCTTTGAAGAGAGGAAGAGAGTTAGTTTGGCAGACGTGAGGAGGGAGGGCATTCCAGGTCAGAGGTAGGACGTGGGTCAGGGATAGACGGAGTGACAGGCGAGAACGAGGCACAGCGAGGAGGTGAGAGGCAGAGGAGCGGAGTGTACAGGGTGGACAGTAGAAAGAGAGAAGGTTAGGTAGGAGGGGGCAAAGTGATGGAGAGCTTTGAAGCCAAGAGGGAGGAGTTTTTGCTTCGTGCGAAGATTGATAGGCAACCACTGGAGGCTTTTGAGGAGGGGGAGTGATATGCCCAGAGCGTTTCTGTAGGAAGATGATCCGGGCAGCAGAATGAAGCATAGACTGGAGCGGGGAGAGACAGGAGGAAGGCAGATCGGAGAGGAGGCTGATGCAATAAACCAGTCTATTATGAGAGCTTGTACCGGCAAGGTAGCAGTTCGGATGGAGAGGAGAGGGCGGATCTTGGCCATGTTACGAAGGTGAGACCGGCCGGTTTTGGTGACGGATTGGATGTGCCGGGTGAATGAGAGAGCAGAGTCAAGGATGATGCCGAGGTTGTGGGCCTGTGAGATGGGAAGGAAGGTAGTGCCGTCCACAGTGACGGGAAAGTCAGGGAGAGGACAGGGTTTGGGAGGGAAGATAAGGAGCTCAGTCTTTGACATGAGTATGGGTGTCGCTGGAAAGGTCAACAGGCAGTTCTGGACACATTGTACACACAGTCAGGTGGTCTCTTTTTGTGTTGTTTCATTTAATGTTTGCAATGTCTGGCACTGTCTTCTATTTGGGCTCCTCGATTCTCGTTCCTTCAGAGGCACTTACTCAAAAAGAACCACGCTTTCTGAATAGCAGTACACTACGCTGGTCTAGCCTCGTCAGTTGACTCTCAATTTTCATCTGGGATGCAGGGTGGTCTGAGACTTTCCCTTAGTGGGTGCTTAAAATGGTTCCTCTGCCCTCCTTGCTTTGGGTTTCCCTATTTGAGCTGCCCACATAGCAGTCATCTGGGTATTCTAGTGGCATCGCTTCTCCTCGCCTGTCCCGCTCAGCATAGCTGTGTTCAGGGTGAGCGTTGCTTCCATGCTAGGAAATCAGTCAATCGTATTTATTGAGTGCTTACTGTGTGCAGAGCACTGTACTAAGTGCTTGGGAGAGTGCCATACGGCAGAGTTGTTGGGCACGTTCCCCGCCCACAACAAGCTCACGGTCTAGAGGGGAAACGGACATTAATAGAAATAAATTATGGATATGTACAGGAGTGCTATGGGGCTGCTTATCATTACGTGCCGTAGAGTCATTTCCGATTCACAGTGACTCTATGGATCTACTTTCTCCAGAACGCCCCGTCCTCTGCCATAATCCGCAACCTTTCTAACGGTTCTTCCCTTAACGTTGTTAGGGTCTCTATCCATCGAGCAGCCGGTCTGCCTCTTCCACCTTTTCCCTGGACTTTTCCTAGCATTAGTGTCTTCTCCAGAGAATTAGTCCTCCTGAAGATGGGTCGAATATATGCTAATCTAAGTCGAGTCATTTGGCCTTCCAAAGACCACCTGGGTTTAATTTGCTCTAAAATCCATGTGTTTGTTTTTCGGGCGGTCCGTCGTATTCGCAAAAGAAAGGGGTGCATAAAGGGAGCAGAGAAGGGCCACACAGAAGAGGAGTGGGAACTAAGGAAATGAGGGCTTAATCAGGGAAGGCCTCTGGGAGAAGGTGTGCCTTCAATAAGGCTTTGCAGGAGGGGAGAGCCATTGTCAAATAGTAACTATCTGTCTGAAACTATATTCCAGAACTTCATCCTTTATGAGCTGGTCTTGCCATTCAGTATTGAGAATGCCCAGTAGGTGAACACTGGTGGAATTGATCAATCAATCAATCAATTGTATTTATGGAGCGTTTGGGAGAGTCCAACTGTCCGAGGAGCCAGTTGAGCATCCGTGTGGCGTTCGGCCCTCACGCATGTAATAATAATGATGATTATGGTATTTGCTAAGCGCTTACTATGTGCCAGGCACTGTTCTAAGTGCCGGGGGTAAATACGAGGTAATCGGGTTGGACGCAGTTCCTGTCCTATATACAGCTCACACTCTTAATCCCCATTTTTAGAGAAAAGGAAACTGAGGCAAGAGAAATGAAGTAACTTGCCCAAATAGCAGGGTGAGTGGCTGAGCTGGCATTAGAACCCCTGACCTTCTAACTCCGAGGCCTGTGCTCTTTCCATTAGGCCACACTGCTGGCAGGTCCTGAGGCAAATCTCTAACTGGTCTCTGACCATCACTCTGTGCAGATTTGGAAGAGGATTACCAGACAGTAAGACATTTGGGAAGCAGCGTGGCCTGGTGGAAAGAGCCCGGGCCTGGGAGTCAGAGGTCCTGGGTTCTAATCCCCTCTCTGACAATTGCTTGATGCGTGACCTTGGGCAAGTCGCTCTACTTCTCTGTGCCTCAGTTTCCTCAACTGTAAAATGGGGATTGAATGCCTGTTCTCCCCCTTACTTGGACTCTGAGCCCCATGTGGGACAGGGACTGTGTCCGACCTGATTCATTCATATCTAACCCAACGCTTAGAACAGTATTTGACGTATACTAAGCGCTCAACAAATACCATGAAAAAGGAAGAACCATTTGCTAAAAAACATCGTTATCCAACCTTTACTGTCGGGCACTCGGTCGACTTCAGATACTGAGCTGACGTGGGCTTCAGAGGCAGCAAGAAGTGAACCACTGAGGGGGATAGTCACAAATGCAAACCATCGAGGAGTTAGAAAACAAGCTTCTGACGATCCTGGTGGTCCTAGCCTTCGATAGATCAGTCAGTGGAATTTATTGAGTGCTTTCTGTGTGTAACACGGTACTCAGCTCTCGTCTCATGCTATCGCGTCGTCTCCGACCCATAGCGACTCCATGGACACATCTCTCCCAGGATGCCCCCACTTCCACCTGCAAGCATCCCGGTAGTGGGTCCAGAGAGTTTTCTTGGTAAAAATCCAGAAGCGGTTTACCATTGCCCCCTTCTGCGCGGTAAACCTGAGTCTCCGCCCTCGACTCTGTCCCGTGGTGCTGTTGCTCGGCACAGGGGAGTTTTGACTTGTAACAGATGGCCTCCCGATCGCTAGCCACTGCCCAAGCTAGGAATGGAATGGACAGGCCTCTGCTTGACTCTCCCGCCCGTAGACTGGTAGAGGACTGGGAACTTTCCAGTGCCATCCTGAGAGGGGCATTCAGCACTTTGGAAGGTGCAAATACAACACAATTCCCTGCAATCTAGAGGGAGATACACCGTTTAGTAAGCTCCTAGAGGGCAGGCAACACGCGACTAGTTCTTCCGTGTGGCCTCGTGGGAAGAGCATGGGTCTGGGAGTCAGAGGACCTGAGTTCTAATTCCAGCTCTGCCACTTACCTGTTGTATAACATTGGAAAAGTCATTTCACTTCTCTAGGCTTCAGTTTCTTCATCTCCCTTGGACCGTGAGCCCCACGTGGGACAGAGATGAGTCCGACCTGATTGCCTGGCATCTGCTCCAGCGTTTAGAATAGTGCTTGACACAGAGTAAGTGCTTAAAAAATATTGCTACAGCACTTATGTCCATGTCCGTGATTTATTTATTTACATTAACGTCTGCCTCCCCCTCTGGACTGTAAGCTCACTGTGGGCAGGGAACGTGTCTGCCAACTGTAATTCTATACTCTTCCAAGCATTTAGTACCATACTCTGTACACTGTAAGCTCTCAATAAATATAACTGATTGATTCTTTGAGTACAGTTTATGACAATAATAATAATAATAATAATGGTATTTATTGACCGCTTACTATGTGCCAAGCACTATTCTAAGCACTGGGGTAGACACAGGATGATCAGGTTGTCCCATGTAGGGCTCACAGTCTTAATCCCCATTCTACAGATGAGGTAAATGAGTCCCAGGTTGCCCAAGGTCACTCAGCAGACAAGTGGTGGACTAAGAAGAATGTGCAGAGTCCAGAAGAAAGCAGCAGTGAGAAAATATGGTGTTTCTTAGGCGCTTACTATGTGCCAGGCACTATACTCAGTGCTGGGGTAGATACAAGCAAATCGGGTCGGACACAGTCTTTGTCCCACATGGGGCTCACAAGTATAACCTCCATTTTACAGATGAGGGAACTGAGGCACAGAGAAGTGAAGAGACTTGCCCACCGTCACGCAGCAGGCAAGTGGCAGAGCTGGGATTAGAACCCATGGCCTTTTGACTCCCAGGCCCGGGCTCTCTCCACAATTCCAAGAGAATAAAGGTCAGAGGGATTAAGTTTATTTTCACATATCCTTTTCCCTGAGCAGGGTTTGCAAACTCACCTAACCCTTATCCTTACAAATGCCCTGACATTCTAACATTCAAAATAGGCTAGCACCGAGGATTTTATCGCTACTGTTAATGATGATAAAGTTCTCTCCATCATCTTCTTGCGCAAGTAAAGATCATCTCGATGAAGCGTCTATTTCGAGTGGTGCCCGGAACCATATTCAATTCTGCGTCTTGGTACTTGGTATCACAATCTTCTTGAAATCTGTTTGAAGAGAATCACTCCATTTCTCCTTGAAACATGCTGCTGCTGTTCCCAAAGGATCCAGAGTTACGAGACAACATGTGAGGTTTCGCCCGTCAGAGATTCAGCACTGCCATGGCAAATGCCATGCCATGCCAAGGCAAGAGAAGCAGCGTGGCTCAGTGGAAAGAGCACGGGCTTTGGAGTCAGAGGTCATGGGTTCGAATCCCGGCTCGGCCGGTTGTCAGCTGTGTGACTTTGGGCAAGTCACTTCACTTCTCGGTGCCTCAGTTACCTCATCTGTAAAATGGGGATTAAGACTGTGAGCCCCAAGTGGGACAACCTGATTCCCCTGTGTCTACCCCAGCGCTTAGAACAGTGCTCGGCACATAGTAAGCGCTTAACAAATACCAACATTATTATTATTATTATTAAATCCATCTCCATCCTTACTGAGAATCTACCTTTATCTTTATGAGAAGCAGCATGGCTCAGTGGAAAGAGCCTGGGCTTGGGAGTCAGAGGTCATGGGTTCGATTTCCGGCTCTACCACTTGTCAGCTGTGTGACTGTGGGCAAGTCACTTCACTGTGCCTCAGTTACCTCATCTGTAAAATGGGGATTAAGATTGCGAGCCTCACGTGGGACAACCTGATGACCCTGTATCTACCCCAGCGCTTAGAACGGTGCTCTGCACATAGTAAGTGCTTAACAAATACCAACATTATTATTATCCTAATTTGTTCCCAGATTGTATCATTGTGTTTTATCCAAAACAGATAAAGGAAATACACATTTTGATAGAAGCAGCATGGCGTATAGGATATAACTTGGGTCTGGGAGTCAGAAGGACTAGGGTTTTAATCCTGGCTCTGCCATTTATCTGCTATGTGCCCTTGGGAAATTCACTTCACTTCTCCGGGCCTCAGTCCCAAATCTGTAAAAACGGGGATTAAGGCTGTGAGCCCCTTGTGGAACTTGGACTGTATCCAACCCGATTAGCTTGTATCTACCCCAGCATTTAGAACAGTGTCTGGCAAAAAAAAAACAACCAACAACCCAAAAAACAACTGAGCTCACTGTCAGCCCCAGGACAACTTTCTGCCCGGAGACTATCTCCAATTCTCACAGCTGGCAAACATGAAAGTAAGAGTTTAAGATTCCAAGGATTCCACAATTGAGTGGCAAACTTTGACTTCAGCAGAAGTAAAATAGTTTGCTGACCGTGAGTCTGGACATCAGTCCTGAGACCCTCCCCGGCTCCTGGGGTTTCCCGCTGTGCCCCTCACCACCCTTCTTTAAATCTTCTCCCCTACCTCGCTTTTAAAATTGGTCCCTGACTCCACGCACCCACCCACCCCACCCCCAGGGGCCCACCTCCTCCCCTACCAGGTGCCACTGTCAGAATTTCTTTTCTTGTATCTATTCTGCTTTTGGGCCCCCAGGATCTGGGAGAGGACTAGCATGACGCTCCTCGCTCCCCTCTCCTCCTCTCCCCTGGGTTTGGCCTTACTAGGAGGCTTCGTGTGAAGGTAATCTGTGAAGCCGGGGAAAGCATTCATTCATTCATTCAATAGTATTTATTGAGCGCCTACTATGTGCAGAACACTGTACTAAGCACTTGAAATGGACAATTCGATAAAAGAGTTAAAAATTGCAGCCCCCATGGGGTGGAGGGGGAAAAAGAGAGTCTTGAGGGAAGCCTAGGGGAATAGAGGGGAATAGAATAGGTCTGGATAGTCATTGAGGGGAGGAGGGGGTTAGAGAGGCACCAGAAAATGGGAAAGTGATTTAAAAATCACAAGAGGAAGAGAATGGGGGGAGGTATAAAGAGGGACCAGAGAGATGAGCTGAGAACCAGAAGAGGAAATGACCCTAGTGAGGCAGTAAAACCTAACCCTAGGGCAGTCAAAAAAATGGGGACCATCTATCAAACAATCAATCAGTGGCATTTACTGAGCCCTGTACTAAATGCTTGGCAACATACAACGGAGGCATTGGTAGATGTGATCCCTGCCCACAATGAGCTTACAGTCTTCAACTTAAATATTGGCTCTCTTAGACAGAGAGTCCCATCTAGGACAAAGGATGGTGTCCAGTCTGATTATCTCGTATCTACCCCAGCGCTCAGTATAATGCTTGGCACAGAGTAAATGCTTAGCAAATAACACAATTGTTATTAGTAGTAGTAGTAATGCCTGAGCTGATAATACACCTTGATCTTGCTGATCTTCAAAATAGCAATAATAATAATGATAATAATAGTAATAGATGTAGTGTTTGGTAAGTGCTTACTATGTGCCAGACACCGTTCTAAACACTGGAGAGGGTACAAGCAAATCGGGTCAGACACAGTCCCTGTCGCACCTGGGGCTCACAGTCTCAATCGCCATTGTACAGATAAGATAACTGAGGCACAGACAAGTGAAGTGACTTGCCCAAGCTTGCACAGCAGACAAGTGGTGGAATGGGCCTAGAACTCAGTTCCTCTGGTTTCCAGACCCGTGCCCTATCCACTAGACCACGCTGCTTCTACAGTCCTCTTCCACAATCAGCAATATTTTAAGATCCCAAGACTTTAATAATAATAATACTGTTATAGCACTGTTAGAATAGCACTGTTCTAAGCGGTGGGGTACATACAGGGTAATCAGGTTGTCCCAAGTGAGGCTCATAGTTAATCCCCATTTTACAGATGAGGTAACTGAGGCACAGAGAAGCTAAGTGACTTGCCCACAGTCACACAACTGACAAGTGGCAGAGCCGGGAGTCGAACCCATGACCTCCTACTCCGAAGCCCGGGCTCTTTCCACTGAGCCATGCCGCTTCCCTAAAAGCTGGACTTTCTGACCAGCTGAAGGCCACGCTGAGAGCCCGAGGACCAAACACCCCTGCTCCAGATTCCTCCAGTCGAAAGCGTGGCACTGCTCATTATGCTGAGGGTGACCATCTAGGTCTCTCTCCCCATTAATAATAATAATGGCATTTGTTAAGTACTTATTATGTTCTGTCAAGCACTGTACTGAGTGCTAGGGTGGACGAAAGCAAATCAAGTTGGACAAAGTCTCAGTCCCAGGTGGGGCTCACAGTCTCATTCCCCATTTTACAGATGAGGTAATTGAGGCACAGAGAAGTGAAGTGACTTGTCTAGGGTCACACAGCAGAGAAGTGGCAGAGCCAAGATTAGAACCCCTGAACTTCTGACTCCCAGGCCTTGCTCTCTCCACTACGCCACGTTGCCAACTAAGGGCCCATTTTCATTCAGTCATATTTATTGAGCACTTACTATGTGCACAGCACTGTACAAAGAACTTGGAATGTACAATTCGGCAACAGAGAGAGACAATCCCTACCCAGTGACGGGCTCACAGTCTAAACGACGGGTCACGGGCTTGGGGCAATTCGGCCAACTCTTATATATAGGTCTGATATAGAGTGAAGAAAAACATTCAGAGGAAGGGAAAGCTTTGGAATGAGCAGAGTTGAAGAAAATCAATGGCTCAATCGGAGCTTGAATAATGAGTAGGAGAAAAGAACAAATTACCAAGTCAGAAATGAGGCCCAGAGAGGTGGACAGATGCAGAAAGAAGTCAGGCAATGGAGGCAGGCTAGGAATATGGAAAATGGGAGGCAGCTGAATTGAGGACGAAGAACAAGAAATATGTGCTTTAAAAAGAGTGCAGGGGAAAGCAGTGTGGCTTAGTGGATAGAGCACAAACTTGGGAGTCAGAAGGACCTAGGTTTTAAGTCTGGCTCTGCCACGCGTCTCCTGTGTGACCTTAGGCAAGTCACGTAACTTCTCTTGGCCTCAGTTACTTCATCTGTAAAAAATGGGGATTAAGAAATTGAGCCCAGTGTGGGACAGGGACTGTGTCCAACCTGATTAACTTGTATCTACCCCGACGTTTAGAACAGGCTCATAGTAAGCGCTTAACAAACACCATTATTATTAATACTGACTAAGCCTAAGCACTTAGCTAAAGGGAATGAGTGAATAAGGAGGACTGAAGGGATGGAATAAACTGGGCAGCAGCAAATGATTCTGATATAAACTTCGAAAATGACTGGAGAAAAACTCAGTGAAAAAGCCTGAAAAAAATCCCTGTTCGCGGTATTCTGCTCCCAGCAGATACCCAATAAATACTGTTGATGATGATGTTGATGCTCAGTGAGAGTTTTAAAAGATAAGGGAGAACAGAAATGAAAAAAGAAGAAAACAAAGATTAATGAATGCAGGGCTAGTTTGGTTTTCATTTTTTTGGTAACCGAGATTTCAGTTTAAAGATGGCATCTGTTTTGAATTCCTGGACCTTTAATGTTGGTTTAACATTTGTGGAAACATTTACAAAGCATTGTCTGTAATTTCAACTCTCATTCTCATTAGTCAAAAATTCCTGAAGAAGTCTTTCAGTAGATCCCTCCCGTTTTAATGGAATATAAATCACTGATCTCAAGACCATTATTGTATTCCTAAATGAATAAAACATGTAGATTTTTCCTATATGGGGTTTCAAAATTGTCCTGAGATCTAGACAGAACATTCTCTCCTTTGCATTCCCTGCTGTGATGGGTTATTTTGGTTTCACCAGATTTACCTTAGGCAGGAAGATTAAACGGGCTCTCGTTCTGCTAGTTCTTCTTGTTTTATGGTGTTTGTTTAAGACTTACTAGGTGCCAGGCACCTTACTAAGTGTTGAGGTGGATACAAGCTTATCAAATTGACCCACTTTCTGTCTCTTTAAGGGGCTCACAGTCTTATTCCCCGATTTACAGATAAGGTGAGACACATGTTTCCACACTCCTCTGCCTCCCCATCTAACCTCTAAGCTCACTGTGGGTAGGGAATGTGTCAGTTACATTGCTATACCTTACTCTCCCAAGCCCTTAGTTCAGTGTTCTGCACAGAGTGAGCGCTCAAGAAATACGATTCATTGATTGCAGTGACTTGCCCAAGGTCACACAGCAGACAAGTGGCAGAGCCAGCATTAGAACCCAGGTCCTTGGGATTCCCAGGCCCAGGCCTTTTCTACTACAAAACAGACACAGCAATCCTGATCCTGCCCTAGGGACCCCCTTTTTAAAGTGGCACAGGACACATTGCAAAGAGATTGTACACATTAAATAGATACAGTATCTCACCGATACACATCCATCATCTTTTATGGGAAGATTTAGCTCAGTCCTTGTGTCTTGGGTTGTGCTTTCCGTTTTTTTTTTCCTCTCTTCTTTTATTTGAAGTGAGTGCCTGTGGGGCAAGCAACTGCTAAACATGGATTTCTATTCTTACTCACCTAGACTTGGAAGTTGTCCTGAGTGAGTTGGCATTTGGAGAGGGTTTGGGGAAGTGCTGATGTGGAAGATTTGGCAGAGGAGCGTGTGGGAGGGACTGCGGTAGTGAGGACGCTGTGGAAGATGTTGAGAAGCTGAAGTGGAAGCTGCACGGCCTAGTGGATTATAATAATAATAATAATTATAGTATTTGTTAAGCGCTTACTATTGGCCAAGCACTGTTCTAAGCCCTGTGGTAGATACAAGGTAATCAGGTTGCCCCACAGTGCGCTCACAGTCTTAATCCCCATTTTACAGATGAGGTAAGTGAGGCACTGAGTAGTTAAGTGGCTTGCCCAAGGTCACACAGCAGATAAGTGGCAGAGCTGGGATTAGAACCCACTTCCTCTGACTCCCAAGCCTGGGCTCTTTCCACTGAGCCACGCTGTTTCGAAAGGGCTCCGGTCTGGGAGTCAGAAGGACCCGGTTTCTAATTCTGCTCGTCCACTTGTCTGCTGTGTGACCTTGGGCAAGTCACTTCTCTTCTCTGGGCCTCAGTTCCCTCATCTGCAAAATAGGTATTAAGACTGTGAGCCCCATGTGGGACGTGGACTACGTCCAACCTGATTTGTTTGTATCTACCTCGGTGCTTAGTACAGTGCCTGGCACAAAGTAAGCACTTAACAAATATCACTTTAAAAAAAAGGTGAAAGAATGTGGCCAAATGGGTGAATAGCAGACTTTCTCACATTGTAGAGCAGCGTGGAGATTCAAATAGGGACCCTCACCCTTATTGCAAATTGCCTGTGCATTCAGACATTACATTCATAATGGCTGCGGGGCAAAATTCCGTTCCAATTCAGGCCCTTTAACAACATTAAGGAACTGAGTCTCTCTGGGATTCCCCCTCCTTTTCTGTGGTGTGCAGGTGGGAAGCATTAACTGCTACTTCAAATTAACAAGAGGCTCAGAGAGCGGCAGACTCTTAGGGAGTTGGGGATCAGCCTTTGCGAGTAATTATTTTGACTGCTGCTAATATAGGGTGCTCCTCTGGATGCTGTGAGTGTGGTCTGTGGATGGCTCAGCTTATAAGCATGTTATTTTGCTACCTCACTGCTTTCTAACGGGTTGACAATCAGTTTTCTGGCTGACAAAAATTATAAACAATACCCCAGTACCTTCATCTTGGTTTCTCAATACTAACTTTAATGAGATTAAAGGGTAGAAATGAATATTAGGATCATAATTGGCCACAATCTGCCAAAAACAAATTCCTCCTTGATGCATCATTTTTAAAGCACAAGGGTGAGGAGTCAGGCTTCAAAATACTGGAGCATTTTCCTTAATGCTCAGGGGATTGATTAAAAAAACAACCCTAAAACTCTCCTTGCTTTAGTAATCAGGATTTGTAATCAGTGCTTCCAGAGCCTGAACATTTTAGGAGTCTAATCAAATAATCGCTATGGCAATGCATGTTTCCTCACTCCTCAAGAACCTCCACTGGTTGCCTCTCCCTTCATTCATTCATTAATTCATTCAATCAATGCTATTTATTGAGTTCTTACTATGTGCAGAGCATCGTACTAAGTGCCTGGGAGCCTACAGTACAGTAATAAACAGATACATTCCCTGCCCAGAGCAAGTTTACAGTCCAGAGGTGGGAGACAGGCATTAATATAAATAAATCAATTACAGATATGTACATAAATGCTGTGGGGCCAGGAGTTGTTGGGAGGTGGGTGGGGAGGATTAACAAAAGGAGCAATTCAGAGTGATGCAGAAGGGAGTGGAGGAAGAGGAAACGGGGCTTAGTCTGGGAAGGCCTCTTGGAGGAGATGTGCCCTCAATAAGGCTTTGAAGGGGGAAAGAGAAATTGTCCATCAGATTTGAGGAGGGAGGGCATTCCAGGCCAGAGGCAGGACATGGACTAGGGGTCGGCGACGAGAAGGGCAAGATTGAGTGCTATATAACAATAAACAGACACATTCCTTGCCCACAACAAGCTTAAAGTCTAGAGGAGGAGACAGACATTAATATGAATAAATACATAAATGAATAAATTACAAATATGTACGTAAGTGTTGTGGGTCTGGGGGGGGGGCGATGAATAAAGGGACCAAGTCAGGGTGACACAGAAGGGACTGGGAGAAGACGAAAGGAGGACAAAATCAGGGAAGGCCTCTTGGAGAAAATGTGCCTTCAATAGGGCTTCGAAGTAATTGTCTGTCTTATATGAGGAGGGAGGGCATTCTAAGCCACAGTTTAATAATGTTGGTATTTGTTAAGCGCTTACTATGTGCAGAGCACTGTTCTAAGTGCTGGGGTAGATACAGGGTAATCACGTTGTCCCATGTGAGGCGCACAGTCTTCATCCCCATTTGACAGATGAGGTCACTGAGGCACAGAGAAGTTAAGTGACTTGCCCACAGTCACACAGCGGAGCAGGGATTCGAACCCATGACCTCTGACTCCCAAGCCTGGGCTCTTTCCATCGAGCCACACTGCAAAGTTTACAGTCTAGAGGATGAGTTTACCCCTTAAGGTCTTTGATACTGACTTCAGTCCCACAGTACTTATGTAAATATCCTTAATCTCTACTGTTTCCTCTGTAATTTATTTTAAAGTCTGTCTCCCACTGTAGATTGTAAATTCCTTGAGGAAATGGATCACATCTCTCAGCTCTATTATACTGCACTGTATATATAATAATAATAACAGTTATGGTAATTGTTAAGCGCATACTATGTTCCAGACACTGTAGTAAACTCTGGGTGGCTGTAGGCAGATCAGGTTGGACACAGTCCTTGTCCCACATGGGGTTCACAGTCTCAATCCCCATTTTCCAGGTGAGGGAGCTGAGGCCCAGAGCAGTGAAATGACCTGCCCAAGGTCACACAGTAGACAAGTGACAGAGCCGGGATTAGAACCCATCACCTTGTGATTCCCGGGCCCGTGCTCTCTCCACTACGCCATGCTGCTTCCCATTATAGGTATATATGTATTATATGTAGGTTAAGTTCTCGTTACGGTGCTCTGCACGTATTAAGTGCTTAATAAATACCATTGATTGACTGACACATGAGTTTGGGCTTCAGAAATGGAAGTTGTGAGTCAATCAATCAGTGATATTTATTGACTACTTACCTTGTTCAGAGCACTGTTCTAAGCACTTGGTGAGTCCATTACAACGGAATTAGCAGACACATTCTCTCTCCATAATAGCCTCACAGTCTAGAGGAATGACTCCTAAATTGATTAGATGACACAGAAGCATTAAAGTGACCCTAGTTGGCAGCAGAGCGGTGACTATAAACTGGGGAGGTCTCTGAGGGCAAGGAACGTGTCTACCAACTCTGTTATGCAGTACCCTCCCAAGTGTTTAGTACCGTGCTCTGCACACAATAAGTGCTCAGTGAGTACGATTGATTGATTGATTGCTATGAGAAATTCACTGGAGGAGATGGGATTTCATAAGGGATTTCAGGTTGAGGAGAGCTATGTGGTTAGTTAGAGTTGAAGATCCTGTAGGCTGTAACCTCATAGTGGACAGAAAATGTGTCTACCGATTCTGTAGGATTGTGCTCTCCCAAATGTTCAGTACAGTGCCCTGAACACTGTAAGCATTCAATAAATACGACGCACTGATTGATTGAATATTTGAGTTCAAGCCAGTTTTGGGGCACAAGAGGTCAGCCACGGGAGAGATGAGAGATGATGAGAAACCCCTGACACAATCCTCTCCTCGTTCTCCTCCTATCTCTCTGCTTGCTCCTTCTCAGTCTCTTTTGAGGGCTCCTCCTCTGCCTCCCACTGTGGGAGTCCCTCGAGGTTCAGTTCTGGGTCCCCTTCTATTCTCCATCCACATCCACTCCCTCGGAGAACTCATTTGGAGTCAGAGGTCATGGGTTCTAATCCTGGCTCTGCCACATGCCAGCTGTGTGACTTTGGGCAAGTCGCTTAACTTCTCTATGCCTCAGTTACCTCATCTGTAAAATGGGGATTTAAACTGTGAGCCCCACATGGGACAATCTGATCACCCTGTATTCCCCCAGCGCTTAGGACAGTGCTTTGCACATAGTAAGTGCTTAACAAATACCACCGTTATTATTATTATTATTATTTGCTCCCATGGCTTCAACTACCATCTCTATAGAGATGATTCCCAAATCTACATCTCCAGCTCCGATCTCTCTCCTACTCTGTAGTCTCACATTTCCTCCTGCCTTCAGGACATCTCTACTGCAACTCAACCCACACACTTTTCTCCTCTAATGCCAACCTAATCACTACCTCAATCTTCTCTATCTCGCCCGCCATCCTCTCACCCACATCCTGCCTCCGGCCTAGAACACCCTCTCTTCTTACCCGACAGACATTCACTCTCCCCACCTTCGAAACCTCACTGAAAGTTCATCTCCTCCAAGAGGCCGTCGACAGATAGGCCCTCATTTCCTCCTCTCCCGCTCCCTTCTGTGTCAACTTTGCACTTTCATTTGCTCCCTTTATTAAGCCCTCCCTCAGCCCCACAGCACGAGCTCTTAGTACGGTGCTCTGCACAAAGTAAGCACTCAATAAATATGATTAAATTGAATGAATATCCATAACATTTATATCAATGTCTGTCTCCTCTAGACTGTTTGCTTACTGTGGGCAGGGAACATGTGCACCATGTTTGTTATATTGTACTCTCCCAAGGAGTGAGTACAGTGCTCTGCACACTGTAAGGATACTACTGATGGATTGACTGATTGACTATCCCATAACTGCTCATTGCCCACTTTCTCCCTCAAGTCTAGACCTCCCTCCCCCTCAAAGCCAACAGTCCACCATTCTCCACACTTTCAAAACTCTCAAAGAGATCTTCCCAGACTAAACCCTTTATTTCCCCTGTCCGCTCTCCCCTCTGTACCCACTGTGTACTTGGCTGCGTTCCCCTTAACCACTTTGATATACAGAGTCTACCTCCACAACACTTCAGCAAAGAGTGTTATATGCTACTATTTCCCCTATCCAAAATCTATTTAAATGCCTGTCTCCCCCCTGTAGACCATAAGCTTCATGTGGGCAGGGACCACATCTACCAACTCTATTGCATTGTATGTACCTAAGTGCTTAATACACTACTCTGCACACACTAAACACAAAATGAATACCATTGACTGACTGATTCATAAGGGAAAAAAAGAAGGAAAGTGGGGACACAGTTGTGGTTATTGAGTGTTTATTGTGTGCAGAGCTCCCTACTAAGCACTTGGGAGAGTTCAGTATAACAGAGCTGGAAGATACGTTCTCTGCCCACAATGACCTTACAGTCTCAAAGTTTTAGGAGAACGTTAAAGATCTGGAATGACTGGCGTAGGCATTGAGCAGTGAAATGCAATATTGCAGAGTGAAAGTGAAAGCAGAGTTACAACAAGTGAGAACAAATTAGAAGTGGCCAAATTGGCCTGCTGCCTTAATTTCCACTAACAGTGCTCCAGCAAAAGATGGAAGGAGGGCTGTCATGCTGGAAGGGGAGGCAGGGCAAGAGGAGGTCAGGGAATCGCGTCTGGAGACGAGGGTGGTGTCGAGCACAAGTGAGAAGAGGTTGGATAGGGAGTCCAAGTGGAGAATTATGGCCTGGGATAATCACTATATCAATCAAATTTCTTGAGTGCTTATTGTGTGCAGTGCACTTTACTCAGTGCCTGGTGAGAATATAACAGAGTTAGTAGACACATTCCCTGCCCACAATGAGTTTACCATCAAGAGGGATAAAGAGAAGTGTCCTGGGGATTAGCAGTCTCTGTAGATGGAAGTTGTGGCCAGAGACTGATATTTCAGCCTTGGTGAGATAGAGACGTCATGATGACCAGTAATGATAAGATCCAGTGTATTTCCAAGCTGGGGAGTGGGCAAGGTGGGGCGGGACACAGTGGAGCATAATCTTCACTACAATCACAAAATTGAATTAAACACGGTTCTTCCCTTTCGGAAAACCTCTCTAGGCTGTAACCTCTTCTAGACTGTAAACTCACTGTGGGGAGGGAATGTTTCTACCAACTGTTATACTGTAGTCTTAATTTTACTCAGTTGTACTCAGTTATATTGTATCCTCCCAAGCATTTAGTACATGCTCCGCACACAGTCAGTGCTCAATAAAAATGACTGAATGATTGATAAAAGATGAGAGCCAGACTTGTGTGTCTGGCCTTTCAGTCTCCACTTCTTCAGTCTTCACTTCTCCTTATTCCTGGGACAAGGGAGTTGTGAAGCCCACTTGTAGGTTGGGGGTGGAGGGGCTTACTGGCACCACACCTTTGTTGGTAAACTGGGTTGGTGAAGTCTCGGGCACAAAGAATCGGATTATTTCACATGGCGACAGAGGATCCATAAATGTACACTCTCTCTCTATCTCTTGAATCCCTCTTTCCCAACTCCCTTTCTTCTCCCCCACTTATCTCTCTCTCGCAAAGCACAGTTGGGATGCCATGATTTTCACTGGGGAATTTATTGGGCTGGGGCCATTTGGCATCATTTATTTTGGCTGAAGTAAGTGTCTGAAGTAAGCAGCTTCCTCTAGGCTTTAATCTTCTTGTGGACAGGAAACGTAATAGCCACAATAATAATAATATTTGTTAAGCACATACTGTGTGCCAAGCGCTGGGGTAGATACAAGTCCACTTGTTTTGTTTTGCTGTTCCCCCATTTTAGACTGTGAGCCCGTTGTTGGGCGGGGATTGCCTCTATCTGTTGCCAAATTGTACATTCCAAGCGCTTAGTACAGTGCTCTGCACACAGTAAGTGCTCAATAAAGAAGGTTGAATGAATGAATGAATGAATAAAGTTGGACACAGTCTCTGTCCCACCTGAGTCTCACAGTCTAAGTAGGAGGGAGTAGGATTGAGTCCCCATTTTACAGGTGAGGTAACTGAGGCCCAGAGAAGTTAAATGATTTGCCCAATGTCACACAGCAGACACATGGCAGAGCTGGTCAGGTCCTCTGACTCCCAGGCTCAGGCTCTTTTCACTAGGCCACACTGCTTCTCCAACATGTCTAACAGCTCTATTGTATTGTACTCTCCCAAGTGTTTAGTACAGTGCTCTGCACGCAGTAAATGCTCAGTAAATACCATAAGATTGACTGACTGATTGGAAGCTCCTTTATTTCTGTCCACAACAACATCTGTCCCTGAGTGGCTCTGTGCGGCTTACTTCACAGAAGCAGAGAGTAGCGGAGCAGGGAGCTCTGTGAATCCCTCAGAATTAGATGCAGCCCAAACAACCCACACAAACTCACGTGGAAATGGGAGTGGCATCCTTCAGCCCCACAAACGGGCCAGGCTTGGAAGACCTGGACACATCGCGGTCCTCTCCACCCACCAATCCCTGCCCCTAGATGGAGAATGGAGCTCCTCTCTCGGCTGCCGTCAGCTAGGAGTCTGTGGGGAGTTGGAATTGCGTTGGGGAGGAAGTGGGAGATTTGAGTCCCGTCAGTCCCCGGACGTGTTGGTTTATGCCGGCGGAGATCGCCGCTGGGTGTCTGTGGATCTCACCGCAGCTAGGGGAGACCCCAGTCATGAGGACGGAGCGGGAGAGTGCGGGAGAGCACGAGACTAGCAGCCATCACCTTGGGCCAAAGCCAAGACCTCCATACCTGTCCCTGTTTCCCACCTACCTAGGACCACCCTGGGGCAGACTCTCCTGGGACCTGGGGAGGGCAGGAGAGGCAGAGCGGATCCCTCTGCCATTACTTCACCTGCTGGCTTTGGACTGGCCGGACATCCAGGGTCGTCTCACAGTGAGGCGGCCGTGTCGGTGGGCCGGGGCTGAGTTTCAAGCCAGCGGCCCCACGCTACCCCTCTCCCACGCCCTGCTCCTTCATCAGCACCTTGTCCTTCGCAGAGAACGGACATTTTACGTACGCACGTACGTGCATCGGAGGGAACTGGGAAGGGGTGAGATGGTGGAGATGTAGGTAACCCCCTCACCCAGTCTGACGTTGGGCAGGCTTGCTGACCATTTGGGGAAAGAATAGTTCAGGTATTATCTTTGTAATGCCATGTTCTTAGGGTCATTAGGTGCGTGGATGCCATCTGAAATATCAGTGGCTTTGTTGGGGCATCTCTAGGCAGGGATGTGGAGAAAGAGAGAGTAGCGGTTATATCTATGTGTGGATCCTCAAGGCCCCGAATTAATAAGTGTCGTGTTGGCTGCCATGAATTTGCCAGGTGGTAGGTTTTGTCTTTCCTTTTTCATTTCTTGAAAAGAAAGAATTGGAGAGGTTTTAAACTGACTCAATGTACTGTTGAGCTTTCGTTTATGGTTATGTATGCTGCACATCAACCAAAGCAACGACCACGGGAATTTTCTAAGGAACTTTTTTTCAGACAGAGAGGTCTGCTACCTGTCCCCATAACAAAACCCAGCGGCTCCCTCTGCCTCTCCCTGCAAATCCGTGGGAAGGCCTAGCCTCGCCCCTTTCCTTTCCTCGAGTTTTTGGGGTCATGCAAGAAATACCCACTACTTGGGGTCAACAGGATGGGATATTCACCCTTACCCCACAGCACTTATGTAAATAACCATGTAGTCTACAATTCCCCCTTTATGTAATCTATTTTAATGTCTGTCTATCCCTGGAAATCATAAGCTCTTTGTGGGCAGGGATCATGTCTACCAACTATATTGTCTATTGTTTTCCCAAGCGCTCAGTATAGTGCTCTGCACACAGTAAGCGCTCAGGCTTAGTGGAAAGAGCACGGGTTTGGGAGTCAGAGGAAATGGGTTCAAATCCCAGCTCTGCCACTTGTCAACTGTTTGAGTTTGGGCAAGTCACTTAATAATAATAATAATGTTGGTATTTGTTAAGCGCTTACTATGTGCAGAGCACTGTTTTAAGCGCTGGGGTAGACACAGGAGAATCAGGTTGTCCCACGTGGGGCTCACAGTCTTTTCATCCCCATTTTACAGATGAGGGAACTGAGGCACAGAGAAGTTAAGTGACTTGCCCACAGTCACACAGCTGACAAGTGGCAGAGCTGGGATTTGAACTCATGAGCCCTGACTCCAAAGCCCGTGCTCTTTCCACTGCGCCACGCTGCTTCTCGTGATAACCTTGTATCTACCGCAGGGCTTAGAACAGAGCTTGACACATAGTAAGTGCTTAACAAATATTATTTTATTATCATTGTTATTATTACTAATAAATGCCATTGATTAATTGATTGAATAGTCACCCTGCAATCTATCCTGAAATTTCTCCCCGCAACAGTAAGACTTAGAGCTGTATCCAAGCACCAAACAAGCTGGAAGCAGTCGTACTAACACGTAAAAGATGAAAATATTCTCCACACTTCATCGATATGCATTAGAGTCAACAGTACTCACAGTCAGAACAATGCATTGTCCACCTCCTCAACAAACAAAAACTCCTCACCATTGTCTTCAAAGCAGTCCACCACCTTGACCCCTCCTACTTCACCTCCCTTCTCTCCTACTGTAACCCCTTCTGCACACTTCCATCCTCTAGTACTAATCTAGTACTAATTAATCTTCTCACCCTACCTCCATCTCATCTATATTGTCGCCGACCCCTAGCCCACGTCCCACCTCTGGCCTGGAACGGTCTCCCTCCTCAAATTCGATAGACAATTATTCTCCTCCCAGCAAAGCCTAACTGAAGGCACATCTCCTCCAAGAGACCTTCCCAGACTAAGCTCCACCTTTCCTTTTCTCCCACTTCCTTCTGTTTGCTCCCTTTGTTCTTCCCCCCGTCTCAGCCCCACAGCATTTATGTACATATCTGTTATTTATTTATTTGCATTAATGTCTCTCTTCCCACCTCTAGACTCTGTGCACTTTGTGGACAGGGAATATGCCTGTTTATTGCTGTATTATACTTTCCCGAGCGCTTAGTACAGTATTCTGCATATAGCTAGCGCTCAATAAATATGGATGAATGAATGTATTCCCTTGGAAGAGCTTATAAAGGAGACCATTTCTATATTTCCACTTTCACATTTCCAGAGCTTTAACAAACCCCTTCTGGAGTTTGATAATAGGAGATGTTCCTAAACATTTTGGTCTCCCATTTGATTAAAAATTGGCTTTCCTCCTACAAGAGTTTCAGAGTTGAAATGGAGAAGCTGTTTGGAATCTATATACTATTTTTGGCTGCCACAGTTCAGTACAGTTTTGAGTCACTTGAGGTTCTCTCTGCTCATGCTACTTGTCATTTCTAGCTAGTTGTGCACCCACTGGGTTCCCAGTTGACCTCGCGGTGCTTTGTGCTGTTACTTTATTAGTGGCTCATTAGCACGGTAAAGGAAATTTATGGCAACCATTTAAAGGTCACCTTACCGCAAGGTCCTTGACAAATGCTAATGAAATACTCTTAGTGTAACAGTACAGAGCACAGTGCCATCAGGAGCTACCAACCCAATTCTGAATTTAGGGTAACAGCAGTGTTAAAGGGTTACTGTGACAAACACAACATTAAAGTCACTGAGTTTTTTTTCTTTTAACTTGAACAGCATTATAACAAACCAACAGTACTTCAGAAATGCGGAGTGGCTCAGTGGAAAAAGCCCGGGCTTGGGAGTCAGAGGTCATGGGTTCTAATCCCGTCTCCACCGCTTGCCAGCTGTGTGACTTGGGGCAAGTCACTTAACTTCTCTGTGCCTCAGTTACCTCAGTGTAAAATGGGGATTAAGACTGTGAGCCCCAAGTGGGATAGCCTGATTACCTTGTATCCCCCCCAGCACTTAGAACAGTGCTTGGCACATAGTAAGTGCTCAACAAATGCCATCACATCATTATTATTGTTATTATTATTATTGTTATTATTAAATGAGTGCAGCTGATTTTCCCATCAGCTACATTTATTGTCCCCCTCTGTCCTTTTTTCATCACTGTAGACACCACCACTCTCCGCCCCATCTCACAAGCTCATAACCGTGGTATTATCCTCAACTCAGCTCTCTCATGAAAGCTCACTGAGGGCAGGGAACTTGCCGGTGTAATTGTTTTATTGTACTCTCCCAAACACTTAGTACAGTGCTTTGCACACAGGAAGCGCTAAAGAAATGAATGAATGAACCCATATATTCAATCCGTCACCAAACCTTGTCTGTTTTATCTTTCAAAATATTATTAAAATCTACCCTTTCCTTCCCATCCAAACTGCTACTTTACCGATCCAAGCACTCATTCACACCCTGTCTTTACTACTGCATCAGCCTCTTCACCAACCTCCCTACTTCCCATCTCTCATTCATTCACTTGTGTTTACTGAGCGCTTACTGTGTGCAAAGCACTGTACTAAGCACTTGGGAGAGTACAGTGCAGTGACAGACTCATTCCCTGCCCAAAATGAGCTCACAGTCTCTCCCCACTCTGACCCAGACTTCACATCACTGCCCAGAACATTTTTCTAGTTCATGTCTCTCCACTGCTTCAGAACCTCTAGTGGATGTCTATCCATCTCTGCATCAAACAGCAACCCCTTACCATTGGCTTTAAATCGCTCACGTAGCTCAGCCCCTCCGACCTTACCTCGCTGATTTCCTACTGCAGCCCAGACCTGTACCTCAGTACCTCCAAAGCCAACCTACTCACTGTACCTCAGTCTTACCCATCTCATCTCTGAATCCTTTTCCCTGCCCTCCCTCCGGCCTGAAACTTCTTCCCCCTCGATATATTCCAGACCACCACTCCCCTCTTCCTACCAACCCCCTCCGACACACACACGCGCACACTTTGAAGCCTTATTCAAATCACTACTCCTCCAAAAGGCCATCCCCAACCAGGCCCTCATTTCCTCTACTCCCTCTCCCTTCTGCATCACCTTTTGCACGAGGTCACCAGCATTCAAGGAGAAGATTAGATCCCAGTTTTCCCGATTCCCAGTCCTGCGCCCTTTCCACTAGACCCCAGTGAACCTCTCTCTTCCTTGTCTTTTGGAAAAATCCACAATTACCTGGATTCTGTTTTCATCGATTGCCAGCTTTCCCCCTATTAAAGCTGTTTCCTTCCATTTAAATATACATTTGCTTTTGTCAGGTCTCGGACCTGTTTTGTTCACGTTTATCGATGTCTGTTCAAGTTTTCTAGGCTGCTGTATACTTCTGTACTTCTTCTATCGTTCAGAATTTGGCAAACTCTTTCATGAAAAAAATCAGGACAGAACCCAAACCAGTCAGGAGTCTCGTGGATAAAAACAAAACTAAACAAAACCCTGAACAAAACAACCCCCCTTTTCCCTCCCATTTCACTTTTCCAAACAATATAATGAAAGTCCCTCTGAACTTACCAAGTTCTTCTGGTGGTATTTGCCAGGACCCTGAAGATCTAAAGATGTCTCTGGAAGGATCAATACTTGGCTCCTGCCATTTGATCAAAAATGGACTCTCTACTAAGAATAGGAAAGTGTTCTCCTTATTAATATTCTTATACCATTCTTTGGGATTCATTCACAAATGACACAAATCATTCTTTTTCCCGACTATTGTTGAAGTGTCCAGTCCACAGATCGGCTTGTTTTCACAATTAGTCCTCGTATTTCTAATTTGTCCTACACTTCTTTTATAATAATTTTGGTATTTGTTAAGCACTTGCTATGTGCAGAGCACTGTTCATTCATTCATTCATTCATTCATTCATTCATTCATTCATTCAATAGTATTTATTGAGCGCTTACTATGTGCAGAGCACTGTACTAAGCGCTTGGGATGAACAAGTCGGCAACAGATAGAGACAGTCCCTGCCGTTTGACGGGCTTACGGTCTAATCGGGGGAGACGGACAGACGAGAACAATGGCAATAAATAGAGTCGAGGGGAAGAACATCTCGTAAAAACAATGGCAACTAAATAGAATCAAGGCGATGCACAATTCATTAACAAAATAAATAGGGTAACTGGGGTAGACACAGGGGAAACAGGTTGTCCCACGTGGGGCTCACAGTCTTAATCCCCATTTTATAGATGAGGTAACTGAGGCACAGAGAAGTTAAGTGACTTTTAATTTTTCCTTCAAGGTAATGCTACCTTTTTTTAAAAAAAAAATGGTATTCTTTTAAGTGCTTACTATGTGCCAGGCACTGTACTGAGCCCTGGGGGAGGTACAAACTAATCAGGTCGGACACGGTCCATGGGGTTCACAGAATTAATCTCCTGTTACGGATGAGGTTACTGAGGTCCAGAGAAGTGAAGTGATTTGTCCAAGGTCACACACCAGACAAGTGACGGAGCTGGGATTAGAACCCAGGTCCTTCAGACTCCCCGGCCCGTGCTCTATTCACTAGGCAAAGCTTTGACCCTCAACGGCCAAGATGTGATTTTTCTTAAGCTGGGTTTGACATCTGCTGTGCAGTGTAACTTTCCTGGCAGTTTTAATGCCTCTCGTTATCTAATGTCAGCATTTACCTTACCTTCCTCTGGGAAGTTATCACCTCTTCTAATTAACCCAAGGGTTGAGCATGGTTTGTAATTCCCAAATGGCTACACTATTCCCTTTAAAAGTAAATTGTTTGATTCTGTTCTTGGGTTTAGATCCTACATAGAAGAACCCGCATTTGGAATATTATTTCCAGAGTGTCATCTGAGCACTACCATCCAGCATTCATTTAATTTACTTAAATTTGTAAATCTACTTTGGAAGTCTTACTTTGGAAATCTATTTTGGTGTAATGTTTTCTTGGGAATTGGTTTCTGGAAAAAATGCTACTTTGCTTCTACTCAGTATTAGTTTAATTCTTCAACATGGACTATTCCCACTTGATTTTATATTTTCCACAATCACGTATCATTCTTTTGAATACACCATTGATATATTTCTGTAGATTGTTCAACTATTCTTCTGATATTTCTAACTGATTATATGCTTCATTTTATTTCCTCTACTGGGACTGTTCTTCCCTTGTCAGGATAATAGTAGTACTAATAATAATGATGATAATATTAACAATAACAATAACGGTATTTGTTCAGCACTTACGTTGCGCCAAGCACTGTACTAAGTCCTGGGGTAGATACAAGATAATCAGGTCAGACACAGTCCCATTCCGCATGAGGCTCACAGTCCATTTCACCTCCCTTTCACATATGAGGAAAATGTGGCACAGAGAAGTTAAGCGATTTGCCCAAGGTCACACAGCAGGCAACCTGGCAGATATGAGATTAGAACCCAAGTCTCCCTACTCCCAGTTCTGCCCTCCTTCCACTAGGCCACGCTACTTTTCAAATTCTGACTGCTTTAGTTTAATACACCACTAATTCAGAAGGGATGGAGCAGGAATACCACTAAAAAGGAAAAAGTGAGTTCACCTGAAGAGTGGAACAGGAGCCACTTTGGATTCACTTTGTGTTTGCTCCATTATTTTTGAACTGAATTTGTCAACAAGAACTCCAGTGGATGGCATTGCTTTTCACCTTGTTTATTTGCAACCACTTGGTAACGCAGCTGTTCCTGACAGTCCCTATTTACCTTTGTTGAACCCATCCTGCCTCTGGTCTTCCAAATCTCCCAGTTGGAAGCGGCGTGGCCTAGTGGAAAGAGCAAAGGCCCCGGGAGTCAGGTGACCTGGGTTCTGATCCTGCCCCACCTTGTCTGCTGTGTGACCTTGGACTACACTTCTCTGGGCCTCACTTTCCTCACCCACAAAATGGAGATTCAATACCAGTGCTCCCTCCTATTTAGACTGTGAATGCCATGTTGGTCCTGATTATTTTATATCTACTTAGTGCCTAGTACAGTGCTTGGCACATATTAAGCACTTGACAAATACCACCATTATGAGTATTGTTTAGTCTGCAGTAAGACCTAGAGCTGTGCCACTCTTTGTCTGCAGGGAAGGTGTCTACCAACTGGGTCGTACTGTACTCTCCTGAACGCTTAGTACAGTGATCTTCACTCAATATGTGCTCAGTTACTACGAATCACTGACCATTGGAAGCAGCATGGCATAGCGGATAAAGCACTGGCCTGGAAGTCAGAAGATCGTGGGTTCTAATCCTGGGCTGTCTGCTGTGTGACCTTGGGCAAGCCATTTCACTTCTCTGTGCCTCAGTTACCTCATCTGTAAAATGGGGATTGAGACTGGGAATCCCATGTGGGACAGGGACTGCATTTACTTGCATCCAGCCCAGGGCTTAGTACAATGCTTGACACAAACTAAACACTTAACAAATATCACCATTTTTATTGATCGATATGGCCAGAAAGAATTACTCATAGAGAATGAATATTTCCTACTGTTTTCTGCCCAACCTGCTCCTGATTTATCAGGTTGCACATGGTCAAGCCAAAAGCAATGTGACTTCACCTGCAGTCCAATTGTTCACTGGTATTTATTGAGCGCTTACTGTGAGCGAATACCATCCTAAGAGATTGGGAGAGCTCTTGTCTGCTGTGAGATTTTGGGCAAGTCACCTAACTTCTCTGTGCCTCGGTTACCCCACCTGTAAAATGGGGAATAAGACTCTAAGCCTCAATCAGTAATAATAACGTTGGTATTTGTTAAGTGCTTACTATGCGCCGAGCACTGTTCTAAGAGCTGGGGTAGATACAGGGTATTCAGGTTGTCCCACGTGAGGCTCACAGTCTTAATCCCCATTTTACAGATGAGGTAACTAAGACACCGAGAAGTTAAGTGACTTGCCCACAGTCACACATCTGACAGGTGGCGGAGCCGGGATTAGAACCCATAACTTCTGACCCCTAAGCCCGTGCTCTTTCCACTGAGCCACGCTGCTGTTCATTAAGCGCTTCCTGTGTGCGGAGCACTGCACTAAATGCTTGGGACAGTAATAATAATAATAATAATGTTGGTATTTTTTAAGCACTTACTATGTGCAGAACATTGTTCTAAGCTCTGGGGTAGATACAGGGGAATCAGTTTGTCCCTCGTGAGGCTCACAGTCTTCATCCCCATTTAACAGATGCGGGAACTGAGGCACAGAGAAGTTAAGTGACTTGCCCACAGTCACACAGCTGACAAGTGGCGGAGCTGGGATTCAAACCCATGACCTCGGACTACCAAGCCCGGGCTCTTTCCACTGAGCCACGCTGCTTCTCTAAGTACACTGTAACAGCTTTGATAGATACGTTCCCACAAGGAACTTATAGTTTAGAGGGGGAGACAGACATTAAAATAAACTACAGATATGTGCATAAGTGCTATGGGACTGAAGAAGGGGTGAATAAAGAGAGCAAATCCAAGCCCAAGGGTGACATAGGAGGGAGCGGGAGAAGAGGAAAGGAGGGTTTAGTCAGGGAAGGCCTCTTGGAGGAGACGCACCTTCAGTAAGGCTTGGAAGTTTGGGAGAGTCATGGTCATATATGAAGAGGGAGGGCGTTCCAGGCCAGAGGTAGAAAGTGGGTGAGAGAACGGCGGCAAGATAATGGCGTAGGGGATAGAGCACAGATCTGGAAGTCAGAAGGTCGTGGGTTCTAATCCTGGTTCTGCGACTTGTCTGCTGTGTGACCTTGGGCAAGTCACTTTGCTTCTCTGGGCCTCAGTTACCTCATCTGGGAAATGAGGAGTGAGACTGCGAGTCCAGCGCTTAGTACAGTGCTTGGCTATAGTTAAGCGCTTAGCAAATACCATTACGATTACAATGAAGACCGGTGCTTCCGGTGACATGACAGCCTTGTAATAATAATAATAACAACAATAATGATATTTGTTAAGCGCTTACTATGTGCCAAGCACTGTTCTAAGTGCTGAGGTAGATACACAGTAATCAGGTTGTCCCACATGGGGCTCCCAGTCCTAATCCCCATTTTGCAGGTGAGATAACTGAGGCTAGTGGGATCCTGAAGCTGTGAAATATGGCTTCACTTTCATGGGAGTTTGTATCTTAGCAATGTGGGAAGAGACCCTTGACTAAGGTCAAGCACTCAGTTCAGTGCTCTGTACACAGTGAGAGTTCAATAAAACACCATTGACGATGATTAGGTCACATCTCCCAGAGGCCTTCCCCGATTAAGTCCTTCTCTCCCCTGCTCGCCCTCCCTTCTGCATCATCTATGCACTTGGTTCTCTGACCTCTGGGCATTTGATATTCGCCTCACACTCAACCCCACAGCACTTTTGTACATAGCTTTAAATTATATATTATAAATGACTTATTCAGCTCTATTAATGTCTGCCTCCGTCTCTAGGCTCTAAGCTCATTAAGGGCAGGAACATATCTGCTAATTCTGTTGAATTGTACCCTCCCAAGCGTTTATGATAGTGCCCCGTACATAATAAGTGCTCAATCAATTGTATTGACTGAGCACTTGCTATGTGCAGAGCACTGTACTAAGTGCTTTGGAGAGTACAGTATATCAGATACAATCTCTGCCCACAGAGAACTTACAGTCTAGAGGGGGAGACAGACTTTAATATAAATGAATCAATTACAGATATGTACACGTGTCGTGTGCAGGGAATGTGTCTGTTTATTCTTATATTGTACTCTCCCGACCGCTTAGTGTAGGGTTTTGCACACAGCAAGAGCTCAGAAAATACGATCGAATGAAGGGATGAGTAAGTGCTGTGGGGCTGGGTAGGGGAATGAATAACGCTCTGGGCATGTCACTCCCCTCCTCCAAAACCTCCAGTGATTGCCTTTCAACCTTCACATGAAACAAAAACTCTGCACTCTTGGCTTCAGAGCTCTCCATCCCCTTGCCCCCTCTCACCTCACCTCCCTTCTCTCTTTCTACCGCCCACCCCGCACGCTCCGCTCCTCTGCCTCCCACCTCCTCGCCGTCCCCCGTTCTCGCCTATCCCGCCGTCGACCCCCGGCCCACGTCCTCCCGCGGTCCCGGAACGCCCTCCCTCCTCACCTCCGCCAAACTAACTCTCTTCCCTTCTTCAAAGCCCTACTGGGAGCTTACCTCCTGCAGGAGGCCTTCCCAGACCGAGCTTCCCCTTTCCCTCTGCTCCTCCTCCCCTCCCCTCTCACCCTCTGCTCTTCCCCCTTTCCCTCCCCTCAGCACTGTGCTTATTTGTATATATTATTTGTTTATATTATTTATTACCCTATTTATTTTGTTACTGAGGTGTACATCCCCTTGATTCTATTTATCTTGATGATGTTGTCTTGTTTTTCTTTTGTTCTGTTTGGCTTTGCTATCTGTCTCCTGTTTAGACAGGGAGCCCGTCACTGGGCAGGGATTGTCTCTGTTGCCGAATTATACGTTCCAAGAGCTTAGTACAGTGCTCTGCACATAGTAAGCGCTCAATAAATACTATTGAATGAATGAAATAAAGGGAGCAAGTCAGTATTATCCCAGAACCTTAGGTTCAGAAGATAAAATCACCCTCAATAGTTACAAAAAGTACCTGTAATTAATCCAAAGGTGTTTCTTTCTGCCCATCTCTCTACCTTTTTTAGATCGAGAGGCCCATGAGGGACAGGAACCAGGTATAAATCCCACCTGTGTAATCTTTCCCAGGCTTAGGACAGTGTTCTGCAAACAGTAAGGGCTTAATAAATCTAATTACTGCTAGACTGATGAAAAGCTTATTATCTCGAGTCTCAGTTTCAGATTTTACATTCTTTAACAATGCAGGGATCATTAGTCAACTGTCACGATGATAAGAAACAACAATCTTTTAAAACGGAATCGTATTAATGAGTTCTACCACTTTGAGAATGAATGTTTCTATTTTTATTGTATGCATTATTAACGACGCCAAGCAGCAGGACATAAATGCAAAACACTTTTTTTGCAAAAATGCCATAGTTTTCAGCAGGGGATAATTAAGAGAACATTTCAATAACGTTGAGGATTCTAAAGAATAAAAGATCATGTAGGCAGTCGTTTGAGTACTTTGCTCAATATTCTCCCTGGGGGTTAAATGCATAATGTGTGCCTAATTCACAAGAAAAGTCTTCTGGAGAATGTATTCCAACAGCATGCGATCAGGTCTCCAGTTGAAAAATTAGCTCCCAAAAGAAATTCAGCCACAGAAAATACTCTTTCTTTCCCAATAGAAAAAAACAATTGCAATTTCCCAGCTACATCTGGTTCTGTAGATCTGAGAAAAGCGCTTCCACGATATCAGCCTAATGAATTCATGCAAAAATGATGCGTTCATTTTTTTTTTTGCTCACGCATATTCCCTTGTCCTCCCATAAAGGACAGCAAGAACATTTAAAGAACTGATAGTCATTTGTTCACAGCTTAGAAAATGCAAGCTACTTTTCACTGATTCATTCTTAAATCAGCCTTATCGATTGAGCACTTACCGTGTGCAGAGCACTGTACTAAGCACTTGGGAAAGTACGACACAACAATAAACAGTGACATTCCCTGCCCACAACGAGCTTACAGACTAGAAGGGGGAGACAGACATCAATACAAATCCCCGAAACTACGGATATGTACATAAGTGCCGTGCAGTTGGAAGGGGGGAAGAGCAAAGGGAGCAAGTCAGGGAGACGCAGAAGGGAGGGAGAGATGAGGAAAAGTGGGGCTTAGTCCGGAAAGGCCTCTTGGAGGAGATGGGCACTCAGAAAGGCTTTGAAGGTGGGGACAGTCAGTGTCTGTCGGGTTTGAGGAAGGAGGGCGTTTCAGGGCCAGAGGCGGGACATGGGCTAGGGGTCGACAGTAGGACAGGTGAGATGGAGGCACAGTGAGAAGGTTAGCACTAGAGGAGCAAAGTGTGCGGGCCGGGTTGTAGCTCCTAGTGGGCAGCAAACATCTCTACCGAGTCTATTATATTGTACCCTCCCAAATGCTTAGCATATTGCTCTATGCACAGAAAGCGTTGGATAAATACCATTGTTTGACTGATTGATTGAAAATGGAAATGACCTGGGTGTTGACTTTTGAGTTTCAGCCTGGTGGTGAACAGTGCTCTGGGAGCATGGCAAGGAGAGGGGGATTATGGGAAGAAGAAGAGGGTATGGGAAGGAGAGGAAGAGCAGGGCTTTCCGGGGCAGGACTTCTAATAATAATAATAATGTTGGTATCTGTTAAGCGCTTACTATGTGCCGAGCACTGTTCTAAGCGCTGGGGTAGATACAGGGTAATCAGGTTGTCCCACGTGAGGCTCACGGTCTTAATCCCCATTTTACAGATGAGGTAAATGAGGCACCGAGAAGTTAAGTGATTTGCCCAAAGTCACCCAGCTGACATGACCTCTGACTCCTAAGTCTGTGCTCCTTCCACTGCTTCTAGGGCAAGGAACACTCTAATGATGGTCATATCAAAGGTAAGGTATCCTTTGAGGATTAGTAAATAATAATGATAATAATAACAATGACACTTGTTAAGTGCTTATGATGTGGTAAGTGCTGTACTAGGTGCTGGGTAGATACCAGTTCATCAGGCCCCAAATGGGGCTCACAGTCTAAATAGGAAGGAGAACAGATATTGAATCCCCATTTTACAGATGAGGGAACTGAGGCACAGAGAAGTTAGAGGACTTGTTCGAGGTCACACATCAGAGAGCAGGGATTAGAACCCAGGTCCTCCGACTCCCAGTCTCCCTTCTTTCTCGAAACAATGCCAACACTGGCCGGGCTGCAAAGCGGAGAGCTGGGGTGTGGGGGATCCTGCCTTTTGGATGGGGTGAGGCAGCACTTGAAAAGGAAACTCAATCAATCAGTGGTATTTATCATGTGCTTACTGTGTGCAGAACACTGGACTAGATGCTTATGGGGGGAGTACAATACAATCGAGTTGGTAGACATGATCCGACAATTACCCTCCCCTGCTTCAAAGCCTTATTAAAGGCACATGTCCTCCGAGAGGCTTTCCCTGTCAAAGCCCGCCTTTCCTCTTTTTCCACCCCCTTCTGCATCACCCTGAACTGCTCCCTCTATCCATCCCCGCTGTCTAAGGTGGCGTATTCAAGTCGCAGTCTCTCCTGGCAGGATGGGATTGAATCTCACTTCTGATTTTCCCCTCCCCTCCCTCATCCTCTGTTCTTCCCCTCTTCCCCTCCCCTCAGCACTGTGCTCATTTGTGTATGTTATTTATTACCCTATTTATTTTGCTAATGAGGTGTATATCTCCTTCATTCTATTTATCTTGATGATGTCTTGTTTTGTTTTGTTCTGTTTTGTTTTGTTGTCTGTCTCCCCCGTTTAGACTGTGAGCCCGTCACTGGGCAGGGATCGTCTCTATCTGCTGCCGAATTGTACATTCCAAGCGCTTAGTACAGTGCTCTGCACATAGTACGTGCTCAATAAATACTATTGAATGAATGCATGAATGAATCCCCCCGTCCAGCCCCACGGCACTTACGTCAATAGCTGTAATTTATTTCCACTAATGTCTCTCTCCCCCTCTAGATAGTAAGCTCGCTGTGGGTGGGGATTGTATCTGATTATTGTTGTGTTGTACTCTCCCAAATGCTTAGTACAGAGAACAAGACAGTGAGTGCCCAATAAATACAACTGAATGAATGAGTGATCCCCATCGTCAACGAGCTAACAATCCAGTTTTGCCAAATCTCTAGTTTTGCCAAATCCTCCCCTAAGTTTTCATTCATTCAATTGTATTTATTGAGCGCTTACTGTGTGCAGAGCGCTGTACCAAGCACTTGGAAAGTGCAATTCAGCAACAAATAGAGACAATTCCTGCCCACAACGGGTTCACAGTCTTGCAGGACCCTCCCCGGGCCCAGCTCGCTGGCAGCCACCGAGTCAGGGCATGGTTGAGCATCCTACATTTGCTTATTTAGGCTTTGCCCAAGGGGAACACTGAGTCACCAACTGCGTCGAGTCAGTAGAACTGGCCATGACGAATCTCTGCCACCCAAGGAGGATGAACGAACTGATACATGAAATGAGTTGAAGACCTCTGAAGACTGAGGCAATCTAAATTCAGACTATTACTAGTCAAAGGATTATGTAGTCCCATTTTATTTTATTCAGTTGATGGCAATTATCATCTCTACTGTGGCATAAGTTATAATCACTGTTTAGAGATTTGGTATAATTTAAAAAATCAAATCATATCATAATTGGAAACTGTTCTTTCATTCTCTAGCGTTTAGACTGATGAGTAATAATAATAATAACTGTGGTATTTTTCAGCTCCTACATGGATATCACAATATCAGATGATGTTAAGTGACTTTTTATGGTATCTGTTAAGCACTTACTATGTGCCACGCATTATACTAAGCACTGGGGTTAAACAGGGCAGATACTGCCCATCTCCCGGGGTTGCAGTCTTATTCACCATTTTACAGATGAAGTAACTGAAGCACAGAGAAGTGAATTGACCTGCCCAAGGTCACACAGCCGACAAGTGGCAGAGCTGAGATTGGAACCTAGGTCCTTCTGATCCCAGGCCCGTGCTCTATCCGCTAGGTTGCCCTGCTTCAAGTGACTTGCGTAAGGTCCCAAAGCAGGCAAGAGGCAAAGACGGGATTCAGGCATAGACCTTCTGATTCACAAACCCATGTGCTTTCCACTAGACCACGCTGCAATTTAGGGTGATTAACACCAATCTTTCTAGCCAATTATAGCATCACAGCAAGCTACTGGATAGACTACTGACCTGGGAGTCAGAGGGCCTGAGTTCTAATCCTGGCTCCGTCATTTACCTGCCGTGTGATCTTGGACAAACCCCTTAACTTCTGTGTGCCTCACTTTCCTCATCTGTGAAATTGCGGATTCGCAGAAAGGATTCGATACCACTTAGGACAGGGACTGATCCGACCTGGTCATCTTGTGTCTACACAACTTAGCACATAGTAAGTGCCTAAAAAAATACCACAAGTATTATTATTATTATTATTATTGTGGATTAAGCTGGCAGCACCGATGCATTCTTAGTCATCCAAAATGGCCACCGTGCCTAAGAGGTCACAGATTCAAAGTCGCCGGTCTCCTCCTGCTTGGATCGGTAATAATAATAATGATAGTAATAATAATAATAATAATAATTACAGTATTTGTCAAGCACCTACTATGTGCCAGGCACTGTACTACACACAGGGGTGGACACAAGCAAATCAGGTTCTACACAGTCCTTGTCCCGCATAGGGCTTGCAGTCTTAAACCCCCATTTTACAGATGAGGTAACTGAGGCCCAGAGAAGTGAAGTGACTTGCCCAAATCCTCCCAGCAGGCAAGTGACAGGACTGGGATTAAAATCCATGACCTTCTGACTCCCAGGCCCGTGCTCTATCCACTATGTCATGCCGCTTCCCACTCTGCCATGCGGCTTCCCTCAACCTGCAGGTCTGAGATAGAAAGGGGGAAGAGATACCCCCCTCTTCAACTGAGGCAGTGTGAAGCAGAGTAGCCAAAAGCGGAAAGAGCAATGATCTGGGAGTCAGAGGAGCCGGGTTGTCATCTTATCTCCAGTACTTGTCAGCTGCGTGACCTTGGGCAAATCCCTTCATTTCTCTGTGCCTCATTTATCTCATCTGCATAATGGCAATTAAGACTGTGAGCCCCATGTGGGACAGGGACAGTGTCCAACTTGGTTATTTTGTATCTATCCTAGTGCTTAGTAGGGAAACAGCATGGCTCAGTGGAAAGAGCCCAGGCTTGGGAGCCAGAAGTCATGGGTTCGAATCCCTACTCTGCCACTTGTCAGCTGTGTGACCTGGGGCAAGTCACTTCACTTCTCTGTGCCTCAGTTCCCTCATCTGTAAAATGGGGATTAACGATGAGCCTCATGTGGGACAACCTGATCACCCTGTATCTACCCCAGCGCTTAGAAAAGTGCTCTGCCCATAGTAAGCACTTAACAGATACCAACATTATTATTATTATTATCATTACAATGCCTGGAACATAGTAAGTTTTTTTAAAAATTCCGTTAAAAAAGCAAACAAGCAGCAAAAGCCCAATGGCTCTGTCTTGTTAATTTCTAAAGAGGTTCCCCTAGGCCTTTCTTGTCAACATCACAGGGGTACTTTGAGGCAACCTTCGTAAAATGATTTGGGATTCCACTGTGAAAGTGGCTATTAAAAGTAAAGTTTTATTATAAATAAATCATTAGCTAGAATACTTTACTGGAATATTGCCTAATTTTCTGGCCTAGTAACATTACTGGAAATGATCCTATAATTCAGGGTAATTGAAATAATTCAAAAATGCTAGTTCTTGTCTTAGAGACAGACGGTCTGAGATCCATTTTAGATGGTAGATCAATAAGTAGAGAAGAAATCAAGGTATATGTTTTCCACGGAACAAATGTAATGCTTTATACTAGCAACCATAAATACCTCAGAACAGAAGCGGTAATTACCTTTATTAAGCACTGCATATGTATTCTAAAACTGAAAAGAATCTGCCTTTTATGGAGAAATTTATTATGCATTAATTTCAGATTTTATGATCGCTATAAAGTCATTTTCTTATTTGAAAGAGACAGTCTTCTAAGGACGATGTAGACCTGGTTTACTGTCATATAATCTAATTATTAATAATCACTATCCCATCTTTGTCTCCATTCTGAAATTTTCCTTCTGCTCATCAACATATCTCTTTTTTTTATTGTATTTGTTAAATGCTTACTATGTGCCAGAAACTGTTCTAAGCAATGGTGTAGATACAAAGTAATCAGACCAGACACAGTCCCGGTCCCACATGAGGCTCATAGTTTAAATAGGAAGGAGGATAGGTATTGCATCCCCATTTTGCAGGTGAGGGAACTGAGACCCAAATAAGTTAAGTGAATTGCCCAAGGTCACACTGCAGACAAGCAGAGAGTGTCAGGATTAGAACCCAGGTCCTCTGAATTCTAGTCCCGTGCCCTCTCCACTAGGCATACCGCTTCTCTATTATTATTATTATTCTCTATTATGCCTCCATTGTGTCCATTGCATTATAATGTTCCTTGCTTTCATGGAGTTTCCATGCTAGGACATAGGCAACAAAATTTATTTTTTTCCCTCACTGGTAAAGATCGGCAGAAACTTACTCCCTCTGATCCATTCCAACTGTTCCACAGTTACCACATTTTTCTTCAAAGACTCTGGTCTTCGAAGACCAGACCGAATATACAGACCGAATATAGGAAAGAAAGCTTACATTTATTGAAAAGACCTTTATAGTGCCTTTGAGAAAAATGGTTTGAGGAATTGCATCTGCTATGTTATCTAGGCTCTGTGAAGATTAGTTATCTAATAAATGCAAATCATTTAGACTCAGCATCACTAGAAATGTTCTAGCTTTGTGCCAGACTGAAGCTTTCCTTCTTTACCAGGTATTTAAGCTGAAACATAAATGGCCAAATTCTGGATAATAATCAGTTTTCTTCTTCAGTTTTCTTCTTCTCTTTGGGCCCACAACCAATCAAACAATCAGTTGAGTTACTGAACTTCTACTGTGTGCAGAACACTCTATGAAGTGACTGAGAAGGTTCAATTCAAGCTAAAGACACAGTACCTGCCCTTGAGAAGCTTGATCATTTTTCTAAAAAGAATTTCAGTCCACGCCTCCCCACTCCAGAATAACCTCCAGCGGTTGCCCATCCACCTCCGCAACAAACAGAAATTCCCCATCATCGGCTTTAAAGCACTCAATCAGCTCTCTCGCCCTTCCCTTTGCTCACAGATTTCCTACTACAACCCAACCGACACTTTTGGCTCTTCTAATGCCAACCTTCTAACAACACCTTGATCTCATCTATCTCGCCACCAACCTCTTGCCCAGGCCCTACTCCCTCCCCCTTTAGACAGCAGACCACCACTCCCCACCTTCTCAACCTTATTAAAATCACTCCTCCTCCAAGAAGCCAGTCAATGAGTTGCATTTATTGAGCGCTTTTTGTGTGCAGAGCTCTGTACTAAGCGCTTAGGAGAGTACATTATAACAATATAACAGACACATTCCCTGCCCACAAAGAACTTACAGTCTAGAGAGGGAGACAGACATCTTACCTCTCTGGCGGGTCATTCTCGGTCTCCTACGCTGGAGCCTCCTCCCCCTCTCATCCTTTAACTGTTGGAGTTCCTCAAGGGTCAGTTCTTGGCCCTCTTCTGTTCTCCATGTACACTCACTCCCTCGGTGAACTCATTCGCTCTCACGGCTTCGACTACCATCTCTACGCAGATGACACGCAGATCTACATCTCCGCCCCTGTCCTCTCCCCCTCCCTTCAGGCTCGCATCTCCTCCCGCCTCCGGGACGTCTCCACCTGGATGTCGGCCCGCCACCTAAAACTCAACATGAGCAAGACTGAGCTCCTCATCTTCCCTCCCAAACCCGGTCCTCTCCCAGACTTCTCTATCACCGTGGATGGCACGACCATCCTTCCCGTCTCTCGGGCCCGCGATCTCGGTGTAATCCTTGACTCGTCTCTCTCGTTCACCCCACGCATCCTATCCGTTACCGAGACCTGCCGGTTTCACCTTTACAGTATCGCCAAGATCCGCCCTTTCCTCTCCACCCCAACGGCTACCTTACTGCTACGGGCTCTCGTGATATCCCGGCTAGACTACTGTGTCAGCCTTCTCTCTGACCTCCCTTCCTCCTCTCTCGCCCCGCTCCGGTCTATTCTTCACTCCGCTGCCCGGCTCATCTTCCCGCAGAAACGCTCTGGGCATGTCACTCCCCTTCTTAAACAACTCCAGTGGCTGCCTATCAACCTCCCCTCCAAACAAAAACTCCTCACTCTAGGCTTCGAGGCTCTCCATCACCTCGCCCCTTCCTACCTCTCCTCCCTTCTCTCTTTCTACCGCCCACCCCGCACGCTCCGCTCCTCCGCCGCCCACCTCCTCACCGTCCCCCGGTCTCGCCTATCCCGCCGTCGACCCCCGGGTCACGTCCTCCCGCGGTCCCGGAACGCCCTCCCTCCTCACCTCCGCCAAACTGATTCTCTTTCCCTCTTCAAAACCCTACTTAAAACTCACCTCCTCCAAGAGGCCTTCCCAGACTGAGCTCCTCTTCTCCCTCTACTCCCTCTGCCAACCCCCCTTTACCTCTCCGCAGCCAAACCCTCTTTTTCCCCTTTTCCCTCTGCTCCTCCACCTCTCCCTTCCCATCCCCACAGCACTGTACTTGTCCGCTCAACTGTATATATTTTCATTACCCTATTTATTTTGTTAACGAATGTACATCGCCTCGATTCTATTTAGTTGCCATCGGTTTTTACGAGATGTTCTTCCCCTCGACTCTGTTTATCGCCATCGTTCTCATCTGTCCGTCTCCCCCGATTAGACCGTAAGCCCGTCAAACGGCAGGGACCGTCTCTATCTGTTGCCGACTTGTTCATCCCAAGCGCTTAGTACAGTGCTCTGCACATAGTAAGCGCTCAATAAATACTATTGAATGAATGCATACATAAGGACTGTGGGGCTGGGAGAGGGGATGAATAAAGGGAGCGAATCAGGGTGATGCAGAAGGGAGTGGGAGAAATAAAAAGGAGGCCTCTTGAAAGAGGCCCAACTTAAACTCTCATTTCCTCTAGCGTATCACCTGTGCACTTCGATCCGTACCCTTTAAGCATTGATATCCACAGCCCGGTAACACTTATGTACATACCCATAATTTATTTTAATGCCTGCTTCCCCCTCTAGACTATTAGCTCCTTTTGAGCAAGGAACCTGTCTACCCTCCTAAACGCTGAGTACAAGGCTCTGCCCCCAGTAAGCACTCAAGAAATACCACTGATGGTATTGATTGTAATGTCACAGGGACTGGGTCAAAACGGATAGCAGGGACCTCTAGGTCTACGGCAGATAGAGAGAAGGATGCCCCAACCTGTATTTACCGGGCATCCTCAGGCAATACAGCTGCTGAGTGAAAGGAGTCTACTCGGCAAGCGCCATATTCTTCCAAGTGCTTTGTACAGTGTTCTACACACAGTAAGCACTCAATCAATGAGCACTTCTTCAATGAGAAGTAGCACGGCATAGTGGATAGAGCGCGGGCCCGGGAGTCAGAAGGTCGCGGGTTCTAAGCCTGGCTCTGCCACTTGTCGGCTGTGTGACCTTGGGCATGTCACTTCACTTCTCTTTACCTCAGTTCCCTCATCTGTAAAATGGGAATTCATTCATTCATTCATTAAGTAGTATTTATTGAACGCTTACTATGTGCAGACCACTGTACTAAGCGCTTGGAATGTACAATTCGGCAACAGATAGAGACAGTCCCTGCCCACTGACGGGCTTACAGTCTAATCGGGGGAGACGGACAGACAAAAACAATAGCAATAAATAGAATCAGGGGGATATACATCTCATTAACAAAATAAATAGGGTAATAAAAATATATACAAATGAGCAAATGAGCACAGTGCTGAGGGGAGGGGAAGGGAGAGGGAGAGGAGCAGAGGGAAAGGGGGGGAAAGGTGGCTTAGTTGAGGGGAGGTGAAGGCGGGGGCAGAGAGGCAGCAGAGGGAGCAGAGGGAAAAGGGGAAGCTCAGTGTGGGAAGGCCTCTTGGAGGAGGTGAGTTCTCAATAGGGCTTTGAAGAGGGGAAGAGAGTTAGTCTGGCGGAGGTGAGGAGGGAGGGCATAGGAGGGAGGGCATTCCAGGACAGCAGGAGGACATGGGCCAGGGGTCGACGGTGGGACAGGTGAGAACGGGGGACAGTGAGGAGGTGAGCAGCAGAGGAGCGGAGCGTATGGGGTGGGCAGTAGAAAGAGAGAAGATTGAGACTGTGAGTCCCACAGTAACAACAACAACAACGACAACAATGATGATATTCGTTAAGTGCTTCCTATGTGTCAAGCACTGTTCTAAATGCTGGGTAGATGCAAAGTAATACGGTTGTCCCATGTGGGGCTCCCAGTCTTAATCCCCATTTACAAATGAGGTAACTGAGGCCCCGAGAAGTGTAGTGACTTACCCAAAATCACACAGCTGACAAGTGGCCAAGTTGGGATTCGAACCCATGACCTCTGACTCCCAAGCCTGGGATCTTCCCACTAAGCCAGGCTGCTTCTCTTCTAAGACACGTGGGACAGGGACTGTGTCCAACCTGATAAACTTGTATCTACCCTGGCACTTAATACAGTGCCTGCAATTGTCTCTATTTGTTGCCAGATTCTACTGTCCAAGTGCTTAGTACAGTGCTCTGCACACGGTAAGCGCTCAATAAATATGATTGAATGAATGAAATATAGTAAGCGCTTCACAAATGCCACAATTATTTATGACTAATTGATTGATTGAAGTGGTGGGGCTGATCTTAGCATGGGTGAAATTGTCCCCATCTTCCTTGTAGTAGAGTAGTGTAGCAAAGAGGTAGGGGGAAATAACTGGGCCAGTTTGGCTTGTCAAAGTCTCTGCTCCAAGATGGATCCTTCTGGTGTTTTCCTGGTCCAGGAAACACTCTCACAGGGGCAGCAGCGTTAATGCCACTGGTAAGGAGTGGTGTAGTAGAGAAAGCCTGGGCCTGGGAGTCAGAAGGTCATGGGTTCTAATCCCAGCTCCACCACTTATCTGCTGTGTGACTTTGGACGAGCCTCTTCACTTCTCTGGGCCTCAGTGACCTCATCTGTAAAATGGGGATGGAAACTGTGAGGCCCAGGAGGGAATTATGTCCAACCAGATGTGCTTGTACCCAGGCCAGCGCTTAGTACAGTGTCTTGCACAAAGTAAGTGTTTAACAAATGCCATTAATATTATTATTATTCCTGACCATTGGCTTTCAAACACTCATTTGGCTTTTAGTTTCTACTTACCCACTCTTTTCTTCCATGCCATCCCAGCTTTCATTCTTCATTCGTCTCAACATAATCTACTCACTTTACCTGTCTCCCAGTGCTGACCTCTTGCTCATGCCCTTCCCTGCTTCTTTGAACTCCCTCTCCCTTTATATCCAACAGGTCACAGTAGAAGGGGAGAGGGTACAGGAGTTAAACCCTCATTTTATGAATGAGGAAAGGAGGCATAAAAGAAGTTAAGTGATTTACCCAAGGTCACACAGCAGCAAGTGGCAGAATCGGAATTAGAACCCAGGTCCTTTGACTCCCAGTCCTGTACCCTTTCCTCTAGACCATGCTAGATGTACATTAGTGTAGCCAAATACACAATTATCCAATTTGTATTTTTCACTCAAATTCTCTGGACAAACTCAGTCTACTGCTCTTTTTTCCCCAGCAAATATGCATTCAACCGTTCCAGACATGATTCACTAGTGAAGATATGGAAGCCTATAATTTTATTTTATTTCCAGTCCAATTTGGGGAAAGTCAGATTCCTGATGCAGCATCTGGGTCTACCAAGCAAGATTTCAAAGGAACAGATCTGGAGGCAACACATTTTTTTGGTACTGCCCAGGCAGTAGCACAACACGGCCAAAACCCGACTTGAGCAGTAAATTTCATGTGTACCCTCACTGACATCACATCACTTGAGCTTGTTACAAAGGAAGCTTTTCAGTAATAATCAGAAACATTATTCAGATTGCTCATATGTTTGGATTTACTAAGGTATGCACTCACAAACACACACACACACACTCACAGACGAAGCACCCAGAAACAAAAACTGCAAACACAGGCAAGATTGTTTATCTGGTCTTTCATTTGAAACCACTCAAATTGTTTTCTGTGCTTACCTGAGGACTTTGAAGTAATAGGGACCTATTTTTCCTCTTACATTAAAATGAACGTTCAGTGGCAGTTCTTTTATTATGTAGTATTTTACTTTAATATACTTTATTGCACCCTGAATAATTGACATCCTCCTATTGTGGGTCTTTCCTATTGACACAGATACTTTTCTTTTTTCTATACTACTCTCTGGAAGTGAATACACATTAACTGGACTATCCTTTCTCATTATTTCATTACTGTTGAATGAGTGATGATAACGATAATGAAATCACTATGTGCCAAGCACTGTACTGAAGCCTGGAGTGGATACAAAAAAATCAGGTCTCACAAGATGCTCACAGTCTAAGCAGGAAGGAGAATAGGTATTAAATCCCTGTCAATCAATCAGAAGTATTTATTGAGCACTTACTATGTGCAGAGCACTATACTAAGCTCTTGGTAGAGTACAAGAGAATTAGCAGACACATTCCCTGCCCACATCGAGCCTACAGCCTAGAGGGACCAGCTTATCTTGCAGGAAGGTAATTGAGACACAGAGAACTTAAGTGATTCACCCAAGATCACACAGCAAACAAGTGGCAGAGCTAGGATTAGAACCCAAGTCCTCTGACTCCCAGGCCTGTGCCCGTTCCACTAAGTCATGCTGCTTCTTAGAGTAATGAGGGAGTTTCATTGAGGCACAGATGCATTTTCCTTTTTAAAGATAACACTAGTATTTTATCTAAATGGGTTCTTGAAAGAGAAGAGTATCTGAAGTGGTGTTGGGTTTAGGTTTCTAAAGGACAGCATTGCTTACTGTGGTCGCAAATGGAGAAACCTCAATGCAGAGCGATTACACGGAAAAACCAATAATAAAACACGGAAGGTCAAGTGGGAGAAAGCTCTCGTATTTTCAGTCCCACTTGAGTGCCTTTCAATTTCTTATGGCGGGCACCGAGCTGCGCTTATCCAAGGCAATGCACTGATGCCGATTCACAGTAGCTCAATTTCCATTACCACCAGCAAGACAGCTCCAGGTACCCCAACCCAGGCTGCTATCCGTCCGCTTAATATTCTCCACCCTACCCTTGAACACTCGCCACATCTCAAATCCATCTCGACATGCTATTTGCATGCTCAGCTGTTTCAATTTCAAGGCATCTGCCTGCAGATAAAAGGGTGTTTCCCAACACCAGAGCTAACTGTGGGGGGGGAGAATTAATCCCTACACCTGCTGATCACTGCCTATAGAACAGCTGCTATCCTGAAAGACAGCCACGCAGTTTGTTCAGCAGGACCTCCAATGTTTTGATGTGCTGATCACCCAGAAAATTCATCGAAGATTTCTTCAGACTCATCAAATGACTGTCAACTACAAAAAACTATATTCCATCCCTGACAGATCTGGCCAAAAAGACAGGTGCACCACTGGTAACGATTCAAATTAGGTACCTGTAAAAACAGTCCCTTGCTTTTTTGTGTGTGTTTGGTATTTAAGTGCTTACTTTGTGCCAAGCACTGTAGTAAGCACTGGGGTTAGACACTATCCCTGTCCCACATAGGATTTAAGGTGTAAATAGGAGCTGTACTAAGGTACTTGCCATACATTGCCTCTATTTTCACCCCATCTATAGTTTCCTGAGCTTTGTGCAGACTCTACGCAGGGAGAGTAACCCCTCATTCAATCAATCAATCATACTTGAGAATTGACTGTGTGCAAGAGTACTGTACTAAACGCTTGGAAGTAAGTGCAGATCTTTCAGGTGCACAAAATATTGGACACTAATAGAGATTCATAGGTGATCAATTTGGAGTGGACCTTGTATCAGCGAACCCTGTCGATCTGCCGAAAAGCTACTCCCACCACCCGGATTCTGTTTTATTCTTTTACAGCTAGTAATAGAGGTAGTTAGTAGTAGCTGGCTAGTAGTAGAGGTAGTAATAACGATAATTGTGATATCTGTTAAGTTCTTACTATATGCCAAGCACTGTACAAAGAGCTGGGTTGGATACAAGATAATCAAGTCCCACATGGGGCTCGCATTCGAAGTAGCAGCAAACGTAAGTATTGAAGTCTCATTTTGCAGAAGAGGAACTGAAGCAAGGAGAAGTTACGTGACTTGCCTAAGGTGACACAGCAGACAAATGGTGGAGCCCGGATCGGAACCTAATCCCATGCTCTTTCCACTAGGCCATGTTACTTCTCAAGTAGTAGGACTCAACTCTCTGGACCTTTATCTCATCTATCCCACAGCAGATCTCATGCCCAAATTCTCCCTCAAGCCTAGAACTGCCTCCCCCTCCATTTGATAATAATTATGATATTTGCTAAGCACTTACTATGTGTCAAGCACTGTATCAACCCCTGGGGTAGATACAAGATAATCAGTTTGGACACAGTCCCTGTCCCACAGTCCCACACGGGGCTCACAGTTTAAGAATAGGAGGGAGAGAACAGATATTTAGTCACTATTTTACAGATAAGAAAACTGAGGTCCAGGGGAAGTAAAGTGACTTGCCCAAGGTCACACAGCAGACAAGTGGTAGAGTCAGAATTAGAACTCAAGCCCTCTGATTCCCAAGCCCAAGTTCTTTCCTCTGGGCCATGCTGTTTCTCCAGTGGTGGCATGTGGGAGAAAATCAGTGTAGGGGAGGGAGAAACACCGGAGCCCATCCAGAGCAAAGTTCAGTTCCTGCGGCCAAGAAGGAAGAATTTGAAAAAGGAGGCAACCTCGATTTTCGGTAGGGGTCGATTTCTGGTAGGGGATGGTCAAGACAAGCCCTTCCTGCATGTTTCTCATGTGTCCGTCTCCAAGGAATGTAATCAGTGCCTGCTCTCAGGCCACTGTCAAGGGTGACATCATGTGGCATCCAAGAGATTGTGCTCAGGCGACATTTAAAGTTGCAACATGAGCAACCGAGGCCCAGAGAATTTTATTGAACTACCCAAGGTCACACAGCTGGCAAGTAGCGGAGCTAGGATTAGAACCCAGGTCCTCTGACTTTTCACTTGTGCAAAGGTGCTGCGCTGTGGGGCTGGAAACTACTCCTGTGTCTTCCAAGAGGCCTTCCCAGACTCAGCCCTTTATTATCCTATCCGCCTTCCTAGCCTGACACGGGCAGGAATGTGTCTGTTACATTGTTATAGCGTACTCTCCAAACCACTCTGTACAGTACTTTGCACACAGTAAGTGTTTTAAGTGTTGATGAGAAGCGGCATGGCTTAGTGGAAAGAGCACAGGCTTGGGGGTCAGAGGTCATGGGTTCTAATCCCAGATCCACCACTTATCAGCTGTGTGACTTTGGGCAAGTCACTTAACTTCTCTGTGCCTCAGTTACCTAATCTAGAAAGAATGGGGATAAGAGTATGAGCCACTTGTGAGACAGGGACTGTGTCCAACCTGATTAACTTGTATCTACCCCAGTGCTTAGAACAATACTAGGCACATAATAAGCACTTAACAAGTATAACAATAATAATAATAATAATAAGGCACTTTGATATTCTCCCCAGCCCCACAGTAACTCATGTAAATATTATTATTTTTAGTTCCCCTACCCCTAATGTATTTTAATGTCTCTCTCTCCCCCTGTGGACTGCAAGCTCCTTGAAGGCCTTCCCAACCAAACCTTCATTTCCCCTACTCCCTCTCCCTCCTGTTTCACCCTACACTTCAATCTGTTCCCATTAATCACTTGCTATTCACCCCACCCTCAGCTCCACAACACTCGTGAACTTATCCATAATTTATTTTAATGTCGGTCTCCCCTTCTAGACTGTAAGCTCCTTGTGGGTAGAGAACGTGTTTACCAACTTTGAAGTATTGCGCTTTCCCAAGCATTTAGTACAGTGCTTTGTACACAGTAAATAATAAATACCATTGACTGATTAGGCAGGAATCGCATCTTCTAACTCTGTTGTATTTTCCCAAATGTTTAGTATTGTGCTCTGCACACAGTAAGCGCTCAAATCCCATTGACCGACTAATGGATAGTCGTACTAGTGGGAAGCAGTTTGGCCTTGTGGATAGAGCACAGGCCTGGGAGTCAGGAGGACCTGGGTTCTAATCCCAGCTCCGCCACTTGTCTGCCGTGTGACCTTGGGTAAGTCACTTTGCTTCTCTCGGCCTCAGTTCCCTCATCTGTAAAATGGAGATTAAGACTGTGAGCCCCATGTGGGACAGGGACTGTGTCCAACCCAACTACCTAGTATCTTCCCAGAGTTTAGTACAGTGCCTGGCACAAAGTAAGTGCTTAACAAATAGCATAATTAGTAGTAGTAGTAGTAGTAGAAATAGTAGTAGTAGCATTTATTGTTTACTGTGTGCAGAGCACTGTATTAAGCATTGAGAAGCAGCATGCCCTAGTGAAAAGAGCATGGGCCTGGGAGTCAGAAGGCCCTTGATTCTAATCCCAGCCCCACCATTTATCTACTGTGTGACCTTGGGCAAATCACTTAACTTCTCTATGCCTCAATTACCTCATCTATAAAGTGGAGATGAAGACTGTGAGCCCCATGTGGGACACGGACTGTGCCCAACTTGATCAGCTCATATCTACCCCAGAGCTTAAGACTGTGCCTGGGGCATATAGTAAACATTTTAAAATATCATTTTTTTAAAAAAAAGCATTGGGAGAGAATATGCAGGTGGGAAATACACATGGTGCCCATCCCTCAAGGGGCTCTGGATCGAAAAATATAAGTGGGGAAAAGGAGACAGTTTTTATTCTGTGTTGGCCCTGAAATATTTTCATTGAATGTGGGTTTTCCTGGCTACTTAATCTCAGCTTTTTTTTTCCAGTTTACTGACAGAACAAAGCTCTATCTCAACTCTGCAGGGAGATTCATAATGATTTGCGTCTTCTCATGCATATGTCCCAAGAGCACAGTGATCAGAATGCAACAGTTCCTGAATGACATTTCATAGACTTGATTGTTTTCATAGCCTGATGAATTGAAAAGTTTTCTTGATGGATTAGGAGAGTTTTGGGACTCCAGCTCTGAGATCCCTCATTGCTTCTTAAACTGGTGGCATAGAAAAGGTTAAACAGGCCTAGACCTACCTTTCTACTCAGTCGCATGACTTAGTGGATAGAGCACAGGGCTGGGGTCAAGAGACCTGGGTTGTAGTTCCAGTTCTGCCACTTGCCTGCTAGGCAAGTCATTCAACTTCATTGCGCCTCATTTTCCTCAGTTCATGCCTATTCTCTCTCCTCCAAGACCATGGAATAGGAACTGGGTTTGTTCTGACTGAATTGTATTTACACCAGAGCTTTGCCCAATGCTTGTCACATAGTGCTTAATAAATTCCATTATTATTGTTATTATTATTACTTTTTTTCCAACGGTGGAAGGGGAAAGACTCAGACAGGGTATCATCAACTTGACCCTATCAACCACCATAGATTTTGGTGAATTTCTCAGGGCTGCCCAAAACTCCTCAGCAGTTGTCAGAGCCCAAGACTCCTGAGAACAGATGATTCTCCTCACCTTCAAAACATTAAAATCCCATCTCTTCCAAGAGGCCTTCCCCAACTAAGCTCTCATTTCCCCTACTCCCTCTCCCTTCTACTTCTCCCTTGCACTAGGATTTGTATCCTCCATTCATCTCACCCTCAGCCTCACAGCACAGCACTTATGCATACATGAAGCAATATGGCTTTAGTGGAGAGAGTCCAGGCCTGAGAGTCAGAGGACCTGGGTTGTAAATCCAGCTCTGCGACTTGTCAGCTGTGTGACCTTGAAAATTCTCTGGGCTTCAGCTCCTCAACTGTAAAGTGGAAATTAAGACTGTAAACCTAATTGTCTTCTTATATCCAACCCAGCGCTTAGACTAGTGCTTGACGCGTAGTAAGCACTTGATGCTAATCACACAGTGGTGGTGGGTAAGAGAGAGTTTGTGTGGGGGGAACCTCTTGTCCTGATGGAGTTGGTGCTACTAAGTCATAGAGTTTCTTTAGTGAGAGGTAAAGAATTTTTTTGTGAAACACCGTGGCTTAGTGGAAAAAGCACGGGCCTGAGAAGCCAGAGGAACTTGGTTCTAATCCCGACTCCACCAGTTGCCTGTTTTGTGATCTTGTGGGAAAGTCAATTCATTGCTCTGTGCCTCAGTTTCGCCATCACCAAAAGGGGGATTCAACACCTGTTCTGCTGCCTAACTTAAACTGTGACCGCCATACGGAACAGGGACTGTGTCTGACCTGATAATCTCGTAATTATCCTAGTGCTGTGTACAGTACGTGGCACGTAGCAAGCAGTTATCATATATCACAGTTACACTTACTGGTAGTGCGAGGTCAGGACAGCCCTGGATCTCTTCAGCTTTGGCATCCACTGCTAATCACACGTGTTTTTAGCTCAGTCTGAAGGGCTGCCCGAGGTTTTTTCGGACCTGCTTACCATTAGGAGCTGCAAGGAATTATTGATGCAATTTGGTTTTGTTGCAAATTGTTTTTTCATCCAAGTCACTTTCATTTAGCCAGCGTGGGTAGAGTCTTCCTTGCCATACCCATGGTCTTCATGACTACCTGAGAGCGTCTCGGAGAAGGGCCCATTCATTCTACACTTCGGGATCTGCAGGCTTCTAGATACTCCAGGAGCCTGATGTTTAGCCTGCTTGTTCCAAATCAGACCAGTTGGACCCCAGAAGAAGCCACTTTCCACAAACAATATTTACTTATACCCTCCCCAACTGCCATTTCAGTAGTTATTCCTCATAAAGCATTTGTCTGCACACTTATATACTCAATACACATCAGGAGAAACAGCATGGCCTAGTGGTAAGAACACCGGCCTGGGAGTTAGAGGACCTGGGTTTTAATCCCGGCTCTGCCACTTGCCTGCTGTGTGACCTTGGGCAAGTCAATTAACTTCTCTGGGCCTCTCCATGTGGGACAGGGACCATATCCAACCTGGTTATCTTGAATCTACCCTGGGACTTAGAAGAGTGCTTGGCACATAGTAAATGCTTAACAAATACCATGATCATTTATTATTACATCTTACTTACCACTAATTCATGTGCATAACCCTGTCTCTGCTTCTCCTAACTATAAATTATTTTATTTTAGTAAACTTCTCGAGAGCAGGGATCAGGACTACTAACTCTCTTAAACTGATCCCAGTGCTTAGTACAGTGCTCTGAAAACAGTAGGCGGCTCAGTAAATATCACTTTTTGACGAAATTCAATCAGTAACGGCAAACTCCATCAATGATGGCCAACTCCAATTGCCCCCAGCAAATATAAGGACGAGATGGAGTCTTACCATAAGTAGGAGTAAATTTCTCAAACATTCACTCTATTATATTTATTGAGCACTTACTGTGTGTGGAGTACTGTACTAAGCTCTTGGGAGAGTACAGAATAACAATAAACAGACACATTCCCCATTCACAACAAGCTCACAGTCTAGAGGGGGAGATAGACATTAATGTAAATGAATAAATTACAGATATGGACAAAAGTGCTATGGGGATGGAAGGGGGAAGAGCAAAGGGAGCAAGTTAGAGTTATACAGAAGGAAGTGGGAGAAGAGAAAAGATGGGCTTAGTCAAGGAAAGTCTCTTGGAGGAGATGTGCCTTTAATAAGGCTTTGAAAGAGGGGAAAGTAATTGTCTGTCGGATTTGAGGAGGGAGGGTGTTCCAAGCCAGAGATAGGATGTGGACGAGGGGTCGGAGACGAGATAAGTGAGATGGAGGCACAACGAAAAAGTTAACATTAGAGGAGCAAAGTTTGTGGGCTGGGTTGTAGTTGGAGAGTTGTGAGGTGAGGAAGGAGGGGCCAAGGTGATTGCTTTGAAGTCAATGGTGAGGAGTTTTTGTTTAATGCAGAGGTTTTTGGGCAACAACTGGAGTTTCTTTTAGAGTGGGGAAACGTCTTGAACATTTTTGTAGAAAAATGTTGTGGGAAGTAAAGTGAAGTGTGGACTGGAGTGGGGATAGAGAGAAGGCTGTCTCACTCACTCCTATGAATTTCTCATTTCTACTCACTTGTAGAAATGATTTCACTATTTCAGGGAATTAGTGAACACTACTATTCCTATTCCTACTGGCCTAGTGCCCTTAGGAACATTCTGGGGCCCTGAATGAGTTCATTTATCCAGAAGGTAGGTATTCTATCCTTTATTTGCTAATCAGAATATCAATCGGTGGTATTCATTAAGTGCTTACTATGTGTAGAGCACTGTACTAAGCGCTTGGGAGAGTACAGTGCAACAGAACTAGCAGACACTTTCCCTCCCCATGATGAGCTTACAGTCCTAGAGGGGGAGACGGGTATTGATATAATATGTTCTAATATATAATATAATGTAGAATATATAATTTAAAAATATGTGCATAAATGCTGTGGGGCTGAGAATGGGACAAATATCGAGTGGCCATAGGTCACAGATTCAAGTGCATAGACTAGACCGACGATGCAGAGCTGCTCATTTCCAAAGAATGCTGTTAAGAAACACCCAATGCTATTCTTCCAAACCACACAGGGTGGTTGCATCAGCCTTATTTTTCAAATGCTACATCTGAGATTTAGAAAGATTTAGTGAATCGCTCACACTCACTCTGCAGAGCTTAGCACGAAGAGCATCTCCGTTTGGATGAGTTCTTTATTAAGGCATTTGTGTCACGCGGCTTCTCTGAAAACACGACTGTCATTCTCACATCTCCCAAGGCGGTGCCAGATCTCTAGGCATTATCCCAACACCCAGCTGTGCTTCCCCTGACTACTTTATCTTGTCATAGAAATAATAGATCAGTCTCCGTGTTTGTTACGGAGGTAGTCCAGAAGGCTATTTTAATTTAAACTGTGCAATGTACAAGCAATTGCTTGGAGGACTTGTTGATCTGGCAGCATTTCCCGTGCTAGACCAAGGTGCCCTCTGGAGAGAGAATATATAAATATATATGTAATACATGTAATACATATCAGATTGCAACTGCCTACATTTATATATATATATATCCAATCCAATGCAATCCTAGCCTAGGCTGCAACAAGGAAGATGGGTACCCAGCATGGCTTAGCGGAAAGAGCATGGGCCTGGGAGTCAAAGGACTTGAGTTCTAATCCCAGCTCCGCTGCTTTTCTGCTGTGTGACCTTGGGCAAATCACTTCACTTCTCCATGCCTCAGTTCCCTCATCTGCAAAATGGGGATTTAATACCTGTTCTCCCACCTACTCAGACTGTGAGCCCCATGTGGGACCTGATTATCTTTGCATCTACTCCACCACTTAGTTCAGTGCTTTCGTATATAGTAAGCGCTTAACAAATACCATAGTTATTTTAAGAATTGTCTCTATCAGTTCCCGAATTGTACTTTCCAAGCACTTAATACAGTGCTCTCCACACAGTATGCGCTCCATAAACATGACTGAATGAAGGAATGAAGTAGGGAGTAGGAAGATTGTTACCCCTTTCCATAGAAGGTAGAAGCAACAGGGGGTCTCCGCTGGCTAAGAAATTTGAACTGAACGGTTGCATTTACACAGTCAGTAAATCTAAGATGGAGTTCAGCCTCCATTCGACAGCAAAATGGCAGATTGATTGATTGATTGATTCATTCATTCATTCAGTAACATTTATTGATCTCTGTGTGCAGATCACTGTACTAAACTCTTGAGAGAGTACAATACAATAATAAACAGACACAATCCCTGCCCATAATGAGTTTACAGTCCAGAGGAGGAGACAGCATTAATATAAATGAATAAATTACAGATGTTGACATTAGTTCCATGGGGTTGGGATGGGGGATGAATACGGAGAGCAAGTCAGGGTGAGGCAGAGGGAGTGGGAGAAGAGGCAAGGAGGGTTTTCAGGGAAAGTCAGGGAAGGCCTCGTGGAGGAGATGTGCCTTCAGTAAGGCTTTGAAGCAGGGGAGAGTCATTCCCTAATGTGCACATAAAGGCTGCCAAGGCCATGTCTCCGGGGCCCCCCTCCACCCAGCTCTCTCCTCCCACTCCCACAGAGCTTCAGAGGAATGCACAGTAATTGAATTCCAGGTTCTCCATTAATGGGGGAGGTGAATGCTTAGTAAGCGACAACAATCAACCGCAGGAGAGCAGTCCACTAAGGCAGGAAACGATAGGAGGAAGCAGGTGGCGTTTCTAAAGGTGGCAAAACGTTTTTTCTAACATCAGCACTCAAGGAGTGGATTTTCTTATTAGTACAGCTTGATCTGTACATTTGTTGGAGATATTTGTTCAGCTATTTTGTCAATCAATCGGTAGTATTGAGTGCTTACTGTGTGCAGAGCACTTGGTAGAGTACAATATAATGGAGTGGATAGGCACGTTCCCTGACCACAATGACCTTACAGTTTCCTGATGTATTTGAACTGCTTCCTGCTTCTGCTATCTGTAAATCATTTTTATATGTCTTCCTCATTAGATTACAAGCTCCTAGAGGGCAGAGAATTTGTGTCTTGCTACTGTCGTCCTCTCCCAGGAGTTTAGTACAGGGCTTAGAACTCAGCAGGTACTTTAATAAGTAGCATCGATTGATTAAAGAAATATCCTGCCCTACCTCCAGTTAATAGCAGTTCAGAGTAAATCTCTAACCAATAGTCTCAGTTCTTGCTTTGTGTGAAGCAGCGTGGCCTAGTGGATAGAGCATGAGCCTGGAAGTTAGAAGGACCTGGGTTCTAGTCCATCCATTCATTCATTCATTCATTCATTCATTCATTCAATTGTATCTACTGAGTGCTTGCTGTGTGCAGAACACTGTACTAAGCACTTGGGAAGTACCATTGAGCATCAAATAGAGATAATCCCTGCCCACAACGGGCTCACAGTCTAGAAGCGGGGAGACAATCTAGAAGGGGGGTGTCCTGGCTCTGCCACTTTTATTATCTGCTGTGTGACCTCGGGCAAATCACTTAACTTATCTCTGCCTCAGTTACCTCATCTGTAAAATGGAGATTAAGACTGTGAGCCCCATGTGGGACATGGGAAATGATAGGAAGAAACGGAGGGTTTCTAGAGGTGGCAAAACTTATTTCTAACCTCAGCACTCAAGGAGTGGTGTATGGATTTTCTTATTAGTACAGTTTTATCTGAACATTTATTGGAGATATGAGTTCAGCTATTTTGTCAACCAATCAATAGTATTAATTGTGTGCTTACTGGAGTGGGTAGACAGGTCCCATTGTTGACTTAGAAGAGTGCCTGGCACATAGTAAGCACCTAAATGCCATTGAAAAATGAATATTGTTAAAGAATCTGACTCTTTTCCAAATTCTCCAGCCTTGTAGTCTGGCCAAAAAATCTGGGGCCATTTCCCACACCTCACTTTCCTTTCCTTCACAGAATATTAACATGTCTCTGGTTGCTAAGCGCTTAGTACAGTGCTAAAAGCTTAGTATAGTGCTTTGCACACAGTACGCACTGAATAAATACGATCGAATGAATAAATGGTTCTGAGGACGAAATGTCATTTTTTATGGTATTTATTAAGAGCTTACTATGTGCAAAGCTAATCAGGTTGCAAACAATCCTTGTCCCACAGTCCATATCTCTAGACTCCAAGCTCGTTGTGGCCAGGGAATGTGTCTGCTTATTGTTATAGCGCACTCTCCCAAGTGCTTAGTAGAGTGCTCTGCCCATAGTAAGTGTGATTACTATGCATTATGTGATGTGATGTGACTAGGCTACTACAGTCAATCAGTCAATACGTATGATTGACTGATGTGGGTTCACAATGTTATTCCCATTTTACAAATGAGATAACTGAGGCACAGAGTAGTTAAGTGACTTGTTCAAGGTCACATAACAGACAAGTGGCAGAGCCAGAATTAGAATCCAGGTTTTTCCGACTCCCAGGCCCGTGCTCTATCCACCAGGTCATGCTGCTCCTCTTCTGTGAAATAAATGTTAAATGGGAACGCTCCATTACCCTTCCTCATCTTCCACAAGCCAACTCCCTCCCACAGCCTAAAAGTTAAGATCTGCCCAGACTGAGGAATTTAGTCACTAACTGCAGTTAACATAATTTTAATTAAGGAAAAATTTCGGTACATAACGGTGGGAGTGTTCTATGACAACACTTGCACATTCCTCTTAAAGGCTTATAGCAGAGAAACTGATTAAAGTTTTTAATCGTCTTGCCCGTATCTAGAAAACCTTAAAGCTGGCTAGTTTCCAGGCTCCTGGTTTTTGAGTCCATTTACGACCATAATTAACCCAGTGGCATATATACAGAGAGATATTACACAACATAGCATAGATTAATTCATTAATGAGTCTGCTTTCCCTCTTCTTCCTGTCTGGATGTTGTCTTAGTGACTGTCTCCTGCTAGACTGTAAGCTCCTTGAGGGCACAGGTCATCTCTACTAACTCAGTCATTCTCTCCCAAGCTCTTCAGTGTTCTGTACGTAGTAAGTACTCAGTAATTATATACTGATTAATTGATGGAAAATACAGTAACAGACATAAACAATATGCTGTGTGCACCTTTTCAAGAGAACTCAAAGTTACGTACATTCATTCATTCATTCACTTGTATTTATTGAGCACTTACTATGTGCAGAGCACAGTACTAAGCGCTTGGAATGGATAATTCGGCAACAGATAGAGACAATCCCTGCCCAACAACGGGCTGACAGTCTAAATGGGGAGACAACAAAACAAAACTATTACTCTGGCATCATTATCATCAAGATAAATAGAATCGTAGATATATACACATCATTAACAAAATAAATAGAGTAATAAATAATATATACAAAAATGCACAAGTGCTGTGGGGAGGGGAAGGGGGAGGGAATGGGGAGGGGGAGCGGAGGGAAAGGGAGGGCTCAGTCTGGGAAGGCCTCCTGGAGGAGGTGAGCTCTCAGTAGGGCTTTGAAGAAGGGAAGAGAGTTAGTTTGGCAGATGTGCGGAGGGAGGCTTTCCAGGTCAGAGGTAGGACGTAGACCAGGCTGGGTCAAAAGTGGGACAGGCGCGAACAGGGGACCGTGAGGAGGTGAGCAACAGAGGAGCGGAGTGTACAGGGAGGGCAGTAGAAAGAGAGAAGGGAGGGAAGGAGGGGGCAGGGTGATGGAGAGCTTTGAAGCCAAGAGGGAGGAGTTTTTGCTTCATGCGAAGGTTGATAGGCAATCACTGGAAGTTTTTGAGGAGGGGAACGTTTCTGTAGGAAGATGATCCGGGCAGCGGAATGAAGGATAGACTGGAGCGGGGAGAGACAGGAGGAAGGGAGATCAGAGAGGAGGCTGACACAATAATCCAGCCAGGGTATTATGAGAACTTGTACCGACAAGGTAGCCGTTTGGATGGAGCGGAAAGGGCGGATCTTGGCGATATTGTGAAGGTGAGACCAGCAGGCCTTAGTGTTGGATTGGATGCGTGGGGTGAATGAGAGAGCCGAGTCAAGGACGACACCAACGTTGTGGGCCTGTGAGACGGGAAGGATGGTAGTGCAGTCCACAGTGACAGGGAAGTCGGGGAGAGGACAGGGTTTGGGAGGGGAGATGAGGAGCTAGTCTTGGACATGGTGGACATTCAATCATTCAATGAATCAATTGTATTTATTGAGCCCCACCTGTATGCAGAGCACCGTACTAAGCGCTTGGGAGAGTACGATATAACTGAGTAGGTAAACACGTTCCCCACCCACAACAAGCTTACAGTCAAGAGGGGGAGACAGACATTAACATGAATAAATAGATTACAGATATGTACTTAAATGCTGTGGGGGAAAGGGAGGGGTGAAGAAATTCAAGCACAAGGGTGATGCAGAAGAGAATGGGAGAAGGGGAAGTGAGGGCTCAGTCGGGGAAGGCCTCTTGGAAGAGATGTGCTTTTAGTAAGGTTTTGAAGGTTCAGTAAGGCTTTGAAAGTCGGGGGGAATTGATTATCTGTCAGATATGAAGGGAGAGGGCGTTCCGGGCCAGAGGCAGGATATGGGAGGGGATCAGAGCAGAGATAGGCAAGGTCAAGGTACAGTCAGTGGGTTGGCATTAGAGGAGCAAGGTTCGTATTATAGTAGTCAATCGGGGAGAAAAAGTAAGAGGGGGCAAAGTGATTGAGTCCTTTAAAGCCTGTAGGAAGGAGTTTCTGTTTGATGTAGAGGCGGACGGGCAATCACTAAAGGTTCTTGAGAAGTGTGGAAGCACGGACTGCCTGGTTTTGTAGAAAAATGATCGGGGCAGCAGAGTGAAGTATGGACTGGAGTACAGAGAGACAGGAGGTAGAGAGGTCAGCAAGGAGGCTGATGCAGAAATCAAGACAGGCTAGAGTAAAGGTTTGGATTAACATGGTAGCAGTTTGGATAGAGTGAAATGGGCAGATTTTAGCAATGCTGTGAAGGTTGAACTGGCAGGATTTAGAGACAGATTGAAATGTGAGTTGAATGAAAAAGATAAGTCGAGAATAACGTCAAGGTTTGGGCTGGTGAGACAGGGAGGATGGTGGTGCTGCCTATGGTGTTGGGAAAATCAGGGGGAAAACAGGGTTTGGGAGGGAGTACGAGCTCCGATTTAGGTCATTCAGCTACCATTCACAGAATACGATGGCCATCTGAACAGTAAAATGAAATGATAGAAAACACTTCCCACCTAGGGCACTTGGAATAGCTATTATAATACCTTTAGAAAATACTGAATAGCGCTTTCACTGAGTTCTCCTGAAGGCAGTGGTTCAGTGTACTGTGAAGAGGTGGATCTTCCCCTAAGGAATTGGAGAATTGGCCTCTAAAACTTGGTCTTAAAAGCCTCATCTGTTGTGTTCCTTTAGTATTGAAATAAGAGTAAGTGGAACAGCAGTGCCTTCAGTTCCCAGCTAGGAGCTAGGGGCCTGGCTCATTCAATCATTCATTCATTCATTCATTCATTCATTCATTCATTCATTCAATTGTATTTATTGAGCACTTACTCTGTGCAGAACACTGTCCTAAGCATTTAGTTATATTTATATAAATATATTTAAATTTTAATATTTCATATTTATTGTTGTATTATACTTTCCCAGGAGCTTAGTACAGCACTCTGCACACAGTAAGTACTCAATAAATATGATTTATAGCTCACTGTCTAGAGTCGGGGAGATAGATATCAATATAAATAATGGGTGAGTCCTGATACTGGCAAGAGGGAATTTTTGCATTCTAGCTTCCCTGGGCTTCCTCCTGCGCCCCACTCTAACCCCTCCCCACTCTCTGACACCCCCTGACTCTGAGGCAGAGTGGTTCAGTTTCAGCTTTAGCTTCATCTCCCCTGACACTTAGATCATGAGCTGTGTGGACTGGGGGGTCAAATTTGAATCAGTGACCTTGTATTCCCCCGCCATGCACACCAACTCTGCCCTCTCCTCTGCCTGATATTGCGGTTTCTCCATTTTTATCGATTCCCATGCCCATTGCTCACTCCAGATGTTACAGACCTTTAACTCCCTCAACAAAAGCCCCCATCTGCCTACCTCTCCCCGCACCACGCAACATATCTGGCCCCTAATGACTTTTATAAAATGGCTATTTTATTTCATCGATAAAATGGCTGACCATTAGGTGTGATCTCTCCTCCTGTCCCCACAAGATGGTCAAGTTTCAGTTCATTGGAAATATAATGGACTTGCAAATCTTCTTGGAGTCCCTAGGGTGTTAGGACAGGAACTGAGGGAGGGAGTTGGGGCGATAGCTGGACAGTGCAGAGGGGTCCAGACAAGGTTTTTAAGATGACGGGAGATGTGCCTGTGTTCGAAGAAAGGGGAAGGATTCACCGGAGACTGAGTGATTGAGAATGATAGGGAAGAAGAAGGAGCACAAGCTTTCTCGGAAGGTGGGAAGGGCCCAGATTTATGGGATAGATTTTCAAATGAGGTGGGAGAGCTCGCCTTGATTCTATTTAGTTGCCATTGTTTTTACGAGATGTTCTTCCCCTTGACGCTGTTTAGTGCCATTGTTCTTGTCTGTCCGTCTCCCCCGATTAGACCGTAAGCCCGTCAAACGGCAGGGACTGTCTCTATCTGTTGCCGACTTGTTCATCCCAAGCGCTTAGTACAGTGCTCTGCACATAGTAAGCGCTCAATAAATACTATTGAATGAATGAATGAAAGCTCAAGAAAGTGGATGTTGGGGTCGGAGGGAGTGGGAGAGGTGAGGAGGAGATTTTAGGGAGCTCATATGCCTGTTGGTTTGGATTTTGTCAAAGTTGTTGGCAATGTCATTCAGAGTGAGGAGCCCGGGGCACTGCATGTGTAAGGGGGGACCAAATGGTCAGCAAGAGTTGATGAGGTCAGTAGGGAATGGGGGATGATGAAGAAGGACACATAATGTTGCTGGGCAGAAGAGAGGATAGAGTATAGTAAGCACTGACAAAATCAAAATGGCAGAAACTGCATTTCCACCAACGGTGCTCTACGGCATAAACACAGGAGTTGAAGAAGCCTATTGTGGAGGCGATCCACGGTTGGGGATTGGTGGTGCGAGATCATTGGAAGAACAGTGGGGTGAGAAAAATTTTTTTGGCAGAGAGGGTGGAGAGGAAGATGTGGATTTGTGCATCAAGAGAGGGACTCCAAATGGGCCTTGAAGACCTGGGATAAATGGATAGCGGCTAAAGATTGGAGGTCTCTGATGGGTGTGGGTCCAAGTGGGTGAGATGGGGTGGAGCAGGAGGCTGGTAGGGTTGAGGGGGGAGAAGAAGCAGGCAGCTGGCCGGGCGGGGAGGACAGGGGTCATCAAGCACAACCTGGTGGATGCCAAAGCCCCGGAAGATCAGTGAAGAGGAGAACAAGGAGAGATGGAAGGTGAGAAAGGCATCAAAATCTCTCAGAAAATTGGAGGTGGTGCCGGACTGGGTAGCGGGTGATGGTAAGTAGTAATTGTAGTGTGTGGTGAAGATGGCCCAATCAATCAATCAATGGTATTTATTGAGTGTTTACTATGTGCAGAGCACTGTTCTAGGTGTTGGAGAGAGTGCAGTACAACAGAATTAGCAGATATATTCCCTGCCCTTGAGAATAATAATAATAATGATAAGTATGGTATTTGTTAAATGATTAGTACAGTGCCAGGCACTGTACTAAGCACTCTAGGGTGAATACAAAGCAAACTGGGTTGGGCATTTATTCATTCATTCATTCATTCATTCATTCGTTCATTCATATTTATTGAGTGCTTACTGTGTGCAGAATACTATACTATAAGCTTGGAAAGTACAATTCATCAATAAAGACAGACAATCCCTGCCCACACCAGGCTCGCAGTCTAGAAGGGAGGAGACAGACAGCAAAACAAGTAAACAGGCATCAATATAAATAAATAGAATTATAGATGTATACATATCAAAACAAGTAAACAGGCAATAATATAAATAAAGAGAATTATAGATATGTACATATATATACAAGTGCTGTGAGGCAGGGAGAAGGAGTTTGAGCAAAGGGAGCAAGTCGGGGTGACGGGGAGGGGAGGGGAAACTGAGGAAAAGGGCGGGGCATTGTACCTGTCCCACGTGGGGCTCACAGTTTCAATCCCCATTTTACAGATGAGGTAACTGAGGCCCAGAGAAGTGAAGTGACTTGCCCAAGGTCACACAGCAGACAAGTGGCAGAGCCAGGATTAGTACCCAGGTCCTCTGACTCCCAGGCCCGTGCTCTACCCACTAGGCCATGCTGCTTCTCAGTGAGTTTTCAGTCTGGAGTAACAAATTTAATATCACTTTCTAGCACAGCATCAAGCGAGATCTGAACCCGTGGAGCTTTGGGTGGGGGGACGGGGGGAGGATTTTCACTAAAAGCGAAGCCTAACACCCTGAGCTACAAGGGCTGATGGGGGAGAATGTGAGGACCCACCCCTCAGGGGAGTGGCAGGAGAGACGGCATCATCTAGAGTGAAATGAGCCAGTTCTTGGTGATGGTGAGGAGGAGCAGGGATTGGGGTAGGAAGAGGACAAGGATAAAGGGGAATTTGCCCATGATGGAGTAGGGGTTCCACAAGCTGCATCTTTTTCAATGGTACTTGCTTAGCACTTAGCATGCACCAGGCACTGTACTAAGCACTCTGGTAGATAGGAGATAATCAGGTTGAACAAAGAACATGTCCTACATGGGGTTCACAGTCTGCATTTAAATCTAGGCAGGGGGTGGTTGGAAGGAGGAAAGTAAATCAACTTTGGGAAGATTTTTTGAATGGGCAATGGCTGGACTTCTCCATGTCCCCTCCTCATTCATTTATTCATTCATTCAATCGCATTCATTCATTCCTTCATTCAATTTCATTTATTAAGTGCTTACTATGTGCAGAACACTGTACTAAGCGCTTGGACAGTACAATTCTGCCACAGAGACAATCCCTACCCAAAAATGGGCTCACAGTCTAGAAGGAGGGAGACCGACAACAAAGGAAAATGAAAACGAGTAGACAGGCATCAATAGCATCAATATAAATAAATAGAATTATAGATCTATATACACATCATTAATAAAATAAATAGAATAATAAATATGTACATATATACCCCAGTGCTGTGGGCCGGGGAAGGGAGTGGAGCAGAGGGAGGGAGTTGGGGAGATGGGAATGGGAGGAGGAGCAGAGGACAAGGGGTGCTCGGTCTGGGAAGGCCTCCTGGAGGAGGTGAGCTTTCAGGAGGACTTTGAAGGGGGGAAGCGTGATGGTTTGGCGGATTTGAGGAGGGAGGGCCTTCCAGGCCAGAGGTAGGATGTGGGCCAGGGGTCGACGGAGACCCAGTGAGGAGGTTAGTAGCAGAGGAGAGGAGTGTACGGGCTGAGCTGTAGAAGGAGAGAAGGGAGGTGAGGTAGGAGGGGGCAACTGATGGAGAGCTTTGAAGCCAAAAGGGAGGAGTTTTTGCTTCCCTGTCCTCCTCTCCTGCCAACCCCCAACACCCAATCTCCAGAATTGCCCTTGTCCCTCACTTCAAGCTCTTCCTGCCTCCACCCTGTCCCCTCTCTAGTACTCACCCCATTTTCCCCTCAAGATTAGAGAAAACAGCATGGCCTAGTAAAAAGAGTAGGGCCTGGGAGTCAGAGGACCAGGGTTCTCATGTCACTTGTCTTCTGTGTGATCTTGGACAAATCACTTAATTTCTTTGTGCCACAGTTACCTCATCTGTAAAATGGGGATTAAGACCATGATGGGAGGGTCAGCGGGCTCTAGGTGTGAGCCTCTAAGGCTGAGGGCGTAGCCCCTCTAGGCTGTAAACTCGTTGTGGGCAGGGAATGAATCTGTTTATTGTTATATCGTACTCTCCCAAGCGCTCAGTACAGTGCTCTGCACAGGAAGCGCTAAATAAGTACGAATTACTGACTGACAAAGGGTAGCTCAAGAAGAGAAGAAAGGTGAGAAAGACTTCAAAATTGCTCAGAAAATGGAAGGTGGTGACAGTGGGGGAGCCAAGGGGGGTCATCACTTGTGCGTTCACTGAGGTTCTTCCAGCATAACCCACTGAGTTTTCGTCGCTCTCTGTTCCCAGCAGGACCTAGGCACTGCCTGCCATAATAATAATAATAATGCTGGGATTTGTTAAGTGCTTACTGTGTGCAGAGCACTGCTCTAAGCGCCGGGGTAGATATAGGGCAATCAGGTTGTCCCAGGTGAGGCTCAAAGCCTTCATCCCCATTTTACAGATGAGGTAATTGAGGCCCAGAGAAGTTGAGTGACTTGCCCACAGTCACACAGCTGACACGTGGCAGAGCCGGGATTCGAACCCATGACCTCTGACTCCCAAGCCCGGGCTCTTTCCACTGAGCCACGCTGCCTCTGCTGCCTATGGGGTCCTGAGCCACTGCCGGGCATCCCCTGCCCATCTCTCTCCACCGGACATCCCTCCTGTGCCCGCAACCTCCGATCCCAGTTCCCAGGACCCTTGGCGACTCCTCTAGTGGACCACCAAGCTGCTTCCCCAGGATCCCGCAAAGGAGCCTGAATTTCTGAAATTCTGCTCCTCTAGCCACAGACTGAGCTTAGTCTTGGTATCTGTGTCGCCTTAGTGGCTCTGTTTCACCTCTTCTTATCTGTCTATTGCCAGGCTCCTCCCCCTCTTTATATCCTTAGATTTAAGAACCCTCTGAGGTACACAGACCACGTCCCACGTCCAATTAATCCATTCATTCAATCCTATTTATTGAGCGCTTACTGTGTGCAGAGCACTGTTCTGAGCTCTTGGAGAGTACAATTCCACAATAAAAGAGAGACAATCCCTGCCCACAACGAGCTCACAAGGGATAATAATGATCGGAATTGTTAAGCACCTACTATATGCTGAGCACTGTTCTAAGCGCTGGGGTGGATACAAGGTAATCAGCTTGTCCCACGTGGAGCTCACAGTCTTCAACCCCGTTTTACAGATGAGGTAACTGAGGCGCAGAGAAGTAAACGATTCACCCAAAGTCACACAGCAGACAAGTGAGAGAGTTAGCCCTCAAACCTAGGACCTCCTGGCTCTCAGACTGGTCCTCTCTCCACTAGGCCACGCTGCTTCTCAGGGTATCCTTTCCCAGGGCTTAGCACAGTGCTCTGCACATAGCAAAGGGACAATAAATATTATTCCTACTCCTATTCCTACTCCTATTTCTACTTCTGCGCAACAGGCCCCTCTCCCCTCTCTCCTTTTTTGGCAAACACAAAAAGTCTGGAGATGCAGACAGGTTTTAAATGTCTTGAATTTAGAGGGGAAAAGTGGAAGAAGAGAATCTCAGCATTATTAGCAAGCCCAGAGAAAATGCCACTGAAAAGAAGGGATATTGTCAGTGAAGCAGTGTGGCCTAATGGAAAAAGTAGGGGCCTGGGAGGAAGGGGACCTGGGTTCTAATCCCAGCTTCACCACTTGCCTTCTGGTGTGACCTTGGGCAAGTCATTTCACTTCTCTGTGCCTCAGTTACCTCAGCTATGAAATGGGAATTAAACCACCTCCCTCCAACTCAGACTGTGAGCCCCATGTGGAACTGTGTCTAACCTGATCAACCCCAGCCCTTAGCACGGTAAACACATCTTCTCTGTGACCTTGGGTAAGTCACTTAACTTCTCTGGACCCAGGTTACCTCATCTGTTAAATGGGTATTAATAATAATAATAATAACGTTGGTATTTGTTAAGTGCTTACTATGTGCAGAGCTCTGTTGTAAGCGCTGGGGTAGATACAGGGTAATCGGGTTGTCCCATGTGAGGCTCACAATTAATCCCCATTTTACAGATGAGGTAACCGAGGCTCAGAGAAGTTCAGTGACTTGCCCACAGTCACACAGCTGACAAGCGGCAGAGCTGGGATTAAGCGTGAGTCTTCTGTGACTACCCTGTATCCACCCCAGCGCTTAGAGTCTAGCGGGAGCCTGCAGCGTGGCTCGGTGGAAAGAGCACGGGCTTGGGAGTTAGGGGTCATGGGTTCGAATCCCGCTTCTGCCACTGTCAGCTGTGTGACTGTGGGCAAGTCACTTCACTTCTCTGGGCCTCAGTTCCCTCATCTGTAAAATGGGGATTAAGACTGTGAGTCTTATGTGAGACAACCTGATTACCCTGTACCTACCTCAGCGCTTAGAACAGTGCTCTGCCCATAGTAAGCGCTTAACAAATACCAACATTATTATCATTATTATATGCGCTTAATAAATCCCATAATTATTATTAAATACCATAAAAAAAAGGAAAGCAACGGCCTCCCTTAAAGAGTACGGAGCGCTGGTCCGTGCTCCCTCTACTGGCAATTCTGAGATCGACCGGCCCATTTTGAATTTTGGATCCAAAAGACCTCAACCCTGGAAGCCTGGACCTCGCAAATAAACCTTTGGAGACAATCTCTCTATCCTTCAGCCCGTACCACAAAATCCTATACTTCCCTAACGGGAATTTAGGCAGTCAGTCAGTCTCCAGCCCTGAATGCTTAGAGAACTGTGGTGTGGCCTAGTGGATAGACCGTGGGCCTGGGCATCAGAGGACCAGGGTTCTAATCCCCGGCCCACTAGTTGCCCGCCGTGTGACCTTCGGACAGCTCATTTCACTTCTCTGGGCCTCGGTTTCCTCATTTGTAAAATGGAGATTAAATCCTACTCCCTTTTACCTAAAACATGAACACCCGATGTAGGGCAGGGACTGCGTCTTGACCCGATCAGCTCGTTTCTACCCCAGGACTTAGTATAGAGGTTGGCAATATAAGCTTAACCAGAACCATAAAGAAAACTGCAGTAGTGGGCTCAAATACGGGGCATCCCTATTGCCTCTTGCTTTTTGTCGTCGTCCCCCGCCTCTCTTGCTTGGGTGTCTGGCTCTCTTTTCTGAATACTCTGTCTCTCTCATTGTGAGGATTTGTCTTTAAGCCTCTGGGTGCCTCTCTCTCTGACCCTCCTGACTCAGGATGTCAAGAGATTGACTGACTTATTGTACTTTTTACTTAGGTGTCAGGCCGTCCTCTTATTCCATTTATTTTATTAATGATGTGTATATATCTATAATTCTATTTATTTGTATTGACGTTATTGATGCCTGTCTACTTGTTCTGTTCTGTTGCCTGTATCTCCCTTCTAGACTGTGAGCCCGTTGTTGGGTGGGGATTGTCTCCATCTGTTGCCGAACTGTACTTTCTAAGGGCTTAGTACAGTGCTATACACACAGTAAGCGCTCAGTAAATATGATTGAATAAATGAATATTGAGCCTGACTACAAGGGTCGTGGAGCTCACCAATTAATTTTATGACAGAATTATTGCTGTACTATCTATGGGATGGGCTAGTTTAGCTTCGATGACCACAAAATAACCATCCATAAAATGCCTTTTGTACCCACAGTCCTCTGGGACACAAATCCTCTCATCCTTCGTACCTCTAGTCCTTATTCTAGTCCTCCTAGCAAGATGTACCCCTAAGAGACTTCTGCTCCCTCTTTAAATGCACCTTCTCTCTGCACCTTTCCTAGGGACATTTCCACTGGACGGTCCTCTCGGATGTCCTCCCGTTTTCTTCCCTCTCCTTCCTCCTGTCTCTCGTCCGGTCGTTTTTCTCCCCTCCCCTCCCTGATCGCCTCCAGAAAACTGTGAAAGAAAAGGTTGGAAAATCAATCTGAACGTCAGCTAACTCACTCACTGTGACGATTCCATTTCTTTAGGATACCGTGCACCGAATCGAGCTCAGTGAAATCAAAAGACAGAAACTGGCCCTCCAGGTGATCCGAGGTTGGACGGGGCTGTTCCCAGCAGCCCCCCAAGTCCTGCTGTCCTTCTCGGTGACCCTGGGAGAGGGGTGAAGCGGGGCCTGCTGTCTTTCTCGGTGACCCTGGGCGAGAGGTGAAGCGGGGCCTCTCCCTCCCGCCCACCTAAGATGGCCCAACCCTAGCTCGTTCTCAGCTGTGCTGCAGGGAAAGCCAGACATCAATTCTGCAGAAAGTGACTTAGGAGCGGGGGGTGCGTTACAATTGGTATGAAAGGAAAATTACAAGTTCCTATATGTTGCTTCTCTTTTTGCCACTAGAGGGGACAAACATCACATGGCTTCTAGGAACATTTAAATCCCTCTGGAAAGGGCACTCTGATCTGCAAAATGCTTGGGAGGGAAGCCCGGTCTCGTGGCTCTAGGAACCAGTTCAGGATGACTCCTTTGACCTTCAGGTAGTTTGTCCCCCAGGGCCCCCATTCATACCATTTTATACCGGACACTCTGGTTTTCAGCTGGACCGTCCCCTGGCTGGCACTGAGTGTGCAGGAGTGGCTTAGTCTGTCGGAAATATATTCGCCGAGCGCTTACTGTGTGCAGAGCACTGTACTAAGTGCGGGGGCAGAGGACAGTATAACAGTATAACAGAATGTACCTCCATCTCGTCTGCCTCGCCGCCGACTTCCTGCCCACGTCCCACCCCTGGCCTGGAACGCCCTCTCTCCTCATAACCGACAATGATTCTCCCTCTCCTCAAAGCCTTATTGAAGGCAGAGCTCCCCTAAGAGGCCTTCCTTGTCTAAGCCCTCTTTTCCCTTTCTCCAACTCCCTTTTGCATCGCCCTGACTTTCTCCCTTTACTCATCCCCCCCACTCACCTCCACAGAACTTATGTGGAAAGAGCATGGGCTTGGGAGTCAGAGGACGTGGGTTCTAATCCCAGCTCTGCCACGTGTCTGCTCTGTGACCTCGGGCAAGCCACTTAACTTCTCTCTGCTTCAGTTCCCTCATCTGTAAAATGGGGATTAAGACTGTGAGCTCCATGTGGGACCTTGTATCTACACCGGTGTTTAGAACGGTGCTTGACACATAGGAAGTGCTTAACAAATATTCCCTGCTCACAGCGAGTTTACAATCTAGAGGGGTGTTTGATAGTCTAGAGAATCGTTAGTGGCCCCTATTATGCACCGCCCCTCCCCGCCTCACCCCCGGCCAAACAACAACAACAAAAAACCCACACACTTTGTGCCCTTGGAATTAGGGTGGAATGCCAGCGAGTTTGTTGCAGCCAGGGATTGTCACTGTTTATTATCGTATTGTACTTTCTCAAGCACTTAGTACAGTGCTCTGGACCCAGTAAGCACTTAATAAATATGATTGAACGAATGAATGAATGAATGTGGAGCTGGAGCGGTATATGAAAGGAAGATGGGACAGCCCACTCTGACTGCTCGGGCCTGGAAGGGAAGTTCTCCTCTTGTTCTCCTCAGGGTTTTTGCTCTCTCCCAACATTGGGTAAAACTTCTAAACTTTGCCATTCTCTTTTTCCCCTTGCCTGTGATTAGAGTAAAGCCCCGGCAGCCTAGCTTGGTACCACAGAGACTGGCAGCACTGGATGGCTATGCCCCGAACTCCTCTGTTGGGTCAAAATTAGTCAATCAATCAGTCAAGCAATCGGTGACATTTATCGAGCACTCACTGAGTACATTCATTCATTCAATAATATTTATTGAGTGCTTACTGTGTGCAAAGCACATTCCCTGCCCACAGTGAGCTTTTAGTCTAGCGTTCAGCCTGTACTAACTGCTTGGGAAAGTACAAACAACAAAATTGCTAGATATGCTCCCTCCCCTCAAGGAGCTAGAAAGGGACACAGACATTAATACAGATAAATAGATAATGGATATATACATAAGCTCTGTGGAGCTGAGGATGGGGTGACTATCAAGTGCTCAAAGAGTATAATAATAATAATAATGTTGGTATTTGTTAAGCGCTTACTATGTGCAGAGCACTGTTCTAAGCGCTGGGGTAGACACAGGGGAATCAGGTTGTCCCACTTGAGGCTCACGGTTAATCCCCATTTTACAGATGAGGTAATTGAGGCACCGAGAAGGTAAGTGACTTGCCCACAGTCACACAGCTGCCAAGTGGTGGAGCCTGGATTCGAACCCATGACCGCTGACTCCCAAGCCCGGGCTTTTTCCACTGAGCCACGATCTGAGTGCAGAGGCGATGCAGAAAGGAGAGGGTGAAGGGGAAATGACAGTTTAATCAGGGAAGGCCAGTTCTGTGCATTTTATACTCCAGAAAGTGTATTCCAAAAGCTGCTGCTAGCACTTTGGAGCCCTTTGTTGGTTTGGCCACTACTCAGGAGGATTTGCTCATTAAACCTCCACATGCACCTCTACATCAAACAGAGACTCCTTAGCAAAGGCTTTCAAGCACTCAGCTCATCCCATCCTACCTCACCTCACTGATCTCCTGTCACAACCCAACCCACCCACTCCCCTCCTCTTGCTTACTCACTGTGTCCAGATCCAGTTTATCCTCCTGCCGACACTTTTCCCACATTCACTCGTTCAATCATTCAGTCGTATTTATTGAGCACTTACTGTATGCAGGGCACTGTACTAAGCACTTGGGAAAGTACAATATAACAATAAACAGACAGATTCCCTGTTCACAATGCCTGGAACTCCCTCCGGCTCCATATATGCCAGACCACCTTCAAAATACTTCTCCCTACCCCCAAAGCATTATTAAGGTCACATCTCCTCCAAGAGGCCTTCCCTGATTAAGCCTTCTTTTCCCCAGCTCCCTCTCCCTTCAGCATCATCTATGCACTTGGAACTGTGATCTTTAGGTATCTGAAGTTCACCCCACCCTCAACCCCATAGCACATTTTAAAAATATATATTATAAATTATATATTTATACATTTTTATAATGGTGTTTGTTAACTGCTACATTTGACTGTGGTATGATTGATTGATCCGTTCCAGGCACAGTACTAAGCGCCGGGGTAGATACAAGCTAGACAGATCGGTTACAATCCATGACCCACGTGGAGCTCACAATCTTAATCCCCCTTTTACAGATGAAGTAACTGAGGCACAGAGAAGTGAACTGAGTTGCCCAAGATCACACAGCAGACAAGTGGCAGAGCTGAGATTTGAATCCAGGTCCTTCTAACTTCCAGGCCCGTGCTTTATCCACTGGCAAAGGTGCTTCTCTTATCGTTCATCTCCCCTTCTAGACTGTAAACTCGCTGTGGGAAGGGAATGTGTCTGCTAGTTCTGTTGTACTCTCCCAAGCACTTACTGTATTCTCCTATGAATCAACACCTTAATGTGGCAAGATAGTTTGCGTAGGCTGATGAAGCTTAGAACTACGCCAAATAGGACTACCCATAATGGAAAGGTCTAAGCTGAGAAAGGTCCAGGCGTCAAAGTCAATTCACCCGTTCTGGGCTGCAGTGGCATAGGAAAGAGTCAAAGGAGGATGATCAAGTGATATAAATGTTGATCAAAAAAGAAGTCTTTACTACGCGGAAGAAGGCAACGGTAAAAATAAATAAAAATAAATGATGGCATTTGTTGGTAAGCGCTTACTATATGCCAAGCACTGTTCTAAGCACCGGTGTAGATACAAAGTAATCAGGTTGTCCCAGTGGGGGCTCACAGTCTTAATCCTCATTTTACAGATGAGGTAACTGAAGCACAGAGAAATTAAGTGACTTGCCCCAAGTCACACAGCAGAGAAGTGGCAGAGCCGGGATTAGAACCCGTGACCTCTGACTCCGAAGCCCGGGCTCTTTCCAGTAAGCCACGCTGCTTCTCCATCTTTACCAAGAAAACTCTACGGGTACACACACCAGAAGACGGGACATTTTGTAGAGGTTGCGTCCATGGAGTCGCTGTGGGTCGAAAACGACTCGACGGCATTTGAAGAAGAAGCACTTAGCACAGTGCTCTGCGCATAGTAAGTGCTCAATAAATACGGCTCAGTGATTTATTTCACAGTCTCGTGGAATTTGACATGTTGAAAGCCGGAGCCCTGAGAGAACAGGTCATGTTTCCTCTGTTGTTGGTAACCCACACCCCACGATCCCCATGGGAACCATTGTTTTTGCTGGTGGGAACCTCCATTGAAGTTTCAAGTCCCTGGTGCTAGGAGACAGAGCCCAGTTCAACTATTAACTCTCTCTGTCTGGTGACCTGGCCTTCGGCCAGTCCATTAACCTCAAACACCACCTGGGAGTCAGACGTGTTCATTCCATTTCGGGAAACTAAAAAGCACGGGAAGGTTTAAACCTTATGCGGACCAGGCGGAGTTTCCTAAAAGGAAATACTACTGGTGGGTTGCTTTCCTTCATTTCCTTCTCTCTCCACCAGTTGGCCAAGCAAATTCACCAGCAGCATGGCCCAGTGGAAAAAGCTCGGGCCTGGGAGTCCAAGGAACCGGGTTCTAATGCCGGCTCTGCCGATTGCCGGTTGTTTGCTTTGTGACCTTCGGCGAGTCACTTAGCTTTGCTGTGCCTCAGTTTCCTCAACTGTAGAATGGGGATTCGATCCCTGGTCTCCCTCCTAGTTAAGATGCCGAGCCCAGTGTCTCTGACCTAATTGACTTCTACCTTATTCCAGTGTTTGGCACATAGTAAGTACTTAACAAGTACCATAAAACAAACCAACAAATAAATCAAACAATCTGCCCTCTTCCCACCATGGGTTCCCAGGCCCCTCAGCAGCCCTCTTCCCCCTTCTTTCTCTCCCCCTCCCAATCCTCCCTCTCACCCACACATGTTGCCTCCTGGGAGCCTGCACCCTCTCTCTTCCAGGTCTCCAAGGAGTCTCCATCCTAGCATGCCTAGCACCACCTCAACTGGACTCCAAAAAGCAGCCAAAGCATGTGAGGCTAGCCTCACAGACCTAATATTCTAACAGAGTAGATAGATGAAGTCTTAAATATTTTTTTCCTCCGAATATACATCAACTAAAACTACTCTGATCATAAAAAGAGAACTGGAATACAAGATGATTGTTCTCTCCTGCTTTTGCTCTTTGAAAATTTCTGATTGATCTTGTGAATATTTTACTATTTTACAGCAAGACAGTGGACGGCATCAGTTAATCATGAAGCAAGTACTTCTTCTACTTCTCAGTACTAAAAGTGATCTAGCTAGACTCAGAAATGAAGAATTAACGTTGCTCAGAACTAGACATCACTGAAAGGAGACTTCTTTTTTTAACTTAATGGTATTCGTCAAGTGATTACTATGTGCCAGGCACTGTAGTAAATGCTGAAGTAGATACTCGATAATCAGGTTGGACACAGTCCTTGTCCTACGTGAGGTCACAGCCTTAGTCCCAGTTTTACCGATGAGGTAATTGAGGCAAAGAGAAGTTAAGTGACTTGTCCAAGGTTATACAGCAGACAGTTGGCAGAGATGGCTCTAGAACTCAGTTCCTCTGACTCTCAGGCCCATTCATTTTCTACAACTGAAAACCATAAGTGAAGCGGCTTTGACAGGTTTGTCATGTATTTTAAAGTATATAATTGCCTGTTTTTGCTTGTTGAAACAGTCTCCACAGTAGTAACTCAGAGAAGCTTTTTATTTGGTCAAAAAGCAGGTCTCTATTTTCAATCAATCAATCAATCGTATCTGTCAGCTGGTAGATGTGATCCCAGCCCACAAAGAGTTTGCAGTCTAGAGGGGGAGACAGACATTAAAATAGATTATGGATAGGGGAAATAGAAGATTATAAGAACAAGAATATTTCCATAAGCACTGTGTGCGGGGGCAGGGAGGGAGGGGGGCTGTCATGTGACCACACGAGGTTCTAATGCCACTTCTATGACAAAGGATAAATTGCCTCTAAAGGTAGACATCTATAATGTCAGTATTTGTTAAGCGCTTACTATGTGCCGAGCACTGTTCTAAGCGCTGGGGTAGACACAGGGGAATCAGGTTGTCCCACGTGGGGCTCACAGTCTTCATCCCCATTTTACAGATGAGGTAACTGAGGCACCGAGAAGTGAAGTGACTTGCCCACAGTCATACAGCTGGCAAGTGGCCGAGCCGGGATTCGAACTCATGACCTCTGACTCCAAAGCCCGTGCTCTTTCCACTGAGCCACACTGCTTCTCTTAGCAGGGAGCCCACATTACGCTGGAATGGAAGCTGACAAAATTGGGGTGCTTATCGTCCTTTTTCTCAGGTTACTGCCAGTTCCAGGAGTCAGCAATATCAGCATCTTCCTGAAGCACGAGGCCTACAAAGTGGCAGATAAACCTTAGTGAGGTCCTACTGCGGAAACACTGGTTGAACTGATTCCCCTTCACTCGGGTGGTTGAGTCGGTTGGTTAATAATGGTGGTGTTTACTAAGCACTGTCTATGGCCACCCTGAAGAAGACATGAGAAAATCAGATAGGATACAGTCCCTGTTCCGCTTAGGGCTCACGGTCTAAAAGGGAAGGAGAGCAGGGATCTTATTCCCATTTTACAGGTGAGAAACTGAGGCCCAGAGAAGTTGTGGCTTGCCCTCACACAGCAGACAGGTGGCTGAACTGGGACCAGAACCCCCATTTCCTGATTCCCCTAATCCGTACTGCCTAGGGGATCCCCCGGAAAGGATAGCCGAGATGATAGTGTGCCGCTCTGTCCTTCTGAAAGACTCCTTAGAAAAATTGAGTTTAGATGAATCTCAACATTATCGGCACTTTTTATTATTTCAAAGATTGGCCTATTCCCAGAGCTTCCCAGTTCTGCTACAGCATTGCTTCCTCAACTTCAGTCTAATCTTGGAAATGGAGTCCTGAAATCTGAGAGTGGGTTGTTGTAAAGATTGCCTGATTTATGCAAGGACTCCCTATCAATGTTTCTGCCTTGTCATTCGTGTGAAACAGAGCTGGTTTCAGATATATACATTCCTGGAGGGCATAGGCTTGGGAAATGCTTTTTCACTGAAATGTGTCTAATTCACTTTTCCCAAGTATTAAGTTAATATAAGTCTCTGTCACGAGCCCAATTTCAGCCTTTGGACGCTGGAGCGATCAAATCCATTTGGCACGTGATTTGAGTTTCTGCTTGTAAAGGGTGAATGCAAGTTTTGCGTCGCTGAAAGATGGAAATTTACTGGTTGTGAAGAGGTTGGCAGCCACTTCTATTTGCAGCTACACTTGTTCCAGTCTCCCAGAAGCAGCAAGGATCTGATTTTTTTTTTTCTTAGCAAGTGGACTTGCGGTGTGAGCTCACCTTTCTTTCTTTAAAAAATACTTTCCTCAGAAGGAAGCACTCTACTTGTAGCTAAATTTACAAAACCCATAGACTAATCCAGCCTTCAGTTAGAAGGCCTTATTACCTCGCCACTAACTTTCAGTTAGTCAATAATATTTATTGAGCGTTTACTGTATGCAGAGCGGTGTTTTGAGCTCTTGGGAGAGTACGATAAAGCTAGCAGACACAATCACCACCTTCATCGATTCCACAGGTAGTTGGGGAGGCAGCTCTTAAAATAAGTTACAGGTAAGCAAAAGCAACTGAGTATAAAGATGCTTACTTAAGTTAGTATGGCCTAGTGGCTAGAGCAGGGGTCTGGGAGTCAGAAGGCCGTGGGTTCTAATCCCACTCCGCCACTCGTCTGCTGTGCGACCTTGGACAAGTCGCTACACTTCTCTGGGCCTCATTTGCCTCATCTGGAATATGGGGATTGAGACTGTGAGCCCCAAGTGGGATGGTGTCTAACCCGATTTGCTTGTATCCACCCCAGTGCTTAATACAGTGCCCGGCACAAAGCTAAGCACTTAGTATATATCATAATTAGTAGTAATAGTAGTAGGTTGTGTGACTAAGTGCATGGATGAGGCAGTAGAGAGGGAAAATAGGATAGGGAGATAGAGTTTAGTCAGGGAAGCTTCCCTGGAGGAGATTTGTTTTTAATAGGGATTTGCAGAGGGGGAGAGTGATAGACTGTCAGATTACAAGTAGGGGGAAGCGAGGGAGTTTGCAAATAAGGATGTAAAGTTCTAAGAGGACCCGGCGGGATGGAGGGAGTGATTATTCAAGTGCTTAGAAGATATGGAAATGCTGAACTGGTGGAGGTGGTGGTGTGGTGGGAGATATGGGGTGGGAAGATGAGAGATTAATCAGGGAAGGCCTGCCAGAGAATACATGATTTCAGATTTCAGAAGGGCTTGAAGAACAGGAGAGCAGCAATCTGACAGATGTGAAGGGAATAGGAGATCCAGGCATGGGAGAGGATGTGAGCAAGAGGTCATTGGGGAGAGAATAAAGAATGAGGCCCTGGGAGCAGCTTGGCTGGAAAGGAGCGAACCTTTTCCTGCCCTCGACAATGTGAGAAACCTGCATGACTGCTTACGTTCCCCGTGTTGGACCACGGCCTTCCAGATTCCCAGGTGTGTACGAGTCAGGCTGGACTGCCACCTCAGAACCAGCCGAGCAAATTTTCTTGGTGCCGGGACAAAAGGAGGGACTGAGATATTGAGGAGGAGAGGCAGAAGGGAGTGAACGTGGCCTAGTGGAAAGATCCCAGGCCTGGGAATCCGGAAACCCCGGTTTTAATTCCAGCGCTGACATTTGCCTCTTGCGTGACCTTGGCCAAGTCACTTCACTTCTCTGTGCCTTAATTTTTTCTTCTGCAGAATGGAAATGAAAATACCTGTTCCCTCTCCCGTTTAGACTGTGGTACAGGAATTGTGTCCAATCTGATTATTTTATATCTGTTTCGGGGCTTGGCACAAAGCTAGCTCTTAATAACAATGATCCTTCCAAAGGAAGAGATCGGGGTTTGAATCGGGGCATCCCAAGACATCTCTTGGCTGCCATAGCAAGGGCCCCAAAAAGGGTAAGTTTGTGGCCCTGAGAGGATCTGGGCTTAGAGAAACACACAGATTGGTGTGAACAAAGGAATACGTTCATCCTGTTTCATACCAGTCTGATTTTCAACTGACGTACTCTCCCAAGCACTGCCCATAGTAAGTGCTCAATAAATACCATTGTTAGATGAATTGATCTGTCCTCTAGCCAGTAGGAATACAATCCAGACTCCTGGATGTCCAGAATTTTTAATTTAAGAGGCCAGCATCCCTCTCCCTCAGTTCCCGCTGCCAAGTTCCGTGGCTCAGAAGAAGTACCCGAGTTACCCAAGAACTGGGAAAGGCTCTGGTGCATGTGAAGCGGTCAGGAACCCTGGGTTCTTATCCCAGTTCTGCCACTAGCCTGTTGTGTGGCCTTAAGAAAGTCACAACCACTCTGGACCTCAATTTGCCCCTCAGTAAGATGAAGTCTATTCAGAGAAAAGTCTAGGTTTGGCAAAATGGTGCCTATTCATTCAATAGTATTTACTGAGCGCTCACTATGTGCAGAACACTGTACTAAGCGCTTGGAATGTACAAGTCGGCAACAGAGACAGTCCCTGCCCTTTGACGGGCTTGCAGTCTAATGGGGGGAGACAGGCAGACAAGAACAATGGCAATGAATAGAGTCAAAGGGAAGAACATCTCGTAAAAACAATAGCAAATAAACAGAATCAGGGTGATGCACATCTCATTAAACAAAATAAACAAAATAAATAGAGTGATGAAGATATATACAGTCGAGCGGACGAGTGCAGTGCTGAGGGAGTGGGACGGGAGAGGGGGAGGAGGAGAGGGAAAGGGGGGAGAAGAGGGTTTAGCTGCGGAGAGGTGAATGGGGGGGAAGAGGGAGCAGAGGGAAAAAGGGGGGAGCTCAGTCTGGGAAGGCCTCTTGGAGGAGGTGAGCTCTCAGTAGGGATTTGCAGAGGGGACGAGAATTAGATTGTCGGAGGTGAGGAGGGAGGGCGTTCCAGGACCGCGGGAGGACGTGGCCCAGGGGTCGACGGCGGGATAGGCGAGACCGAGGGACGGTGAGGAGGTGGGCGGCGGAAGAGCGGAGCGTGCGGGGTGGGCGGTAGAAAGAGAGAAGGGAGGGGAGGTAGGAACAACATTATGTTGCACGGGATGCCCAGAGAACATGTGACATCTGCCACGTGTCTGCTGGGTGACCTTGGGCAAGTCACTTCATTTCTCTGGGCCTCACTTCCCTCATCTGTAAAATGGGGATCGAGACTGTGAGCCCCACATGGGACAGGGACCGTGTCCAACCTGGTTACCTTGTATCTATTCCAGCACTTAGAACGGTGCCTGGCACATAGTAAGCGCTTAACAAACACCACAAGCATCATCATCATATGTCTCCTGGGGATCCTTAAGGACCCAGGGACCGCCCTAACTGTTGCAGGGACTCATTTTAAGGCCTGTGGGAGTGGCACATCTCAGCTTTTATGGTTTTACTTTTTCTGAAAATTGATCCCCAGTCACCATATGCTAGAGTATTGATGTTACCGAATCTCCCGATAAATGAGCCCTTTCCTTGTTCAATTCCCCTGTTGTTTCTGATGTCTGCTTATATGCCACTAGACTGTAAACTCCTCGTGGGCAGGGATAGGCTTTTGTAGGGTACTCTCTCTGATATTTAGTACGGTTCTCTGCACCCAGTAAGCACTCAATAAGTACTATCGATGGATTGACTGATTGATTGGGAGTTTCTCTCCTCTTCTGACTCTTAGAGCTATACCAGTTTAAAAGTGGGTCCCGAGTCTGGGTGCCTGGTGAGGAAGTGGCGTTGATTCAGGGGTCCCATGGGGAAATGAAGACCGGCTTTGGGCCCTGGGACCTTGCTCGAGTGGCTGGAGAGGGCACTGGGATTAGAGCAAAGAATGCTCTTCCTACTGCCGGGTCAGGGAAGGTGATGGCCCCAAGGAAGGGCCTCAATCTCGCCTGTTCCATCATCGACGTCTGGCCCAAGTCTTACCTCTGGCCTGGAATGCCCTTTCTCCTCAAATCTACCAAACAATCACTCTTTCCCCCCTTTAAAGCCCTACTGAGAGTGCACCTCTTCCAAGAGGCCCCTCCTCGACTCTCTCCCTTTCTTCTTCTCCCCGCCTCCCCACACCACAGCACTTATGTATATATGCATACATCACATTCTCAATCCCCATTTTACAGATGAGCCAACTGAGGCCCAGAGGAATGATTTGCCCAAGGTCACGCAGCAGACTAGAGCCCATAATAATAATAATAATGTTGGTATTTGTTAAGCGCTTACTATGTGCAGAGCACTGTTCTAAGCGCTGGGGTAGACATAGGGGAATCAGGTTGTCCCACGTGGGGCTCACAGTCTTAATCCCCATTTTACAGATGAGGGAACTGAGGCACAGAGAAGTTAAGTGACTTGCCGACAGTCACACAGCTAAGTGGCAGAGCTGGGATTCGAACTCATGACCTCTGACTCCAAAGCCCGTGCTTTTTCCACCGAGCCACGTTGCTTCTCTTGACCTTCTGACTCCCAAGCCCGTGCTCTATAGAGGAACAAGATTCTCAAGTCCCACATGCAGCTCACGGACAGAACAGGTATTGAATCCCCATTTTGCGAAAGAGGGAACTGAGGCACAGAGAAGTGAAGTGACCTGCCCAAAGTCACACAGCAGACAAGTGGCAGAGCTGGGACCCAGGTCTTCTATCTGCCAGACCCAGGCTCTTGCTACTAGGCTAGGCTGCTTCTCTTGATACCATAAAGGGCCCTGGCCACCTTTTGAAAGCTCCCAGATGATTTTCTTAGGTGGCAATCTAGGTTGCCTATAGCTATGTGAACTCACACATGCACATATGAGACGGGGAGGAGGGAAGATGGTGTCGGGGTAGCAGGTGTGTGGAGCAACTGAGTTGCTAGGATTTGGATACTGATTGTGTCGTCGGTTCTTACTTATTTAAATCTAAATCAAATGAAACTGAATGTAAGGATTTTTAGGCACGATTCATCACCTAACAGAAGGCACGAGTTGGTTCCGAGGAAGAAAGATTCAGTTACATTTAAATGTTTTGGTCGGTAGAAGAAGAAACGGTTCCAGTCCTCATCCCATATTAATAGTGGAGAAGCAGAGTGGCTTAATGGATAGAGCCTGGGCCTGGGAGTCAGAAGGAGCTGGGTTCTAATCCCGCCTCTGCCACTTGTTTGCTATGTGATCTCGGACAAGTTACTTCACTTCTCTATGCCTCAGTTATCTCATCTGGAAAATGGGGATTAAAACTGTGAGCCCCATGTGGGACAGGGAATGTTTCCAACCGGATTTGCTTGTTTCTACCCCACCACCTAGTAAGGTGTCTGGCACATACTAAGGGCTTAACAAATACCACAATTATTATTATTATTATTACTTAGTGGGGATAGTAAATGCCTAAAACAGTGGAGCCATTCAGTCAAAGGCAATGGTTGAGCTTCTCTCCCTCAGTTTTACCACTGATCCAATAGCTGTAACTACACATATGGATTAGCTGGATCATTCAGGAACCTAAAAATATTCTCCAAGTTCGTTTATCTGGGGAGTGTCAAGAGTATGAGATTGGGAGTCAGGACGAACAGGGTCTATTCCCGATTGCCGCTGGCCAGTCTGAAGCTCGCTCTCGGCAGGGAATGAGTCCGCCAACTCTGTTGTACTCTCCCAAATGCTTAGTACGGTGCTCTGTGCCTAGTAAACACTGAATAAATACCACTGACAATGATGGTGATGATGATGTGATAATGATGTCCCGCCTGAGACTCAGTCTCCTCATCTGAGAGTCGGGACAAAAATATCTCCCTCTCCCTACATTTCCAGGAATGTTGCAAGGATAAAATGAGATAATTGATGTGATATGATGTGATCAGTCAACTCACATATTAAATCTGTTCAATCTGTCACCAAATCTGTCCGTTCAGCCTTCACAACATCACTAAAATCCACTGTTTTCTCTCCGGCCCAAATTGCTACCAAGTTAATCTAAGCATTTGTCCTACCCCACCTTGTTTTACTATATCAGCCTCCTTGCTGAGCTCCCCATCTTCTGTTTCTCCTCACTCCAGTCCATACTTCGCTCTGCTTCCCGGACCACTTTTCTACAAAAACGTTCAGTCCATGTTTCCCCACTCCTCCAGAACCTCCAGTGGTTGCCCATCCACCTCCACATCAAGGTTAAACTCCTTACCGTAGGCTTTAAAGCGCTCGGTCACCTTGCACCCTCCTAATTTACCTCACTGATTTCCTACTGCAACCCAGCCCGTACACTTCACATCTCTAAATTCCAATGTCTTCAGTGTACTTTGAAGTCATCTATCTTGCCATCGACTCTCACCCATGTCCTGCCTCTGGCTTGGAACGCCCTCCTCTTCATATCCGACAGACGGTCACTCTCCCCACCTTCAAAGTCTTATTGAAATCCATCTCCTCCAAGAAGTCTCCCTTGACAAGACCTCATTTGCTCTTTTCCCACTCCTTTCCCTGTCACCTCTGTACCTGGAATTGATCCTTTATTGATCCCTCCCTCAGCCTCACATCACTTATGCACATATCAATAAGTTATTTGCATTAATGTCATCTCCCCCTCTGGACTGTAAACTCACTGCGGTCAGGGAACATGTCTACTAACTCTGTTATATTGTACTCTCCCAAGCATTTAGTACAGAAAGTGCTCAATAAATATGATTGATTGAGCGTGTTTTTGAAAAATACATGCTTTCAAATAATAGATATTATTTTAGGGGTTTTTTGGGGGGGAAACTGAAATAGCCATACTGTTTCAGTCAAAAATGTATTTTTATCTAGAGTCCCAACCTAAGTTAAATTTAAAATCCTCTTTTCATATTTGAAGCTGAATTAGTCTGGCAAAAATGTAATTTAACTTGAATCATGAATAAATGAACCAAAAATCCAAATGCGCACTAAATATAGTTTAAGACAAAATTCACTGAAATTCCATGCGAGTTTACGAGTGGTTCAGATCCGGTCAAACATTTCTTACTCTTTGATGACTGTCGCTCCTAGACAGGAGAAAACATTTATTACATTGTCTTGGGTAAGTCATTAGGTCCTGGCTATGATTCAAGCAGACACAGCTGAGGGGTAGGCTGGGCCAATATAAGGGAACCAACACCCTAATATTTTAGCAGTATACTATAATGATATAACAATAACATTCTGTGGGATTTATAGTGCATTTTTCTCCCAAATGGCCCAAGCACTTTTCTTTATTAGTAGGTAGGAAAGGATAAAGCCTTAGAAGGCCTGGCTCATCGCTACTCAGGATTAGAGAAAATGAATTCCGGGATCAGCCATAAATCTGCTCAGGATACGTGACCCCCCCAGCCGTCTGGGTAACAGGTTAGGGTGCCGCACCTCAGACTCCACCCCATCAGTTAACGTTTGTGAACCCCATGTGGGAGAGGATCTGTATCCAAACCGGGTAATCTCGCATTCATCCCAGGGCTTAGTACAGTGTTAGGCACATAGTAAGTGCTTAACAAACACCAAAATGATTATTATTAGAAAAGGATTTCAAAGTGGAATGTAGGTGCCACCGCTATGGTCGGGGCAGGCGGGCACAGGCTCAGTCTGTGATCAAAGGAATAATAATAATGGTGGTATTTGTTATGCGCTTACTTTGTGTCAGGCACCGTACTAAATGCTGGGATTGATACAAGCAAATCAGGTTGCACACGGTCCCTGTCCCACATGGGGCTCACAGTCTTAATCCTTATTTTGTGGATGAGGTAACTGAGGCCCAGAGAAGTGAAGTGACTTGTCCAAGGTCACACAGCAGATGAGTGGCAGAGCCAAGATTAGAACCCAGGTCCTTCTGACTCCCAGGCCCATGCTTCATCTAGTAGGGCATGCGCTTCTCTGAGAAGGGGTCATATTGTCCCCAAGGACTCCCAGGGAGGGTCAGGGATCACTTCCCCAATCCGTCACCAACACCTGCCGGTCTCACCTTCACAACATCTCCAAGATCCACCCTTTCCTCTCCATTCAAACTGCTATCGTGCTGGTACAAGCTCTCATAATATCCCGACTGGATTATTGCGTCAGCCTTCTCTCTGATCTCCCTTCCTCCTGTCTCTCCCCGCTCCAGTCTATTCTTCATTCCACTGCCCGGCTCATCTTCCTGCAGAAAGGGTCTGGGCATGTCACTCCCCTCCTCAAAAACCTCCGGCGGTTACCTATCAACCTTTGCAAGAAACAAAAACTCATCACTCTTGGCTTCAAAGCTCTCCATCACCTTGCCCCCTCCTACCTCACCTCCCTTCTCTCTTTCTACTGCCCACCCCGTACACTGTGCTCCTCTGCCACTCACCTCCTCAGCGTCCCCCGTTCATGCCTGTCCGGCCGTCGACCCCTCCCGCTGTCCCGGAACGCCCTCCCTCCTCACCTCCGCCAAACTAATTCTCTTCCCCTCTTCAAAGCCCTACTGAGAGCTCACCTCCTGCAGGAGGCCTTCCCAGACTGAGCCCCCCCTTTCCCTCTGCTTCCCCTCCCCCTCACCTCTTCCCCTTTCCCTCCCTCAACACTTTGTTCATTTGTATATATTATTTATTACCCTATTTATTTTATGAATGAGGTGCATATCTCCTTGATTCTATTTATCTTGATGGTTTTGTTCTGTTTTGCTTTGCCGTTTGTCTCTCCTGTTTAAACTGTGAGCCTGTCACTGGGCAGGGATTGTCTCTATCTGTTGCCGAATTGTACATTCCAAGCCCTTAGTACAGTGCTCTGCCCGTAGTAAGTACTCAATAAATACTATTGAATGAATGAATTAACTTCCTGCCAGCACAGGGCTCCGCTTTCACCCTCTGCCCCTTCCGAATCCAATGTCACCCTGGGACCGTCACCCAAGAACCAGGATGGAGTCAAACTGGGAGAGGCAAGACTGTGGCCGCTGGCGACCCAGGGACATCAGGGGCTGGGGGGTTGGCGTGGGGGGGTGGGACTGGTTGCTCTAGCCCCTCTCTGCCTCCCATGGCTGTTGGTCCTGCCCCCTAGTCCTGCTCAGCCACAACCAAACAAGTTTCATCTGGAATGACCCTTCCAGAATCGATGAATTTATCAATCATAGTTACGGTGTACAGAGCACTGTACTCGGCACTTGGGATGGTGCAGTATAACCGAGTTGGTAGACACATTACCTGCCCACAAGGAGCTCACGGTCTAGAAGGAGAAACAGACATTAGGATAAATATATACTGCGGGGCTGGGGTGTGGGGAGGTAAATAAAGGGTGCAAATCCAAGTGCAAGGGCAACACAGAAGGGAGTGGGAGAAGAGGAAATGAGGGTCTAGCTCCTGTCACTGTCGACGGCACAACCATTCATTCATTCAGTCATATTTATTGAGCACTTACTGTGGGCAGAACACTATACTAAGTGCTTGGAAAATACAATTCAGCAATAAAGAGAGACAATCCCTGCCCACAACCATCCTTCCCATCTCACAGGTCCATAGCCTCGGTGTCATCCTTGACTCCGCTCTCTCATTCAACCCACACATCCGAACGGTCACCGAATCCCGCCGGTCTCGCCTTCACGACATCGTCAGGATCCGCCGTTTCCTCTCCACCCAAACCGCTACCCCGTTGGTAGAACCTCTCATCCTAACCCGCCTAGATAACTGCATCAGCCTTCTTTCTGACCTCTCAACCTCCTGCCTCTCCCCACTTCGGTCCACACTTCACTCCTCGAGCCCATACTTCACTCTGCCGCCTGGATTATTTTTCTACAGAAACATTCAGGGAATGTCACCCTGCTCCTCAAAAACCTCCAGTGGTTGCCTATCCACCTTTGTATCAAACCAAATCTCCTCACTATTGGCTTCAGAGCTCTCCATCACCTTGCCCCTTCTACCTTCACCTCTCTTCTCCCCTTCTACATCCCGGCCCACACACTCCACTCCTCTGGTGCTAACCTTCTCACTGTGCCTCGATCTCACCTGCTTCACCGCTGACCCCTGGCCCATGTCCTACCTTTGGCCTGGAACACCCTCCCTCCTCAAATCCACCATACAATCATCCTTCCCCTCTTCAAAGCCCTACTGAAGGTGCAGCTCCTCCAAGAGGCCTTCCCAGACTAAGCCCCGCTTTTCCTCAGCTCCCACTCCCTTCCGCATCATCCTCTCTCCCTTTGCTCTCACCCCTCTCTCCTCCCCACAGCACTTACGTATATATGTATAATTCTATTTATATTGATGCCTGTTTACTTGTACTGATGTTTGTCTCCCCCCTTCTAGATTGTGAGCCCATCGTGAGGGATTTTGGTAAAATTACTTCTTTGTGCCTCAGTTTCCTGAGCCTCTGGGATTCAATACCTGTTTTCCCTCCTATTGAAACTGTAAGTCCCATAATAATGATATTATGGTAATTGTTAATGACTTACTATGTGACAGACACTGTTCTAAGTGCTGGGGTAAATACCAGATAATCGGCTTGGACACAATCCGTGTCCCACACGAGGCTCACAGTCTTAATACCCGTTTTTACAAATGAGGAAACTGAGGCACAGAGAAATGAAGTGCCTTGCCCAAGGTCACACAGCAGACAGATGGCAGAACTAGGAGTAGAACCCATGACCTTCTGACTCCCAGTCCTGTGCTCTATCCACTATGTCATGACTCGGGCTGACTTGATTTTCTTGTATTTACCTCAGCACTTAGTATGGTCGTCGACACACAGTGAGCACTTAACAAATACCACAATTATTATTATTATTTCTAATCTCAAAAACAAACAGCTGAATACAAAAACCACAGGCTGCCAAATCATGCTGGCTGTCCCCTGGTTTCCCCTGAGCCCTGGTGGTCTGCCCAATCCTAGGAGAATCTGAGCCCAGCTTTATTCTGGCCAAACCAAAGGATCCCGGGAGCTTTGGCCCTGAGCGACCAGATTGATAATAATAATAATAATAATAATAGTAATAATAAGAGAAGCAGCGTGGCTCAGTGGAAAGAGCCTGGGCTTCGGAGTCAGAGGTCATGGGTTCAACTTCCGGCTCTGCCACTTGTCAGCTGTGGGCCTGTGGGCAAGTCACTTAACTTCTCTGTGCCTCAGTTACCTCATCTGTAAAATGGGGATTGACCGTGAACCTCACGTGGGACAACCTGATTACCCTGTATCTCCCCCAGCGCTTAGAACAGTGCTCGGCACATAGTAAGCGCTTAACAAATACCAACATTATTATTATTAATAATTAATAGTTAGGGCACTTGTTAAGCACTTACTATGTGCCACTAAGTGCTGGGGTAGATACAAGTTAGTCAGGTTGGACACAGTCCCTGTCCACACAGGGCTCACGCTCTTAATCCCCCTTTCCCCAGGATATGTCTCCAACCATTTCCTCTGTTTCAGGTCACTCTGACCATCTTCTCTTTTTCCATTTTGCTTGCCAAGTCAATCACGTGGTGACCATATCCGTCCAGGGTGTTCTGGGAGTTTGATTCATCCTTACGCTTTCCACTCAGCCTTTTATATTTTCTCTTAATCCCCCTTTCCACAGATGAGGTAACTGAGGCCCAGAGAAGTGAGGTGACTCGACCAAGGTCACGATGGAGACATGCGGCAGAACTGGGATTAGGACCTTTGACCTTATGACTCCCAGGCCCGTGCTCTCTCCACTAAGCCACCCTGCTTCTCCCGCCAGGGTCTCTCTCAGCCTACAGTTGACAATGGTTACCACTCAACTAGTCTGGATGTCACCCCGGCCACCACTTGTGAGTGCAACACTGACTCGGTTGGACCTCGGGCTCCTCTAAAACCCACCTTCCAGACACACACAGTCATAGCCCCAGCCCTGTTTACTTGTTCTGCTGCTTGCAGTTGTGTGACTTTGGGCAAGTCACTTAACTTTCATTCATTCATTCATTCAGTTGTATTTATTGAGCGCTTACTGTGTGCAGAGCACTGTACTGAGTGCTCAGTCCAATAAACAGACACATTCCCTGTCCACAGCAAGCTTACAGTCTCCTGTGACTAGTTTCTTCCACTGTAAAATGGGAAGTAAATACCTGTTCTCCCTCCTACTGAGACTGTGAGCCTTATGCGGGACAGGGATTGTGTCTGACCTAATTAACTTACACCAACCCCAGCGATTAGAACAGTGATTGACATGTAGTAAGCCCTTAAGAAATACCATACAAAATTAAAAATAAAAAACACCACTGATTGATTGACTGAATTCCTGCCTGGGCTCATAATCAACCCCTTTCTATTTCCAGGGAGGTTAGTAAAATGGCAGGGAGTTTCTAATCTAAGATGCATTCTCCTTCAGTGGTTTTGGATCCTCAGGGCCCTGGACTCATTTCACTGTGATCATATCACACCGAGCCTTTGAGACAAAACCTTAGGGAGAATCTTAGTCCGCATCCTCTCCCTTAATGCTTCTCCCCTGTGGCCTCCCCTAACCCCATCGGAAGTCAATGAGGTAATAATGACAATTGTGGTATTGGTTAAATGCTTACTGTGGGATAGACACTGTTCTAAGTGAGGTAGCTTGTCCACTCACCTGGAACATATCCAAGGGACAGTAAAGTCTTCAGCCCAGCTCTGCCTTGGGTCCTGTGCCCCATGTAGAGGACTTTCCCTTTATGACGTGGTCCTAAGAGGAAAGCCATGCCATCGAAGGATCATCTCCCCCTTCTACTTCCTCACTTGCTAATTACTTGATAGCTGCAATTTATTTATATTCATGCCTGTCTCCCCCTCTAGACTGTAAACTAAATGTAGGCAGGGAATGTGTCTATCGTTGTAATGTACTCTCCCAAGTACTTAGTACGGTGCTCTGCACATAGTAAACACTCATTCATTCAATAGTATTTATTGAGCGCTTACTATGTGCAGAGCACTGTACTAAGCGCTTGGAATGAACAAGTCGGCAACAGATAGAGACAGTCCCTGCCGTTTGACGGGCTCACAGTCTAATCGGGGGAGACGGACAGACGAGAACAATGGCAATAAAGCCTTTGACGGGCTTACAGTCTGCTAGCCGCCTGTCCTCTCAGTTGATAAGAAAGGGGACAATTTAAATAATAAATGAATAATAACTGACTGACTGACTGACTGAGGAACCCCAGGATGAATTGCTTGCTTGGGATGTTGGTCCTGGGCAGAAAATCCCAAATACTACTACTACTAATAATAAAATAATAATATTTGCTAAGCCAGGAATGCAGCACCTCCCTTCTTCCCCATCCATCTCTATCCCACTATGAAACTATCTGTGGTTGAAAGGAACTAAGGTCCTGAGGCCTCACTTAACCTAACCCTCCTCCAAGACTGGAGCTCAAAGTGCTTCATTTTCCCCATCTCCTTAACCTAGGTTTCCATCTGGGATGATAGCTCATTTAACAAAGCCCATCAATCTTGAATGCTGACATGTACTGGTTTACAGGCCTGGTCTTCCCAGGATGTTGACATTTTCCCCAGGATATATCTCCAAGCATTTCCTCTGTTTTAGGTCACTCTGACCATCTTCTCTTTTTTCCATTTTGCTTGCCAAGTCAATCACGTGATGACCATATCTGTCCAGGGTGTTCTGGGAGTTTGATTCATCCTTACGCTTTCCACTCAGGCTTTTCTATTTTCTCACATAGCTACTGCTCAACTTATCAAGTTATCCTCTATGCTTAGAGCACAGAGTACAGTATAACAGAGTAGGTAGACACGTTCCCTGCCCACAGTGAGCTAATGGTCTAGAGGACAATGAGCAAGAGCTGCAGACACAGGATCTCGGTTGCTCATTCAGTCTCAGAAATCTGTTTTCTTTTCTTATTATGACTCAGACCACCCATATTGTTGTCCTTTGTATTCTAAGTGAACACCACTGATGGTAAAATTCACCAATAACGTCCTGGACGCATTGTACATATAGAAAGGGTGTCCTTTGTGATGTTATACTTGGTCTTTGCAGCGTTAGATTTTGGCCACTCTTTTGTCTCCTAGTCTCCTGCTCTTTCCCTTCTAAGAGTCGCACCTGGAGAGCTTCCAGTCCTCTACCAGTCTCGGCTATGGGAGGGAGAGTCAAGCAGAGGCCTGTCCAATCCATTCCTAGCTTGGCCAGTGGCTAGCGAGCGGAAGGCACTCTGCTACGAGGCAAAACTCGCCCACGCTGGGCAGCAGCGGCACGGGAGAGAGTCGAGGGCGAAGACTCAGGTTTACTGTGCAGAAGGCGGAAATGGTAAACCGCTTCTATATTTTTACAAAGAAAACTCTCTGGATCCAGTACCACAACGATTGCAGATGAAGAGCGGGGCTTCCTGGGAGAAATGTGTCCGTGGTGCTGCTATGGGTTGGAAACTACTTGACGGCATAAGACAAGACTCTTGCTCTTTATGAAGCATTTGCTCAACCATTCAATTAGTCTGTAATAGCATCTGATATCCACCCCGTCTCTCAACACCATAGCACTTATGTACATATTTTCCCCGTCTAGAGTATAAGCTTTTTATGAGCAGGGAACGTAACCCCTAATTCCGTTTTACTGTACTCTCCCAAGTGTTTAGTACAGTGCTCCGCACATAGTAAGCACTCATTAAATATGATTGATCGATATCCTTATACTCTGCTTCTTTCCCCATCTGTAATTTATATTCATGTCTGTCTCCTCCACTAGACTGTAAGTGCCTCGAGGGCAGGGATCACGTCTGCCAACTCGAGTGTATTGTACTCCTCCAAGTACCCAGTACAGCACTCCGCAAGCAGTCAGCTCTCAATAAATACCACTGACTGATTGGTATTTATCAAGCTCCCACTAAATTCTAGGCTCTCTCTTAATGATGATGACGATGATGATGGTATTTGTTAAGCGCTTCCTTTGTGACAAGCACTGTTCTAAGCTCTGGGATAGATAAAAGGGAATCAGGTTGTCCCACGTGGGACTCACAGCTCACAGTCTTAATCCCCATTTTACAGATGAGGTAACTGAGGCACAGAGAAGTTAAGTGACCTCCCCAAAGTCACACAGCTGATAAGTGGTAGAGCCGGGATTAGAACCCATGACTTCTGACTCCCAAGACCGTGCTCTTTCCACTAAGCCATACCGCTTCTCAAGAGCTTGAAAGAATACTACAGTACAAAGGCACATGTCCCCTGCCCTCAAGGAGCCTACAATCTAAAGGAAGGGACAGATAGGCAAAAATGATTTACAAACACTGAAAGCAGGAGGAAGATGGGAAGCAGCATGGCATAGTTAATAAAACGTGGGAGTCAGAAGGACCTGGGTTTGAATCCTGTCTCCACTGCTTGTCTTCTGTGTGACCTTGGGCAAATCATATCACTTCTCTGGGCCTCATTTACCTCATCTGGAAAATGGGGATTAAGACAGTGAATCCCCTGTGCAACAGGGACTGTGTCCAACCCGATTTGCTAGTATCCACCCCGGTGCTTAGCACAGTGCCTGGAACATAATAATGACGGTATTTGCTAAGTGCTTACTATGTGCCAAGCACTGTACTAAGCACTGGGGTAGATACAAGGCAATCAGATTGTTAAGCACTTACTATGTGCCAGTAAGTGCTGGGGTAGATACAAGGTAGTCAGGTCAGACACAGTCCCTGTTCCACACAGGGCTCACACTCTTAATGCCCCTTTCCCCAGGATATATCTCCAAGCATTTCCTCTGTTTCCGGTCACTCTGACCATCTTCTCTTTTTCCATTTTGTTTGCCAAGTCAATCACGTGATGATCATATCCGTCCAAGGTGTTCTGGGAGTTTGATTCATCCTTACGCTTTCCACTCAGGTTTTTATATTTTCTCTTAATCCCCGTTTCCACAGGTGAGGTAACTGAGGCCCAGAGAAGTGAGGTGACTCGACCAAGGTCACGATGGAGACATGCGGCAGAACTGGGATTAGGACCTTTGACCTTATGACTCCCAGGCCCGTGCTCTCTCCACTAAGCCACCCTGCTTCTCCGGCCAGGGTCTCTCTCAGCCTACAGTTGACATTGGTTACCACTCAACTAGTCTGGATGTCACCCCGCCCACCAACTGTGAGCGCAACACTGACTCGCTTGGACCTCGGGCTCCTTTAAAACCCACCTTCCAGACACTCACAGTCATAGCCCCAGCCCTGTTTACTTGTTCTGCTGCTTGCAGTTGTGTGACTTTGGGCAAGTCACTTAACTTTCATTCATTCATTCATTCAGTTGTATTTATTGAGCGCTTACTGTGTGCAGAGCACTGTACTGAGTGCTCAGTACAATAAACAGACACATTTATTGTCCACAATGAGCTTACAGTCTCCTATGCCTCAGTTTCCTCCACTGTAAAACAGGAACTAAATACCTGTTCTCCCTCCTACTGAGACTGTGAGCCTCATGCGGGACAGGGACTGTGTCTGATCTAATTAACTTGCACCAACCCCAGCGATTAGAACAGTGATTGACATGTAGTAAGCCCTCAAGAAATACCATACAAAATTAAAAATTGCCCCATGGGGCTCACAGTCTTAATCCCCATTTTACAGATGAGGGAACTGAGGTACAGAGAAGTTAAGTGGCTTGCCCAAGGTCACAGTGCTTAACAAATACCGTCATTAGGAAAAACAAGATAAAGAAGTAAACGGTACAAACATATCAGGACAATACAGCCGGGAAAATGACTGAATGTACACATACATATCAGCGGAAAATATACAAATATATATATAAAAGTGTACATAGGTTCGCCAGTGCTGAGGAGAGGAATAGAATACACGATTATCGGACTGATGTGATTGGGTGTTGTAGATCCTTTATGGGCTACTAGGGCTGAGAAAATTAAGGACCAGGCAGGTAGCCCAATACATGTTCAACTTCTTATGGAACTGTTGGTCAGTCAGTAGGTCAGTTATATTTACTGAGCATCTACTGTGTGCAGAGCACTGTACTAAGCACTGGGAAGAGTACAGTCTAACGATATAACAGACACGGACACATTACCTGCCCACAACGAGCTTAGAGTCTAGAAGAGACAGTACCGTGAGTGATAATGACCCTGACTGGTGTGTGAATTGTGACTCCACAATTCACAGAGTGCGTCTCTTCATCAAGTCTGCTGAGCCTCTGAGTGAATCAACCAAATCTAATTTGTGCAGCGGGTGACTAAGACCCTAAAAATGCCAGTTAGTTTAAATTAGCCGGAAATTTCAAATCAATATAGAATTTTTTGGCTTACAATAGCGAGCTGATTCATACGTGTGGACGTATCGCGTAGGTGTCAGGAAATCCCAAAGCACCCATGAGAGCTTTAGATAACGAACAGATGGTTGTAAAAGATATATTCTGGCAAAGAAAAGGATTAGATAAGTAGCTGCCACAGCTGCTAGGATAGACTATTTCCAGGCAGTGTGAAAACTGAGGCTGACTTTCTGGATGTAACCCTGTCACAAGCGCAGAAGTATCTTTTCAGTAAGACCCACGTTATTACACATGGGTCTGCACAAGAGTGGGAATGTGTCCTCGAATGAAAGTGTATCTCATGTCTTTTTCCCAGAAAGGAAAAAATGCAAAATACTTCCAGAGGCAAGAAATTCTTTTTTTAAACCAGGTCTTGTCATTGAACCCAATAAATTCTGGGAAAAACTCAGTGCCATGAAATCCTGGGGGCTGCATTTGAGAAAGCGGCAGGGCCTCGTGGAAAAAACATGGGCCTGGGAGTCAGAGAACCCGGATTCTAATCCTAGCTCTGCCATTTACCTGCTGTGAGACCTTTGGAAATTCACTTTACTTCTCTGTACCGTCATTCTCTCATTAACAAAATGAGGATTCGTTACCTGTTTTCTCTCCTATCATGACCTTCAGCCCCATGTAAGAACTGATGACCTTGTGCCTACCCCAGCACTTGGCATGTAGTCATCATTTAAGTACAGTGCCTCAGTGCTGAGTACAGTACCTCACCACTTAGCACAGTGCCTGGCACATAGACAGGGCTTAAGACATGCTCTAAATCCTTCATTCATTCATTCAATAGTATTTAATGAACGCTTACTATGTGCAGAGCACTGTACTAAGTGCTTACAATGTACAATCGGGCAACAGATAGAGCCAATCCCTGCCCCATACTGGGCTCACAGTCTAAATGGGGGAAACAGACAGCAAAGCAAAACAGAACGAAACAAAATGATGAAAAATGCAATTATTTACCTGGGCCTTGCACTACAGAGAAAGTCAGATGGCAGGATAATTTGGAAGTGCTAACTTTGTAAATAGTGCATCACCGATTTTCCAAGCAGCCTGAGCTTCTCGGACAGCTCTGATCTGCATCAGTTAATCCGCCCTTCTACTTTTGATAGTTACCCATGTAAATAGGGTAGTTCATCAAATACACTCCCGCTCAACATAAAAATCCTTCACGTTACTCTTAGTTTAACCTTCAAGAGTTTACCATTTTTATTTACCTACCTGAACTGACCCATTTTCTCCATTAAGAGTACAGTATTTGTAAATGATCCTCCTCTGCCTCCCACCTCCTAACTGTGAGGGCCCCTCAAGGTTCCGTTCTGGGTCCCCTTCTTTTCTCCATCTACTCCCACTCCCTTGGAGATCTTATTTGCTCCCAGGGTTTCAAATGATACCCAAATGTACATATTCAACCCTGATCTCTCTCCCGGCTCGCATCTCCTCCTCCCCTTAAAACATCACTACTTGAATGTCCTTCAGTCAACTCGAACTTAACATGTCCATAAGAGACTCCGTATCTTCCCACCCAAACCCTGTCCTTCCCCTGACTTTCCCATCACTGTCGATGGCACCACCATCCTTCCTGTCTCACAAGCCCATAACCTTGGTGTTATCCTTGATTCCTCTCTCTCATTCAACTCACATATTCAATCCGTCACCAAATCCTGTCGGTCCCACCTTCACGAAACCACTAAAATCCGCCCTTTTCTCTCCATCCAAACTGTTACCATATTAATACAAATCGCTTATCTTATCCCACCTAGATTACTGCATCAGCCTCCCTGCTGACCTCCCAGCCTCCTGTCTTTCCCCACTCCAGTCATTCATTCAGTAGTATTTATTGAGCACTTACTATGGCCAGAGCACTGGACTAAGCACTTGGAATGTACAATTCGGCAACAGATAGAGACAATCCCTGCCCAATGACGGGCTCACAGTCTAATCGTCCATACTTCGTTCTGCTTCCTGGATCATTTTTCTACAAAAATGTTCAGGATATGTCACCCTGCTCCTCAAAAAACTCCAGTGGTTGCCCATCCACCTCTGCATTAAACAAAAACTCCTCACCATTGGCTTTAAAGCAGTCCACCACCTCTCACCTCACTTCTCTCCTTCTACAACCCAGCCCGCACACTTGCTCCTCTAGTGTTAACTTTATCACTGTCCCTCAATCTGGCCTATCTCGCCACTGACCCCTAGCCCTCGTCCTGCCTCTGGCCTGGAACACCCTCCCTCCTCAGATCTGACAGACAGCTACTCTCCCCCGCTTCCAAGCTTTATCGAAGGCACATCTCCTCCAAGAAGCCTTCCCAGACTAAGCCCCACCTTTCCTCATGTTTGTTGAACTCTTCAAAGCGCTTAGTACAGTGCTCTGCATGCAGTAAGCACTCAATAAATATGATTGAATGAATGAATGAATCCTTCTATTTCTAACATTCTCATTTAGTTTTAATGTAAGATAAAAGTCTACGGTTGACACGAGCAGGCCTAAGGGAGAACAGTTTACATTTCACACCACTTCATGATAATTAGGTCTAAAACAGTTTTGTCAAAGCTTGAGCATGTCGCAAAACTGTTTCACTGTCCAGAATAATACATACCACTGTTATTATTATTATCCAGACCAACTCTGCCTGGCACATCCACTTGGACTGGTCTAGAGCAGCAGTGTGGCCTAGTAGATCGAGCACGGGCCTAGGAGTCAGAAGGACCTGGGTTCTAGTCCCTGCTCTGCCACTTGTCAGCTTTGTGACCTTGGGCAAATCACGAAACTTCTTCGTGCCTCAGTTACCTCATCTGTAAAATGGGGGATGGAGACTGTGAGATCCATGTGGGACTGGAACTTCGTCCAACCTGATTACCATGTATCCGACCCAGCACTTAGAACCGTGCCTGGCACATAGTAAGGCTTAACAAAATCCCATTCAAAAAATCCCATAAAAAAAGATCATAAGCCCCATGTTGGGCAGTGACTATATCTGACATAATCATCTTGCACCTACCCCATTGCTTAGTACAGTGCTTGTCACATAGTAAACACTAAACAAATGCCATTATTAAATCGTTAAACTGATTTATTAGTGGTCTTTGTCCTTGACACACACACATCCGTGGTGGCTCCGTAAGGTAGGGCTCTGAGAGGTTTACAGGTTTGGGAAGAGCTTATCTGGAATTCCCCAATTTCTGCTGAAAGGCCCATACAGACTCTTAGGACCACTGAGAGGAGACACACCACTTACCGAGATTGCACATCACCTAGATTGTGAGCCCCTAAGGGCCAGGGACCAGATCTAATTCCTACTTGCATATTATTTCCCAACTCTTAATTTGGTGCTCTGTATGCAGTAAGCACTTATTAGACCATACTGGGAAGCAGTGTGGCCTAGTTGAAAGAGCACGGGCCTGAGAGCCAAAGGACCTGGGTTCTAATCCCAGCTCTGCGACTTGTCTGCTGTGTGACCTTGGACAAGTCACTTAGCTTCTCGGTGCCTCAATCACCTCATCTGTAAAATGAGGATTAAAACTTCCTCCCTCTGACCTTTGAGAGGCCGCTTTCTGTGGAGTGAAGGGGATGGAAGCCAGATTAGAGGGGGTCAAGGAGAGAAATGGAGGAGAGGAATTTGAGACAGTGGGTGTAGACAACTTGCTCAAGGAGTTTGGAGAGGAATGGTAGGAGGGAGATGGGGTAATACTTGGAGGGAGCTGTGGGGTCAAGGGAGGGTGTTTTAGGTTAGGGGAGACATGAGAATGTTTGAAGGAAGTGATGAAGAAGCCATCGGGGAGCCAAAGTCGAAGCTGGCGGTCAGGGAGGGAAGAAGGGAGAGTGCGAGTGTTTTGATATGGTGCAGTTGGATGGGGTCGATGCGCAGGTGCAGGGGGTGGATTTTGAGAGACTGCAGGAGATCTCTTGAGATAATGCGGGGAAGGAGGGGCAAGTTGAAGAAGGGGCAGGAGGAGGGAGGGACTGGGGAGGAATGGGGAGATTTTAGGAAGACCACACCTGATAGTTTCCATTTTTTTCCAATAAAGCAGGTGTCCAGGTCATTAGGGCCAAAGGATGGGGGAAGTGAGGGGAGGGGGGGTTGAGGAGGGAGTTAAATGCCTGCCACAACTGGCGGGGGCAACGGGTCCTTCTTGGATCACTGGAATGTAACCTCCCACTTGGCTTTCAGTTCCCTGATGGCAGGGATCAACTTTATACAAACTTTATTGTATTGGTCCTGTGTTGTGCCCATGGTAAGCACTTAATATATATCACTGATCAATCGATTGATTGATTGATTATCTCTTTCCCAAGCAGCTGCTCATAGAGGTGAAGAAGAAATAAACGTATCCGTCCTACTCTCGACAGCAAAACAACGAGAAAACATCAGGAAACAGTAAGTCTCTTTGTGTCCCTTATGACAAGTTTAATGGTATTTCTGATTCCATCTGGCATTTTTCAAATTCTTAGTTTCGATGTTATGGTTTTCAACTAAAAAGGGCAATAGGCATGTGAACTCCTACTACTAAACTGGGATGGCTTTTCCTTTCTACGTCATTCCGATATCTTTAAAACAAAGTGTCTTTTATATTAAAAACCACAATCAATCGTAGACTATTTTTCAGCAGAGCATGCTTTCTCCTATAAATCCTAAGAGAACGAGAAATTCAAGAGGTTTTTCTTTTTAACAAAATGGTTTCTCAGTGGCTCAAAACCTTCAGAATGATTTGTTCAGAAGGAAAGTGATTCTGACAGTCTTGAATAAGAATTGCTATTGCACTGACTTTTTTTTTTTAATGATTTGATGGAAAGGCCCTGGACTGACACTTATAATGAAATAGTCCAAGAGTTAAGTACTTGTGACATAAAAAAAATGTAGCTCACCCCTCTCTTCACTAAATAGCGCTACATATTGCCACTGGGTTATAAATATAAAATCTTAGCTCCTGAAGGTCAGTCAGCCAATAAGTATTTACTCTGCCACCTCAGGGTGCTTAGTGTTTCACTCAAGAAGTCAGCTGGTCTAATCCCAATCTCTGAGAGGAAATTCCATGTATTGAGCTGAATTCCCCCTTTCATGGCACGGGCTGGATGTGAATCTTTCCCTCTCTGTGTTTCCATAGGAGCTTATCACTTGTACCTATGAGAAGCAGCACGATGTAGTGGATAGAGCACGGGCCTGGGAATCGGAAGGTCATAGGTTATAATTTCAGCTCTGTCACTTGTCTGCTGTGTGACCTTCAGCAAGTCACTTAAAAATGGGGACTGAGACTGGGGGCCCCACATTGGCTGTGTCTAACTCAATTTGCCTGTATCCACCCTAGTGCTTAGTACAGTGCTTGGCGCAAGTAAGCACTTAACAAATACCATAGTTATTATTACGGAGGGTAGGAAGGGAGGTTCCGGGTAGCTTAACATCGAAAATACTTGAATATCTAGGCTCCATATCCCAGAATCACAAGCAGAGCTGGCCTTAGACTCTGAGGGAAGTAAGCCCTGGCCTCAGGGAGACATCCACGATCGAATTTCCAAAGATGTTGACAAACTCTACTGTATTTCACTTTCCCAAGCGCTTTGTATGGTACTCTGCACACAGTAAGTGCAGAATAAATACTGTTGAAAGAAGACATGATGGTACTTTTGCCCTTTGTAAAAATGGCTGCCCCAGCTTCTCTCAGAGGAGGCCATAGACGCCTACTTATTGGGACAACGACATTACCTTTACCTCCACTGCTCTTGGGGCCGAATAAACAGCCATAGCTCACTCATCCCACACTTTGGAGCCCAGTAGGAACTAGAGACGGCGGCAAAATGGTGGCCTCCACCTCCTGCTTCAAGTCGATAATGAGGATGCTGCAGCTGCAGGCCTAGGACTGGGTACGAGCCGGAATCTGGGAAGGCAAAGGGTGCTTACCTCATCCCCGTGTCATCCCTGCCTGGTATGATTCTGGGTGCCGCCAATGTCAGGGCAAGATCTGAAGCTGGAATAGAGACCAGCAACCACGGTCATACCTGGCAGATCCTGGTCGGAGAGCAGTAATGGTAATAATAATAATAATAATGGCATTTGTTAAGGTCTTACTATGTGTCGGTACAGTACTAAGCGCTGGGATGGATACAAGCAAATCCGGTTCGACACGGTCCCTGTCCCACATGGGGCTATTAGTTTCAATCCCCATTTTACAGATGAGGTAACCGAGGCCCTGGGAAGTGAAATGACTTGCTCAAGGTCGTATGGCATACCCGGGATTAAAATCCATGAATATGATCTCCACAGAGCCTGTGCTAAAACAATCAATCAATTTTATTTATTGAACACTTATTGTGTGCAGAGCACTCTACTAAGCTCTTGGGCCAGTACAATATAACAATATAAAAGAGTTGGGAGACACATTCCCTGCCCACGAGTTACAGTCTAATATTCCCCACAGCTGTACACAACTCCACCAGACTCCCTCAGCGCTCAACTCTCCCCCGGCCCCAGCCACTGTTAATCTGGGGCAGGTATGAACCTTCTGGAGACGTCGTGGTGTATGGAAAGAGAAGGCTGATCCCTGCCCCGTGGGACCTGAGAACACCACTGCCCTCAAACCAGCCACAACACCCGACTTGTTCATTCCAAGCGCTTAGTACAGTGCTCTGCACATAGTAAGCGCTCAATAAATACTATTGAATGAAAAGAACAACAGCTAAGAAATGCTCTTCACCGGACAATTACTCTCTCCTCTTTAAAAGCCTTACTGAAGGCATATCTCCTCCAAGAGGCCTTCCCTGACTACGCCCTCATTTCCTCTCTCTTACTCCCTTGTATGTCGTTCTTGTACTTGGATTTACTCCCTTAGTTCACTCCTTTCTCAGCCCCAAAGCACTTATGTAGATATATACGATTTATTTCTATTAATGTCTTTCTCCCACTCTAGACTGTAAACTCGCTGTGGGCAGGAAAAGTGTCTACCTTTCTGTTGCACTGCACTTTCTCAAGTGCTTAGTTCAGTGCTCTGTACACAGTAAGTGCTCAACAAATGATTGATTGACAGTGCCAAATGTTCATTCATTCATTCAAACACATTTATTGAACGCTTACTCTGTACTGTACTAAGCGCTTGGGAGAGTACAACAACAGATAGATACATTCCCTGTCCACAGTGAGCTCGCAGTCTAGAGGGCAGAGAAAAACATTAATATAAATAAACAAATGAATTGCAGATATATACATATATCCTATGGGGCTGAGAGGGAGGATGAATGAAGGGAGCAATCAGGGCAATGCAGAAGTGAGTGGGAGAAGAGGAGAAGAGGGTTTAGTCAGGAAGCCTTCTTGGAGGAGGTGTACTTTCATCTCGCATATGCCATAATAATTGTGCAATTTGTTAAGACTGAGCACTTTACTATGAATTGGGGTAGATAATCAAGTCAGCCACAGTCTCTATCCAACATGGGGCTCCCTGTCTATGAGTGAGAGAGAGGGGGGCATAATTTAATCTCCATTTTATAGATGAGGAAATCAAGGCACAGAGAAGTTAAGGGCATGACCAAGGTCACACAGCAGGCAGGGGGCAGAGATCAGATTAGAGCTCTGGTCCTCCAGCGTCAAGGCCTGTTCTGGGACTTCGAATAAGTCACAGGGTTTGGGGCCCATTCCATTATGCTACTTGCCCACGCAGCATGATGTGATGATATCACTTGGAACACGGTGAAGAGGTCGTGATTTCCCCTGACCTCAGGGCACCTGAATGTCTGAAGCCGGTCCTGATCACAAAGATAATTCATGCGGCATTTTAGAAAACCAGTCAACCGGGGTTAATTCTGAAAGAGCCGGGGGAAAAGTTCTTGACTGACACAGTCATTCACGAACCGTCATAGAAACCTTAGTTGCTGGACTTTAGGTTTTATTCCGAAGAAGAGGAATGGGGAAAATATTGGCTAGATCCAAATTCTTATTTCTCCCTAATTTTACAAGCCTTGGGAAGTACACAGATTTCCACAAAAATACCGATTTCTTGGGCCTCGGCACATGTAATCACAGTTGACAGTGAGACAGAGCGGGCCCAGTCTCAGAAGCAGCAAAGGAGATGGAGAGTAGGAGAAAGACAGAATGCATGGTTTGATGGGAAGAAGAGAGGCCTGGAAGTCAAGAGACCTGGGTTCTAATCCACGCTCCACCACTTACCTGCTGTTGACAAGGCCCAAGTCAGTTGAAGTCAGATCGAGAAACAGCATGGCCTCATAGATACAGCATGGGCCTGAGAGTCAGAAGGACTGGGGTTCTAATTCCATCTCTGCCACTTGTCTGCTGTGTGACCTTGGGCAAGTCACTTCACTTCTCTGCACCTCAGTTACCTCCTCTATAAAATGGGGATTAAGACTGTGAGCCCCATCTGGGACAGAGGACTGTGTCTAACTTGATTAGTTCATATCTCCCCTAGCACTTAGCTCAATACCAGGCACATAGTTAGCACTTAACAAATGCCATAAAAAAAAGCTTGTGAAAATTGTAACTGAAAATCAGCGTGGCCCAGTGAAAACACCATAGGCCTGGACGTCAGAAAACCTGGATTCTACTGCTTGCTTGCTGTGGGATCTTGGGCTGGTCTCTTAACTTCTCTGGCCTCAATTTCCTCATCTATAAAATGTTGATTAAATGCTAGTTCTCCCTCCCTCTTAAAGTATGAGCTCCATGTGGGAGAGGAACTGTGTCTAAACTGATTAACTTGTATGTACAATAGAACTTAGTAGAATGTTTGGCACATAGTACATGCTTAACAGATACAATTATTATTGTCATTGTTATTATTGTTATTACTAGCTGTGAATCATGGTTTCACCTGATTGAAAGTGAGCCAAAACCCCTTGGTGCTATTAAGATGGGCTTTAAGAAATGTAGGTTTAGGGTGTTTTATGTGGACTTGGGTGTTTTTTTTTTAAATGAGCTTTAGTAAATGAATCCATTATTGCACACAGAGTGCTATTTAGAAAACAGCTAATTTCCTGAATTTTGCAAATCTTGGCCTCAGGGTTCTAATGAGCCATCTAGTAGCCTAAAAAAAATAATGCAGCTTCCAAAAGTGCCTGAGTTATGAAATTCCTTCCTAGGAACAACAGACTAATAAATGATTTTTATCCTCTCAGTGATATGATACAAAGTGAGTGAGGATTAAGCTTGCCCAGTTCCTTCTCAACCAAGAGCACCCTGATGTTACTGTTATGCCTATAGTGTGATTACTTATGACGTTAGGTGGCAGGGAAGCTCACTGTGGGCAGAGAATGTGCCTGTTATATTGATATATTGTACTCTCCCAAGTACTTAGTAAAATGCTCTGCACACAGTAAGTGCTCAGTAAATATGATCGCCTGACTGACGGTGGAAGTGCTGAAGTGGCAACTGGTGAACAAAAATTCACTCTGTCCACTCCTTTATGATTTTATAAGTTTTAATCATATTGCCTCACCGACTGCATTTTTTCAGACTGACTATACTCTCCAGTCCCGACCTCTCTCGTTCTCTGTAATCTCACATTTCCTTCTGCCTTCAGCACATTTCTACATGGATGTCCCACCGACCCTTCAAACTCAACATGTCCAAAATAGACTTCTTCATCTTCCTACCCAAACCCTTTCCTCCCCATGAGTTCGTCAATCTTCAGTAGTATATACTGAGCGCTAACGGTGAGGAGAGTGCTATATTAAGCATTTGGGAGAATACAATACCACCCACTTGATGGACATGTTTACTTCCCACAACGAGTTTATAGTCTCATAATAATTATAGTGTTTTTTAAGCACTTACTATGTGCCAAGCACTTTACTAAGCTCTGGTGTGGGTACAATCAAATCATATTGGACACAGTCCCTGTCCCACATGGGGCTCACAGTCTCAATCCATGCAGAATTGATCACTGTAGACAGCACTACCATCCTCCATGTCTCACAAACTCAAATGCCCTCCCTCCTCAAATCCAACAATGACTCTTCCCCCCTTCAAAGTCTTACTGAAGGCACATCTCCTCCAAGAGGCCTTCCCAGACTAAGCCCCACTTTTCCTCATCTCCCTCTCCCCTCTGCATCACCCTGACTTGTTCCCTTTGCTCTTCCCCCCTACCAGCCCCTCAGCATTTAGGTACATATCTGTATTCTTATTTGTATTCGTGTTTGTCTTCCCCAGTCTAGACTGTAATCCCACTGTGGGCAGGGAATGTAACTGTTTAATGCTGTATTGCATTCTCCAAATTGCTTAATACAGTGCTCTGCACACAGTAATAATAATAATAATTGTGGTATTTGTTGAGCGCTTACTACGTGCAAAGCACTGTTCTAAGCACTGGGGCTACAAGGTGATCAGGTTGTCCCATGTGGGGCTCACAGTTTTTTTAATCCCCATTTGACAGATGAGGTAACTGAGGCACAGAGAAGTTAAGTGACTTGCCCAAGGTCACACAGTTGACTTGCGGCGGAGCCGGGATTAGAACCCATGACCCCTGACTCCCAAGCCCGCGCTCTTTCCACCGAGCCACGTTGCTTCTCTCAATAAATGTGTTTGAATGAATGAATAAACCTTGGTGTTATTATTCTGTCACCAAATCCTGGAGGTTCTACCTTCACAACATCTCCAGAATTTGCCATTTCCTCTCCATCTAAACCGTTATCACGCTGATTCAAGCATTCACCATTTGTCTCATTGACTAAGTGCCAGGGTAGATACAAAATAATCAGGTCCCATTTGGAGCTCACAGTCTAGGTATGAGGGAGAAGCAGTGAGGCTTGGTGGATAAAGCGTGGGCCTGGGAGTCAGAAGGAACTGGGTTCTAATCCTAGCTGTGTCAACTTGGGCCAATCAATTATCTGGGCCTCAGTTACCTCATCTATAAAACGGGGGTGAAGACTGTGAGCCCTATGTGGGACAGAGACTGTGTCCAACCCGATTTGCCTGTATCCACCCTATAAATACTGTCTCACCAACTGCATTTTTTCAGACTGACTATACTCTCCAGTATAATAAATAGCGCTTAAATACCGTCATCGTTATTGAATCCCCATTTACAGAGGAGGTAACTGAGGCACAGAAAGGTTAAGTGACTTGCCCAAGGTCGCAGAACAGACAAAGGGTAGATCTGGGATTAGAACCCAGGTCCTTCTGACTCCCAGGCCTGTGCTCTATCCATTAGGCCACAAACTGCTTCTCAAACAGACCCATTTTGACTTAGCTGGAAAGCAGCGTGGCTCAGTGGAAAGAGCCTGGGCTTCGGAGTCGGAGGTCATAAGTTGGACTCCCGGCGCTGCCACTTGTCAGCTGTGAGACTGTGGGCAAGTCACTTCACTTCTCTGTGCCTCAGTTACCTCATCTGTAAAATGGGAATTAACTGTGAGCCTCACGTGGGACAACCTGATGACCCGGTATCTCCCCCAGCGCTTAGAACAGTGCTCCGCACATAGTAAGGGCTTGACAAATATCAACATTATTATTATTATTATGTGAAACCCATCTAGCTGAGGCTCTGCAGTGGAGGAATTTTCTTTTAGTGATAGTGTTCTCTTATCTTTCTCCTGAGGCTCCTTTGGAGAGTCAGTTGATTGACATTCCAAGCATACTTCTTCCCTCTCTAGAGAAGGAAATAAAAGTTGCAAAACTTACACCACATGTTGGCTCAATACAGCTCATCTGCTGATTTGGCACAGGGTTAGAGTCAACTTTCGGTGGCTTGGGGCTTTCAGTATTTTTTTAAGAGCATAATCCAGTTACTGAAGGTTTGAGAATCATTAAGCTTCAAGTTAAGCAGTCCCGATGGGCCAATCGACAAGGCCCTTCGGAATCAGAAAAGTGGACTTAAATCTAATTTACGTTGCAGATAGAGTCTCTTCCCTTCATACTGCTTCATACTTTCCTGCTTAAAATACTAAATCCAAGCCATTCAGTGCACTACCAGATGAATCTCGCTTTCTCTTCTATCTTTCCCTCTTCCTCTACCACAAATGCTTTTCCCCCTTTGACCACCTTTAAACTACATAGTGGAAAAGCCAGAAGAGCTAGGTAGGGAAAATGGAAAAGAACTACAAGACAAAGTCACGGAAAAAAAAATCGGTGGCTAGACCCACTGGACTATAAGCTTCTTGAGGGCAGGCATCATGTCGACAAACTTCAGTGTATTATACTTTCCCATGCATTTACTATTGTGTTCTGGACAACGAAAGTGCTCACTAAATACCACTAACTGACTGACTGATTGATTAGCAGTTACAGTAGAAGAAGCAAGAACACAAGCCAAGAAAGGAACAGCATGTTTTGAGCACCCCAGGATACATTGTACTGTACTAATTACTGGGGAAGCATGTAACAGACAAACACACTTTCCCTGTCCACAAGAAGCTTACACTTTAATGGGGCAAGCAGGCATAAAATTATAGAGTCATCAAAATAAATAATGTATAATTGAATAAATGCAAACTGAGTGCTGAAGGTGAATATAAATAAATGTCAGGTGCTAGAATTGGCTGATGGGTTTGTATAACTTGGGATGTTGAAATTTCATTGGAAAAGGCTTTTTATGGTATGTGTTAAGTGTTTTCACGTTTCAAACACTGGTCTAAGCACTGGGGTAGGTACAAGTTAATAAGATGGGACACAGTCCCGGTCCCCCTTGAGGCTCGCAGTCTAAGTAATAATAATAATTATAATTATCTTACTTGATAAGTGATTATTATGTTTCAATCACTGTTCTAAAATAAGCGGGAGAACAGGTATTGAATCCCCATTTTACAGTTGAGGAAATTGAAGTGCACCTAAGTTAAATGACTTGTGACGAGGTCACAGAGCAAGCAATCGGCAGAGCCGGAATTAGAACACAGGTCTTCTGACTCTCGGGCCCATGCTCTTTCCACCAAGGTACGCTGCTTCCACTAGGCCAGGCTTGTTAAAGGAGGTGGGGTAACAGGAGGGCTTTGAATATGGGGAGGGATGGAACTGTTGGATTTGGAGAAAGAGGGAGTTTCAAGCTGGGGGAATGGCATGAGTGAGAGATGGAGACAGAAAAGCCAAGAGCGAAGTACGGCAAGAAGTTGGGTGAGAGAGGAATGAAGAGAGTACATGAGGCTCTCTTAGCAGGTGAAGAGAGCAGGTATACGAAGTGGGGTGACTCGATGAAAGGCCTTGAAAACAACTATGAGTTTTTACTCGATGCAGAAGGATACAGAGAGCCAATGAAGGTGATCGAGGGACCGAAAAATGTGTGCCAAACTTCGCTTCAGGAAGATGACCTTTGTGTCGGTGCTTAGTATAGACCGGTGAGGGAAGAGGCTGGAGGCCGAGAAGACCCTGAAAGAGGCCGATATAATAGTCTGGCCACGATCTGACCAGAGCATATGCTGGTTGGTAGCTGATGGGAGAGGATCCGGAACGTGTTGTGAATTAAGAACGGGCAGGATTTGGCAACAGTTTGAATGTCAGAGTGAAAGAAGAAAACCAAAGAGGACATTGAGGTAAGGGCAGGTATTTGTGTTTGTTTTACGGTATTTGTTAAGCACTTACTATCTACCAGGTGCTGCACCAAGTGCTGGAATAGATATAATATAAACAGGTTGGATACAGTCCACGTCCTACATGGGGCTCATAATCTCAACCCCCTTTTGGCAGATGAGGTAACTGAGGCACAGAGAAGTTAAGTGACTTGCCTAAGGTCGCGTAGCAAACAAGTAGCAGAGCTGGGATTAGAACCTAGGTCCTCTGACTTCCAGGCCTGTGCTCTTTCTACTAGGCCACGCTGCTTCCCAATGATGGAATTTTTAATTGGAATAGTAAAATTAGGAGGATTGGATTTAGGGGAAAGGTGAGTACTTTAATTGCGCGGTATAGTTTGGGCAAAGAAACTGACCACAAATAGGAACAGACTGGGCATCAGCCGGATAGATTTATTAATGCCCCTGGCAGGTCATACACAATACTGATAAATCTTCATTTTTATCTGCACGTAAAAATCCTCACAGGTTTTCATTTTTTAAGTTTCATACTTCTTTATCGGATTGGCAGAAAAGAAATCCCCCTCAACAAATATACTTGCCCTGGGCAGACTAACTCCTCTTAGGGTGGCACCTGAAGAGTTTCCAGTACTCCAGCAGTCTCGACTGTGGGAGGGAATGTCAAGCAGAGGCCTGTCCATTCCATTCCTAGTTTGGGCAGTGGCTAATGAATGGAAGGCAATCCGCTACAAGTCAAAACTCACCTGTGCTGGGCAGCAGCGACGTGGGAGAGAGCCGAGGGTGGAGACTCAAGTCCGGTGGGCGCGGGAAGAGGCAAAGGTAAACCACTTCTGTATTTTCACCAAGGAAACCGTGGATACGCAATCAGAACGACTGCAGATAGATGTGAGGCCTTCTGGGAAAGATGTGTCCGTGGTGTCGCTATGGGTCAGAAACAACTCGACAGCATAAATAAGACAAGACAACAAGGGCAGACTAAATTACAATCCTGAGTAAGAAAATGAAAACAATCAGTATGATCTAGTCTGAAGACAGGAGAGGTTAAGAGGGCAATAACTTACTTGCTTTTCAGGGAAACAGTATCTGAAAAAACAGACGTTGTTTTTATGGTATCTGGGCAAACCATTTCAACTATTTAAGCAGGCGAAACCAGAATTCCCCAGTACAGAAGTTATCTCCAGAATAGGTCAGACCTATTTGGCATTAACTCTTTCAGGCTTTCAGATAGCTCCAAAGATCACGACACGGGTGCGGTTTGCATAAGAGTTGCTTCAATCCGTAAATCGATCACATTTATCGAGCGCTGTACTATACGCTTAGGAGAGTTCAGTATAATTAGAGTTGGTAGCCACGGTCCCCGGCCGAAACAAGCTTCCAGCCTAGAAGGGAAGACATACTTTAATATAAATTACACATAAGTACATAAGTGCCGTGGGGCTGAGGGAAGGGTGAATAAAGGGAGTAGATACAATGCAAGGTTGAAACAGAAGAGAGTGGGAGAAGAGGAAAGGAGGGCTTAGTCAGGGAAGGCCTCTTGGAGGAGACGGGCAGGAAGGAAGATAGGAAGAGTGATTGTCAGATATGAAAAGGGAAGGCATTGCAGGCCAGAGCAGGACATGGGCGAGAGGTTGGTGGCGAGATAGAAGAGTTAGAGATACAGTGAGAAGGTTAGCATTAGAGGAGTGAAGTGTAGAGGCTGGGTTGTAGTAGGAGAGCAGTGAGGGAAGGTAGGAGTGGGCGAGGTGATTGAGGGCTTTCAAGGAGTTTCTGTTTGATGCAGAGGTGGATGGGCAACCCCTGGAGATTCTTGAGAGGTGGGGGAAGATGGGCTGAATGGATTTATAGAAAAAGGAGTCAAGAAGTAGAATGAAGTGTGGATGAGAATTGGGAGGCAGGGAGGTCGGCAAAGAGGCTGATGCAGTAGTCAAGGTGGGAAAGGAGAAAATAAAATAAACAGTGGTATTTGTTAAGCGCTTACTATGTGCAAAGCACTTTTCTAAGCGCTGGGGGATACAAGGCGATCAGGTTGTCCCACGTGGGGCTCACAGTTTTAATCCCCATTTTACAGATGAGGTCACTGAGGCCCAGAGAAGTGAAGCGACTCGCCCAAAGTCACACAGCTGGCAAGCAGGGGAGCCGGGACTGGAACCCATGACCTCTGACTGACTCCCAAGCGTACCTAGATTTAAAAATATCTGGGAGTACTAGCCATTCTACCAAGCTTGAGGTGAAGGGGTTAAACTACGGTCCAACATGGCACTGCCTCTCCCTCAATGACACAAACTGATGCTAGCCTGCTGCCCACCCCGCTGCGTGGCCCCGCCTCCCCCAACCAGTCATATTAGGCCTAGTAGAGGTGCACCATGTCCTGCGAGACGAGAGGGCTGGGTTCTAATCCCGACTCTGCCACCTGTCTGCTGTGTGACCTTTCAGTGAGTCGCTTCACTTCTCTGTGCCTCAGTTCCCTCATCTGTAAAATGGGGATTAAGACTGTGAGAGCCCCATGTGGGACAAGGTCTGGGTCCAACCCAATTTGCTTATATCCATCCCAGTACTTAGTTCAGTTCCTGGCACACAGCGCTTAACAAATACCACAGTTATTATTATTACTTGGTACAGTGCTCAGTAATTACCATCGATCGATTCTTACAGCAATCTGAAATCACACACACCCTTTAGACTGTAAGCTCAGTGTAGGCAGGGAATGCGTCTACCAACTCTCTTCTACTGTACTCTCACAAGCACTTACTACAGCGCTCCGCACACAGAAAGAGCTCGATAAATACCACTGATTGATTGATTGATTGAAAGCACACATCTGCCTGCAGTCAGTCGGGCTCCTTCCTCCCCAGCTTCACAGAAACTCCCGTCTCCCTCCTCCCCGGGACCGACCCCTGCTCAGAAGATCCGGGGGCCCAGTCATCCAAACTACTGAGTAGCTGTTAAAAAATGCCCGCTTGCCACATCATCGTGAAGGATTTTGCCGTAATAACGTTTCACCGAGTAAAATGTGTCCACCCATTGTGGAAGTCTACAGAACTCACCAAAACATTCGTTTACTAAATAATAATACTTGTATTTAAGCGCTTACTATGTGCCAGGCACTATACTAAGCGCTGGGGTAGATATAAGGTAATTGGTTTGGACACGAGCAGTTCGGGTTGAACACGGTCCCTGTCCCACATAAGGTTCACAGTCTTAATCCCCTTTTTACAGGTGAGCTAACTGAGGCACAGAGAAATAAAGTGACTTGCCCAAGGTCACACAACACCTGTTGCTGGGTAGGGATTGTCTCTATTTGTTGCCCACTTGTACTTTCCAAGCGTTTAGTACAGTGCTCTGCACACAGTAAGCCCTCAATAAGTACGATTGAATGAACAGCAGACAAGTGGTGGAGCCGGTAGTAGAACTCATGACCTTCTGACTCCTAGGAGCGTATTTTATCTACTCAGTCACTGTAGCCTCAGAATGGCCAAGAAAGAGTTAGAGCGAGAGACATACATTTTTGATTTAATCCCTGCAGTCTAGGAGGGCCTCCTTCAATCAAAGTAGCCCAAGGAAGCTGTGCAAATATCAGAAAAAAAACACCCTCCTGCTCTCCTCAGGATAAGCCTGTGCCCTTTCTGACCTATTTGTATTTTGTTCTCCTTGCTGGAAAACAAAGAAATCATTGCTCCACTCCCCAGTGACTGCCTTCTTATCTTCATTTTGGGTCATGCTGATATTGGACTTTCTCACTCTTGGCTACCCTGTCCCTGTTTTTTCCCCACCCAGAAGTTCAGTTTTTCCTCTTTTTCTTAATCCACCTCCACTTTTATTGACTTTCATGTCTCAAGGTTCTTATTGCCATGTCTTGGGTTTTCACTCCGGTGTGCAAATGCCTTCGTTCTTATTCTTATCTTGTTCTCTGTCTGCCTGGCCTCTGAATTTATTACGGAACTCCGAAATGCGTTATCTTTTCCACAGTGGCTTGAAGAAAATTGTGATTGTTCTTTTCAACCCTATTAAATAAGCTGTTAAGTCTTAATGTCCTTCTCTAATTTTACATATTAAACTCTTTGAGAAAATTAATGTCTTGGATAATGACATGCCATCTTCATTATGTTTACTTCAGCCTTTCCAAAAACCGGATTTGCAGGATTCTTATTTTCTTGTCAATGATAGGCTTGGGACACTTCTTAGCTGGTAGGGGTTTCGGGCATTTTACTTCAAAAAAAAACCAAAAAACGGTCAACTCGAATCCCTCCTTCGAGTCCAAGAGGACCGCTTTGCCTTCCTAAGAAGAGAAGGAAGAGAAAATCCCATTCAGTCACTCTGGGGAAGGGCTTCTCCAGAGAATTAAAGAAAACATGAGACCCCCTCAACCTTTCATTCTTTTGGCTGGACAGTCCAAATGCCTTTATCACCTTTCCAAACTGCTGCTTTCTTCTGAACCCTTCCCAAGGTCTCCAACAGCTCTCGGTAGCAGCAGAGTATTTATCAAGGTTATTAACTCTCTAGACACATTCAGAATAATTGCAGAAATCAGATGAATAAGTAGACAGAGCCCTAGAAAATAGGTCACATGAACAGCTAATTACTGTTGGTATAATGAACTACAAGGCCTCGGAGAATCATCCAGTCCAGAAGAAAATGAATCGCTGAAGTTAAAGGAACCTCGTACCTCTGAGATTTCGCCCTTTTTCCAGTTTAGGTGTTTTATGTTGGTTGCTTTATCATCACACCTGACGCTGAAAGGACCCCGGGCAGAGTCTGATCCTTAAGTCTTTTTATTCTTTTTTATGGTATTTGTTAAGCACTTATTCTATGCCGTGCCCTCTACTAAGTTTTTGGGTAGATAGAGGCAAATCAGACTGGACACAGTCCATGTCCCACATGGGGCTCATAGTCTTAATCCCCATTTTACAGGTGAGGGAACTGAGGCACAGAGAAGTGAAGGGACTTGCCCAAGGTCACGCGGCTGACAAGTCACGAAGCCGGAATTAGAACCCGTGCTACTGGTTCTGGGTTTCTAAGTAGGCCCCGGCAAAGAGAGCAGACTTCTTCGACTATCTCTTTGCCTTCTTGCATTCTCACTATCTAGATATTTTACTCACATTTCTCCCCACTCTCTCGCTTTTTCCCTTTTTGTGAAACATGTTCTTCTCTCACTCACACATACACACACTAGCACAAACATGGACCTGGACTCCCACGAGTGCTCACAAGCCCACACAATCCCGCTCACACATTAGAGAAGCTGTGTGTGGTCTGCTGAAAAGAGCACAGGCCTGGGACTCAGAGGACCTGGGTTCTAATTCTGGTTCTGTCACCTACCTGCTGTGTGACCTTGGACAAGTCGCTTATCTTCTCTGTGCTTCAGAGAATTCAATACCTGTTCTCCCTCTGACTTAGACTGTGAGCTTCACGTGGGACCTGATTATCTCATGTCTACTCCAGAGGTTAGTACAGTGCTTGGCACATAGTAAACGCCTAACCAAAACCACAGACAGGCCTCCCCGCCCCCCACCTACAATATACTCATTTCCCTGCCCTCCCTACTCATCTCTTGCTGTCCCACCAATAGCCACAGACCTGTAGCCAGTCCTCAGTGCCCGAGTTTGCACAGGGAAGTGAAGTGGGTTGAGGAGAGGGGGAAATTACCCCTATAATCTATTATATCCATAATTTATTATATCTCGAATTAATTTACTATCTCTGCAAATCATTTATTTTATCCATAACTGATTTATCTATATTAATGTCTGCCCCCCCCCCCCCCAGCTGTAAACTCCTTGGGACCAGGATTGTGCTTACCACCTCTTTTACATTGTACTCTCCCAAGAGTTTAGTACAGTGATCTGCACACAGTAAGCGCTCAGTAAATACGATTGATTGATCGATTGATTCCAGGCTTTTGTTTCCACCCCCTCCCCTGGTCTAGCCTTGCCTCCCGCATAGCCATCCGGCACTGCATTGCCACGGAAGCTCTTCCTCTGGTCTGTAAGCTCGTTGTGAGCAGGGAATGTCACTGTTTATTGCTGTATTGTACTTTCCCAAGTGCTCTGAACAGCGGTCTGCACATATACTAAAATTGGAACGATACAGAGAAGATTAGCATGGCCCCTGCGCAAGGATGACACACAGATTTGTGAAGCGTTCCATATTTTTGTCCCAGAATGAGCTTCCCCTTTTCCCTCTGCTTCCTCTGCTGCTCTCTAACCCTCAGCTAAGCCCCCTTTCCCCCCCCTTTCCCTCTGCTCCTCCCCCTCTCCCTTCCCCTCCGCTCAGCACTGCGCTCGTCCGCTCATTTGTATATATTTTTATTATCCTATTTATTTTGTTAATGAGATGTACCTCACCTTGATTCTATTCATTGCTACTGTTTTAATGAGATGTCCATCCCCTTGATTCCATTTATTGCTATTGCTTTTGTCTGCCCGTCTCCCCCGATTAGACCGCAAGCCCGTCAATGGGCAGGGACTGTCTCCATCTGTTGCTGATTTGTCCATTCCAAGCGCTTAGTACAGTGCTCTGCACATAGTAAGCGCTCGATAAATACTATTGAGTGAATGCACGAATGACTAATAAGCGCTCAATAAATACGGCTGAATGGATGAGTGAATGTTGCCCCGGGCACAAGTCCGGCCCTGCTTACATCAACCCAATCAGCCGGCTAGGTCCTGCCTTACGGCCTCCCCGCTCCACTTTTCTTCTCTTTCCTGACCACTGGCTGCTGAGAGACAGCGTGGCCTAGTGGATATAGTCCTGGTAGTCAAAAGGACCAGTGTTCTAATCCCAGCTCCACCACTTGTCTGCTGTGTGACCTTGGGCAAGTCACTTGGCTGCTCTATCCATCAGATACCTCGTCTGGAAAATGGGAATTAATACTGTGAGCCCCATGTGGGACAGGGGCTTGGATCCATTCATTCATTCAAAGTTGTTGAGCGCTTACTGTGTGCAGAGCACCGTACTAAGCGCTTGGAAAGTACAGTACAGCAACAGATAGAGACAATCCCTACCCAACAACGGGCTCACAGTCTAGAAGGGGGGAGACGGACATCAAAACAAGTAAACGGGCAGCCATAGCATCAGTATAAATAGATGGAATTATAGATATATACACATCACTAGTGAATAGATATATGCACATCATAAATAGAATAATAAATATGTACATATATACATAAGTGCTGTGGGGGTTGACAGTGCTTACAGCAGTGCTTGACACAACGTGAGCACTTAAATTCCATCATCATCATCACCCTCTGGACCCCTCGATCCGATCTAGCCTTTCTTACAATCAATCGATCGATCACACTGACTGAGCGCCTGTGTGCAGAGCACCATGCCAAGCTCTCGGGAGAGTACAGTCTCGTCTTATGCTGTCGTGCCATTTCCGGCCCATCGGGCCTCGTTGGACGCATCTCTCCCCGAACACCCCGCCTCCATCTGCAGTGGTTCTGGTAGTGGATCCGTAGGGCTCTCTCGGTAAAAATATGGAAGTGGTTTACCATTAACTCTTTCCATGCAGTAAACTCGAGTCTCCGCCCTCGTCTGTCTCCCGTGCCGCTGCTGCCCAGGACGGGTAAGTTCTGACTTTTAGCAGACTACCTTCCATTCGCTAGCCGCTGGCCAAGCTGGGAATGGAACGGATAGGTCTCGGCTTCACTTTCCCTCCCGTAATCAAGACCGGTAGAGTACTGGAAACTTTCCAGGTGCGATCCCGAGAGGGGGGTGGAGAGTACAGTATAACAGAGTTAATAAATACATCCCCTGCCCACAGAGAGCTTACAATCTACAGCACATAGGCCTTAAACAAAGTGCTCTTCTTTACGTTTATTAATAATAATAATAATAATGGCATTTGTTAAGCGCTTACTATGTGCCAAGCACTGTTCTAAGCACTAGGGTAGATACAAGGTAATCAGGATGTCCCACATGGAGCTCGCCATCTTAATCACCATTTTACAGATGAGGTAACTGAGGCACAGAGAAGTTAAGTGACTTGCCCAAAGTCACACAGCTGACAAGTGGTTCAGTTAGGATTATTCATTCATTCATTCATCCAATAGTATTTCCTGAGCGCTTACTATGTGCAGATCACTGTACTAAGCACTTGGAATGTACAATTCGGCAACAGGTAGAGACAATCCCCGCCCAGTGACGGGCTCACGGTCTAATCGGGGGAGACGGACGTCAGAGCGAAACAGAACGAAACAAAAACAAGACAACATAATCACGATAAATAGAATCAAGGGGATGTACACCTCACTGATAAAATAAATAGGGTAATAAAGAAAAATATATACAAATGAGCACAGTGCTGAGGGGAGGGGAAGGGAGAGGGGGAGGAGCAGAAGAAAAGGAGGCTTAGCTGAGGGGAGGTGAGTGGGGGACGGGGGAGGAGCAGAGGGTGGAGAGGGAGCAGAGGGAAAAGGGGAAGCTCAGTGTGGGAAGGCCTCTTGGAGGAGGTGAGCTCTCAGTAGGGTTGTGAAGAGGGCAAGAGAGTTAGTTTGGCGGAGGTGAGGAGGGAGGGCGTTCTGGGACAGCGGGAGGATGTGGGCCAGGGGTCGACGGCGGGAGAGGCGAGAACGGGGGACGGTGAGGAGGTGGGCGGCGGAGGAGCGGAGCCTACGGGGTGGGCACTGGAAAGAGAGAAGGGAGGAGAGGTCGGAGGGGGCGAGGTGACGGAGAGCCTCGAAGCCTAGAGTGAGGAGTTTTTGTTTGGAGCGGAGGTCGATAGGCAACCACTGGAGGTGTTTAAGGAGGAGAGTGGCACGCCCATGCCCAGTTTAGAACCCATGGCCTCTGACTCCCAAGCCCATGCTCTTTTCACTAAACCATGCCACCTCTCTCTCCCTGTATCTGTCCCTGTCAAGGCTCCTGTTCCCAGGGTAGTTCCTATTTCTGCTCATTCAATAATAACAATGACTGTGGTATTTTTTTAAGCTCTTACTGTATGCTAAACACTCTCCTAAGTGCTGGGGTGGATACAAGATCATCAGGTCCCCCACGGGGCTCACAGTCTAAGGAGAGAGCACGGTTATTGAATCCCCACTTTACAGATTCATTTGCTCATTCATTCATTCAATCAATCCTATTTATTGAGCACTTACTGTGTGCAGAGCACTGTACTAAGCGCTTGGAAAGTACAGTTTGGCAACAGATAGGGACAATCCCTACCCAACAACGGGCTCACGGTCTCCAAGGGGGAGACGGACATCAAAACAAAACAAGTAGACAGGTAAGTAGAGAGAAGAGGGAACTGAGGCCCAGAGGTGTTAAGTGATTTGCCTAAGGTCCCACAGCAGGTAAGCAACAGAGGAGGAGGAATTAGAACCCAGGTCCCCTGACTCTCCAGGCCCATCTTCTTTCCACTAGGCCACACTGTTTCCCAGCTCTCCATTTGGACTCTCTTCCCAGGCCCCTATGCCTTGATCTGCAGCGTGGCTCAGTGGAAAGAGCCCGGGTTTGGGAGTCAGAGGTCATGGGTTCGAATCCCAGCTCTGCCACTTGTCAGCTGTGTGACTGCGGGCAAGTCACTTCACTTCTCTGTGCCTCAGTTACCTATCTGGGAAATGGGGATGAAGACTGTGAGCCTCACGTGGGACAACCCGATTACCCTGTAGCTCCCCCAGCGCTTAGAACAGTGGTCTGCACATGGTAAGCGCTTAACAAATGCCAACATTATTATCTTGCCTGTCTTGCCACAGATCCCTAGCCCACGTCCCGCCTCTGGCCTGGAACGCCCTCCCTCCTCAAATCCGACAGACGATGACTCTCCCCGCCGGCCCTTCAGAGCCTTACTGCAGGCCCATCTCCTCCAAGAGGCCTTCCCAGACTAAGCCCCACCTTTCCTCATCTCCCACTTCCTTCTGCATTGCCCTGACTCGCTCCCTTTGCTCTTCCCCACTCCCAGCCTCCCAGCACTTAGGTACATATCTGTAATTTTCTTTCTTTGTATCGGTGACCGTCCCCACCCCCCGCTCTAGACCGTAAGCTCGACGTGGGCAGGGAATGTCACGGTTTTTTTCCCGAGCACCTAGTACAGTGCTCTGCACACAGTAAGTGCTCCATAAATACTAATGAATGAATGACTATGCTCTCCCCAAACGGTACTTTTGCTTCTACCCTGTCCTTCCCAGTGATGGCCTTTCTCCTTTCCCTTCCTCTTTGTTCTTGCTCCAGACCCGCTGTTGCATCAGTGGCTAGACCACCATCATCATCATCAATGGTATTTATTGAGCAGCTACCTTGTGCAAATCACTGTAATAAGCGCTTAGGAGAGTCGTAATCATTATGGTATTTGTTAAGCGCTTACTATGTGCCGGGCACTGTTCTAAGTGCTGGGCACTGTTCAAAAAGCTGGATACTGATAATAATAATAATGATGATGGCATCTGTTAAGCACTTACTATGTGCAAAGTACTGTTCTAAGCGCTGGGGGATACAAGGTGATCAGGCTGTCCCACGTGGGGCTCACGGTCTTAATCCCCATTTTAGAGATGAGGGGACCGAGGCACCGAGAAGTTAAGTGACTTGCCCCAAGTCACACAGCTGGCAAGCGGCGGACCTGGGATTAGAACCCATGACCTCTGACTCCCAAGCCGGGACTCTTTCCGCTGAGCTGAGCCGTACAGTACCACAGAGTTGGCAGACACTTTCCCTGCCCACGGTGAGTTTACAGTCTAGAGCGCAGCTTTGAGTTCAAGTCCCACTTCTGGTCTGTACTGGCTAAAGTGAGCAAATACCATCCTACACTTCACACCGTCCCGCCGTCGACCCCTGGTCCACGTCCTCCCGCTGTCCCGGAACGCCCTCCCTCCTCACCTCCGCCAAACTCACTCTCTTTCCCTCTTCAAAGCCCTACTGAGAGCTCACCTCCTCCAAGAGGCTTTCCCAGACTGAGCTCTCCTTTCCCTCTGCTCCTCCTTCCCCTTTTCCCTCCCCTCAGCACTGTGCTTATTTGTAGATATTATTTATTACCCTATTTATTTTGTTACTGAGGTGTACACCCCCTTGATTCTATTTATCTTGATAATGTTGTCTTGTTTTTGTTTTGTTCTGTTTTGCTCTGTCGCCTGTCTCCCCCCATTAGACCGTGAGCCCGTCAGTGGGCAGGGATTGTCTCTATCTGTTGCCGAATTGTCCATTCCAGTGGCTTAGTACAGTGCTCTGCACATAGTAAGCGCTCAATAAATACTATTGAATGAAAGGTCTGCCTCTTCCACATTTTCCCTGGACTTTCCCTAGCATTAGTGTCTTCTCCAGAGAATTAGTCCTCCTGATTATGTGTCCAAAATGGGCTAATCTAAGTCATTTGGCGTTCCAAAGACCACTTTGGCTTAATTTGCTCTAAAATCCATTTTATTGTCTTTCGGGCAGTCCATGATGCTCTCGAAAGCCTTCTCCAACACCTCATTTCAAAAGAGTCGACGTTTCACCACCTTCCAAATCTACCTCGCTAGCCCCAACTACTGCAACAGCCTCCTCACAGCTCTCATTGTTTCCGGTCTTTCCCCTCTTCGGTCCATACTTCCCTCGGAGGTCGGTATCATTTTTCTAAGATGTCATCCTGCACACTTTCCTCCACTCCTCGAAAACCTCTGATAGTTGCTTATTCCTCTCTGTGAGAAACTTCTGACGGTATTCTTTAAAGCACTCTAGCAGCTGTACACCCTCCTGCTGGCTCAACATCAACAACATGGTATTTACTGAGCACTTACTGTGTACCGAGGACCCTACTAAGTCCTTGGGAGGGTACAGTGCAACAGAGTGGGTAGTCCACTCTCTTCTCACATAACTTTCCTGCTTGAACTCTTTGGTCCTTCCAAGTGGTGGCCTAATGCACAGAACCCAACCTCCCTATCAAGCAAAAACTCCTCCCTCTTGGCTTCAAAGCTGTCCATCACCTTGCCCCTCTCACCTCACCTCCCTTCTCTCCTTCTACAGCCCGCCCCGTACACTCCGCTCCTCTGCCGCCTCTGACCTCCTCAATGTGTCTCGTTCTCCCCCGTCCCTCCGTCGACCCCTGGCCCGTGTCCTACCTCTAGCCTGGGATAGCCCTCCTTCCTCACATCCACCAAACTAGCACACTCCCCCCCTTCAAAGCCCTACTGAGAGCTCACCTCCTCCAGGAGGCCTTCCCACACTGAGCCCCCCCTTTCCTCTGCTCCTCCTCCTCTCCTCATCACCCTGACTCCCTCCCTCTGCTCTACCTTCCTCCCTGCCCCACAGCACCTGTGTATATATGTACATATTTATCATTCTATTTATTTTAGTAATGATGCGTATAGATCTGTAATTCTATTCATTTATATTGACACTATCGATGCCTGTCTTCTTGTTCTGTTTTGGTGTCTGTCTCCCCCCTTCTAGACTGTGAGCCCACTGTTGGGTAGGGATTGTCTCTGTCGCCGAATTGTACTTTCCAAGCGTTTAGTACAGTGCTCTGCACACAGTAAGTGCTCAGTAAATATGACTGAATTGAAGTAGACCAAGGACTGGAAGTCAGAAGGACCTGAGTTCTAATCCCGGCTCCGCCACTGGTCTGCTGTGAAACCCTGGGCAAGTCACTTAACTTTTCTGTGGTTCAGTTACTTCATCTGTAAAATGGGGATTAAGACTGTGATCCCCATGTGAGAAATGGGCTGCGTTCAGTCAGTCGGTCATCGTATTTGCGGAGCACTTATTGTGCACCGAGCAGTGTACCAGGTGCTTGGAAGAGTACGGTGTAACACGTTGCCTGCTCACAGTGATCTTAGTTTAGAGAGGAAACAGACGTTAATATATATAAATAAATAAATCACGGATATACGTACGGAAGAGCTGTGGGGCTGGAGGTGGTGAATGAAGAGAGCAAGCCAGGGTGAAACTGAAGGGTCAGAGAGAAAAGGAAATGAGGGCTTGGTCAGCGTAGGCCTTTTGGAGGAAATGTGCCTTCGGTGGGGCTTTGAAGGTGGTGAAAAGAATTGTCTGTTGGATATGAAGAGGGAGGATGTTCCGGACCAGAGGCAGGGAGTGGACGAGAGGTTGGTGGCGAGATAGACGAGATAGAAGTTCAGTGAGCAGGGTATCAATAGAGGGGTGAAGCGCGTGGGCTGGGTTGTAGTAGGAGAGTAGTAAGACCCCAGTGCTTAGTACAGTCCCCGGCCCATAGTAAGTGCTTAAAAGATACCATTTTTTTAAATCAGTAAGCTACTTATTATGCCCTTTTCTCCTCTGTCCCGCTGCCAACACCTTACTAGCCCCCATCGTCCCTGACGCCGCCCGGCCCCTTCCAGGACTGGAACTCCTCCCCTCTAAAAATCTGCCAGATCACTGCTCTCCCCGTCTCTAAAGCCCTTCTGAAATCACATATTCTCCATGAGGCCTTCACCAATTAGTCTCTACTCTCCCCAACTCATCTAGTAATGACAAGAAGGGAATTTTTTAAGCACTTACTATGCACCAAGTGTTGCACTAGGCACTGGGGCCTTATGCTCGCGAGTCGTTTCCGACCCATAGCGACACCCCGGACACATCTCTCCCAGAACGCCCCGCTCTCCATCTGCAATCGTTCTGGTAGTGGATCCACAGAGTTTTCTTGGTTAAAAATACTGAACCGGTTTACCGTCGCCTTCTTCCGCGCAGTAAACTCGAGTCTCCACACCCTCCACTCTCTCCCCTGCCGCTGCTGCCCGGCACGGGTGAGTTTTGACTTGTCGCAGATTGCCTTCCCCTCGCTAGCCACTGCCCAAGCTAGAAATGGAATGGCTAAGCCTCTGCTTGACCCTCCCTCCCGTAGGCGAGACCGGTAGAGGGCTGGAAACTCTCCAGGTGCTACCCTGAGAGGGGAGCACTGGGGCAGGTACAAGTTCATCAGGCCAGGTGCAATCAGTCCTATGTGGGTTTTACAATCTAGAGGAGAGAGAGAACAAGTATTGAATCTCCATTATACAGACGAGGAAACTGACTTGCCCAAGGTCCTATAGTAGGCAAATGACAGAGCTCAGATTAGAGCCCGGGGCTTCTGTCTCCCAGACCTTTGCTCTTTACATTAGGCCACCACTATTTCCCCCCAAAAGTCACTTTAGCCGTTCCATGACACTCCCACCCACAACTATCATTTCCTCCAACCTGTATTTTATTTTAGTGTCGGTCTCCCAGTTAGACTCTAATAATAATAATGATAATGTATTTGTTAAGCGCTTACTATGTGCCGAGCACTGTTCTAAGTGCTCGGGTGGGATACAAGGTAATCAGGTTGTCCCACGTGAGGCTCACGGCCTTAATCCCCATTTTACAGATGAGAGAACGTAGGCACAGAGAAGTTAAGCCATTTGCCCAAAGTCACAAAGCAGACAGGTGGCGGAGCTGGGAGTAGAACGCAAGACCTCTGACTCCCAAGCCCGGGCTCTTTCCGTTGAGCCGTGCTGCTTCTCTAATAATAATAACCCTAATAATAGTTATGGTTATTGTTAAGCACTTACTATTTGTCAAGGATTGTTCTAAACATCGGGATGATGATAATGATAATAATGATGTTGGTATTTGTTAAGTGCTTACTATGTCCAGAGCACTGTTCTAAGCACTGGGGTAGATTTAGAGTAATCAGGTTGTCCCACGTGAGGCTCACAGTCTTAATCCTCATTTTACAGATGAGGGAACTGAGGCACAGAGAAGTTAAGTGACCTGCCCACAGTCACACAGCTGACAAGTGGCAGAGCTGGGATAGAGACAAGTTAATTGGGTGGGACACAGTCCTGTCCCACACGGTGCTCATATCCCACATGATGCTTGTACGCTTAGGCCCAGAGAAGTAAAGTGACTTGCTCAAGGTCCCACAGCAAATGGGGGAACTGGCTTTAGAACCCAGATCCTTCTGACTCCCGGGCCCGTACTCGTTCCACTAAGCCATGCTGCTTCTCTACAAGATTATAAACTATGAGGACAGGGATCATGTCTCCAACTCTGTTATACTCTCCTAAATGCTCAGTACAGAACTCTAGAAACAGCAGATGCTCCTTAAATACAGCTGATTCATCGACCGATTCACTCTCCAATGGAGAGAGAGGCTGACCTCGACTGACAGAGGAATCTGAGGAAAGCATCCCAACGCTTCAGGACACTGTGACCAACAGCTGCCTTGGGTTCACTGACCTCAGGAGGGCCACCCTGTTAGCACACACCATGAACGACCTCTGCCGGAAAATAGCCCGGTGGTATCTGAGAAGGGAGCAGACTCTAGGAAAGGCAAGTTAACGGTACTTCGGCCTACGGAGAGGGGTCAAACTTTCTTCTATCCCAAACCCACCTAAACCTGAAGAAAACATACAGGACGGCTCCCAGTGTCAAGAAATAGGTGCCCAAACTGTGAAAAAGCCGGTCAACTCCGGTCTGGCTTCATCAGCCAGCGGCAGCCTCGAGTCATATCTGCAACAGGAGAGCATAGTGGAATCAGACACTATTAGAGCTTGGTTCCAAATTCATTCTTTATCGCCGATCCAATGTGATTTTTGATAGTAGAGATTAATATCGGAGTGAGTTTTTATTGTTGGTTGCCAATACATTCCTGAGGAGATGCTGTGGAAGTTGGTATGGGACTCTCTCAACTTTCATTTTCTATTATGTTAGAGGGGATAAGGCTACTGTATTTAAGAAACACAATTGGTAATGAGTTTCCTCTGAGTGCTGCGGGGAAAAGGTTTTTTTTTTTTCGTGATCAGCTCTTTGCAAACCATGTCAATTATTTACAAATCTCCTTCATAAATGTCACTGGAGGTGCTCCGGCATGTGGCTTTCCTGATGAATGGCTTCATCACCTGCTTGCCTGTGTGGCAAAAGGAAAAGCTAAGCTGTCAAATTCTTGGGCTCCAACTCATTTTGCACTTTGGACCTTGACAATTATTTCTGCCTTTTCTGCCTCGTGTCTCCCAATCCCTAAACGGCAAACCATCGAGATGTTCACTAATTGGAATAAGTGGCTTAAGCTGCGATGCCCCCCCTGAAAAAAAAAAGATTGCTGCATCCACCTGCATTTCACTTCAGGATGAACTGTGTTGTACCTATTCCAGAGTTTAGAACGGTGCATGACACATAATAAGTGCTTTAAAAAGTACCATAAAAGGAAGCATAAATGCCAGTCTTATTTTCAATCTAGTGAGAGGGAGAATTTTCCCTCAGTGTTATCACGGCTGAAGCAGTGTGGCCTAATGGAAAGAGCCGGGGCCTGGGAATCAAAATAACCTAGGTTATAATCCCAGCTCGGCCACTTGTCTGATGTGTGAACTAAGGCAAGTCATTTAAATTCTCTGTTCCTCAGTTTCCTCTGTAAAATGAGGATTCAAAGTGATTCTCACTCCTCCTTAGACTGGGAGCCCCATTTGGGACTGCTCACTTGAACTTGGCACTCAAGGATCACTTTGCCTAGTTCATATTTGAGTCAAAGCCGGCTGGCCTAGGGAAAAGAGCCCAGGCCTGGGAGTCACAGGACCTGGCTTGTAATCCCGACTCCTCCACATTCCTGCTATGTGAATTTGAGCAAGTCACTTAACTTCCCTCTGCCTCAGTTCTCTCATCTGCATAATGGAGACCCAACACCTGAACTGCCTCCTACTTAGACTGTGAAGCCCCACGTGGGACCCGATTTTCTTGTATCTACCTCAGTGCTTATTACAGTGCTTGACACATGACCCTCAGCAAATACCCCAAATAGGAGCTTTTCTACTTGAAGATTCCTCTCCCAGAAGGCCCTGGTTTTCCACAACTCGAGCCAATTAGTGCTGTCCCTCAGGGCTGTTGAGGCCCTCCTGACCTTGGATGACAGGTCTGAAAAATGTTAAAGACTGCTGGGAAATGGGACATGGGGACAGTCGATGGGCTCAACTTTCCCCTTCCCACCAGGGATCATCCTAGCAATGCTTGGAATCGAGCTGTAAACCAGAGTGGCCGTCAAAAATGCAACCACGTGGTATTTGCTAAGTGCTTACTATGTTCCAACCACAGTATTAAGTTCAGGGGTAGATTCAGTACCCCCCAGGCTCCTGTCTCTCCCCACTCCAATCCACACTTCACTCTGCTGCCCGGGTCATTTTTCTACAGAAACGCTCGGGACACGTCACCCCACTCCTCAAAAAGCTCCACGGTTGCCCATCCACCTCCACATCAAACAAAAACTCCTCACCATCGACTTTGAAGCTCTCCATCACCTTGCCCCCTCCTTCCTCACCTCGCTTCTCTCCCTCTAAAACCCAGCTCTCACATTTCACTCCTCTAGCGCAAACCTTCTCACTGTGCCTCGATCTTGCCTGTCTCACTGCCCACCCTTAGTCCACATCCTGCCTCTGGCCTGGAACGCCCTCCCTCTTCAGAGCCGACAGACAATTACTATCCCCACCTTCGAAGCCTTATTGAAGGCACATCTCCTCCAAGAGGCCTAAGCCCCCCTTTTCATTCATTCAACCGTATTTCTTGAGCGCTTACTGTGTGCAGAGCACCGTACTAAGTCCTTGGGATGTACAATTCAGCAACAGATAGAGACAATCCCTGCCCACCAACGGGCTCACAGTCTAAAAGGGGGAGACAGATAGCAAAACAAAACAAGCTCTCATCTCCCACTTCCTTCTGCATCGCCCTGACTTGCTCCCTTTGCTCTTCCCCCCTCGCAGCCCCACAGTGCTTATGTATGAACTCATACACTCCCACAGCTTCGACTATCATCTGTGTGCAGATGACACCCAAATCTACATCTCCTCCCCTGTTCTCTCCTCCTCCCTCTGGGCTCGTATCTCCTCCTGCCTCCAGGACTTCTCCACCTGGATGTCCGCCCGCCACCTAAAACTCAACATGTCCAAGACTGAGCTCCTCATCTTCCCTCCCAAGCCCTGTCCTCTCCCCGACTTCCCTGTCACCGTGGATGGCACGACCATCCTTCCCGTCTCACAGGCCCGCAACCTCGGCGTCATCCTTGACTCGGCTCTCTCATTCACCCGACACATCCGATCCGTCACCAACACCTGCCGGTCTCACCTTTACAATATGCCAAGATCCGCCCTTTCCTCTCCATCTAGACGGCTATCGTGCTGGTACAGGCTCTCATAATATCCCGACTGGATTATTGTGTCAGCCTTCTCTCAGATCTCCCTTCCTCCTGTCTCTCCCCGCTCCAGTCTATTCTTCATCTGCTGCCCGGCTCATCTTCCTGCAGAAACGGTCTGGGGATGTCACCACCAACCCCCCTATCAACCTTCGCATGAAGCAAAAACTCCTCACTCTTGGCTTCAAAGCTCTCCATCACCTTGCTCCCTCCTACCTCACCTCCCTTCTCTCTTTCTACCGCCCACCCCGCACGCTCCGCTCCTCTGCCGCTCACCTCCTCGCCGTCCCCCGTTAATAATAATAATAATGTTGGTATTTGTTAAGCGCTTACTATGTGCCGAGCACTGTTCTAAGCGCTGGGGTAGACATAGGGGAATCAGGTTGTCCCACGTGGGGCTCACAGTCTTGATCCCCATTTTACAGATGAGGGAACTGAGGCACAGAGAAGTGAAGTGACTTGCCCACAGTCACACAGCCGACAAGTGGCAGAGCTGGGATTCGAACTCAGAAGAGGGAGAGAGGGCAGGAGGGGAAGAGGAGAGGGGTAAGGAAGGAAGGAAAAAGAGGGAGGGGGGTACGGAGAGGGTGAGAGGAGAGCAGCACTGACGTACCCACGTATTCAATTCCCTTCCCTTCCACATCCCTGCTCGCTCAACACTCCCACCTCGCTCCCAGTCCAATCCCCCAACTCCCCCAGCCACGCACACAACCTTCTCCTCCCTCGGCTGCCACCACACCCCATGAGAAGCAAGCGTGGCTCAGTGGACAGAGCCCGGGCTTGGGAGTTAGAGGTCATGGGTTTGAAACCCGGCACCGCCGCTTGCTGGCTGTGTGATCTTGGGCAATTCACTTAACCTCTCTGTGCCTCAGTTACCTCATCTGTAAAATGGGGATTGAGACTGTGAGCCCCACATGGGGCAACCTGGTCACCTTGTATCTACCCCAGCGCTTAGAACAGTGTTTTGCACATAGCAAGGGCTTAACCAATACCGCCGTTATTATCTGGGCCGCTTGGAGCCCACGGATACCTCGTTCTCGCCTATCCCGCCGTCGACCCCCGGGCCACGTCCTCCCGCTGTCCCGGAACGCCCTCCCTCCTCGCCTCCGCCAAACTCACTCTCTTCCCCTCTTCAAAGCCCTTCTGAGAGCTCACCTCCTCCAAGAGGCCGTCCCAGACTGAGCTCCCTCTTTTTCCCTCTGCTCCCCCTCCTCTCCCCTCCCCACCCCATCCTCTGCTCCTCCCCCTCCTCCCCTCCCCTCAGCACTGTGCTCATTTGTATATATTTTTATTACCCTATTTATTTTGTTAATGAGGTATACAGCCCCTTGGTTCTATTTATCAAGATAATGTTGTCTTACTGTTGTTTTGTTCTGTTTTGCTCTGCCGTCTGTCTCCCCGCATTAGACTGTGAGCCCGTCAGTGGGCAGGGACTGTCTCTATCTGTTGCCTAATTATACATTCCAAGCACTTAGTACAGTACTCTGCACATAGTAAGTGCTCAATAAATACTATAGAATATCTGCAATTTTATTTCTTTGTATTAATGTCTTTTTCCCCGCTTCTAGACTATAAGTTCACTGTGGGCAGGGAATGTGACTGTTTGTTGTTAAACTGTACTCTCTCTAGCTCTTAGTATTCTATTCTTAGTGTTCTATACACAGTAAGTGCTCAATAAATTTGATTGAATGAATAAACATATGAAGTCAAGATAATCAGGTCAGATATGGTCCCAATCCCACATGGGACTGATGGTCAAAGGGAAAGGGAGACCGAAGTATTTATTGCCCAATTTACAGATGAGGAAACCGAGGCACAGGACAGTTCAGTGACTTGCCCAAGGTCACACCTCACCTAAGTGGCGGAACGAGGGTTAGAACCCAGGTCCTCTGGCTCCCAGGCCCGTGCTCATTCCGCTAGGCCACAGTGCTCTCTCTGGAGACTCTGACTGAGTTGCCAGAGGGAAATAAGCCCGGCAGGTGCCAGGCTTCCCGAGGAAACAGTCGCACCACCCTGCCACTTTCGGATGCGCAGGTAATCTGTGCCGCCTCCCGACCCTGACACCGGCCCTTCCTGCTCCTGCTGGTTCTGGAGTAAGGAACGAAAGGGAAATGATGGGGACCCCTAGACCGTCAGCTTGTCGTGGACCGGGACCGTGCCTTCCGACTCTGTTGTACCGTACTTTCCCAAGAGCTTGGTACAGTGCTCTGCGCACAGTAAGCACCCAGTAACCACTCAGTAAATCCTCTTGGGAAAGTAGAGGATCCCCTCAGGAAAGCAGTTGGGAAAGTAGAGAAGCAGCACTCTCAAGTGGCCTTGAGAGACGGGAGGTCATAGGTCCTAATCCCGGCTCTGCCACTTGTCTGCTGTGTGGCTCTGGGCAGGTCGCTTCAGTTCCATCATCTCCATCTGTAAAATGGGGATGGAGACTGTGAGCCCCACTTGGGACAGAGACTGTGTCCAACCCGGGGCTTAATACAGTGCACACGGTAAGCGCTTAACAGATACCACAATCATTGTTATCATCACTGAGAAAGAAATTTCTCTGAGCATCGTACTTGGAGAAGCAACTGGAAAAGCCGTGAGGCCTAGTGGAGCGAGCACAGGCCTCGAAAGCAGAGGACATGGGTTCTGATACAAATTTTGCTTCTTGTCTGCCGTGTGACAGTCTGTGTCTCCCTTTGACTATAAACTTGTTGCGGGCAGGGAATGTGTCTATAGTGTACCTTCCCAAGTGCTCAGTACAGTGCTCTGCACATAGTAAGTGCTCAAAAAATATGATCGAATGATCGATTGATCTCGAGCGGGTCATTTAACTTCTCTTTGCTTTAGCTTCTTCATCTGGAAAACGGGACTTAAAAACCTAGCCCGTTCTGGCTCTTGACTTAGTCGGTGAGCCCCATGTGAGATGGGGATGGGGTCCAACCTGCTAGCTGGTACCTATCTCAGTGCTGAGTACAGTGCTTAGCGCAGAGTAAGCACTGATTAGTACCACCACAGTCAATATCATCATCCTCAAAGAAAACTGTGGTATTTGTTAAGCACTTACTACGTGTCAGCCGCTGTACATAGGCCCCCTGTGTCCTCTGCGGGGGTAGAGGGTGAGCAAACGCTCGGCTCCACTTAGCCCCGAGTGGGGGTTCCGGAGCTCGAGGGGTACAAGTCTCAGACCTAGGGCTCCCCCCACCTTAGAAGCTCTGTTCCCCACAGGCATAGAAGATGGGCAGAAACCACTGCCGTGATATTTAGAACGTGGAAAGATTGCAGTGGTCTGAACAAGACGGCCCAGACTTGAGCAGTGAGGAGAGAAGGAATGGGTCGCTAATTTTTAATTTCTTTTCCTACTATTTATTCAGCTCGTGCCGTGTCACACGCCGTTCTAGGTACTGGGGTAGGCACAGGTTAATTAGGCCGGACACAGTCCCCGTCTGCATGGGGCACACAGTCTAGATGGGAAGGAGAACTGAGGCACAGAGATGTTTAGTAATAATTATAAAAATAATAATGATAACGGTACTTAATGTTGGTATTCGTTAAGCGCTTACTATGTGCCGAGCACCGTTCTAAGCGCCGGGGTAGACACAGGGGGATCAGGTTGTCCCACGTGGGGCTCCCAGTCTTCATCCCCATTTTACAGATGAGGGAACTGAGGCACCGAGAAGTGAAGTGACTTGCCCAAAGTCACACAGCTGACAAGTGGCCGAGCCGGGATTCGAACCCATGACCTCTGACTCCCAAGCCCGGGCTCTTTCCACTGAGCCACGCTGCTTCTCTGTTGAGCGCTTACTCTGTACCAAGCACTGTTCCAAGTACTGAGGCAGTAAGTGACTTGCCCAGGGTCACACGGCAAGCAATTGGCAGAGCTGGGATTGGAATCAAAGTGCTCTGACTCCAGGGCCCCTGCTCTTTCCACTGGGCCGTGCTGCTTCTCCTTTTACCGTTGTTTCAGTCAATCTTATTTGATAATAATAATGATTGTGGTATTTGTTAAGCGCTTACTATGTGCCAAGCACTGTACTAAACGCTGGGTTAGATACAAGGCAATCAGGTTGTCCCACATGGGGCTCACAGTCTCAACCCCCATTTTTACAAATGAGGTAACCGAGGCACAGAGAAGTTAATTGGCTTGCCCGAGATCACACAGCCGCCAAGTGGCGGAGCCGGGATTGGAACCCATGACCTCTGACTCCCAAGCCCGCGCTCTTTCCACCGAGCCACGCCGCTTCTGAGAGAGATGAGTCAAGGATAATGCCGAGGTTACGGGCTTGTGAGGCAGGGAGGATGGCAGTGCTGTCTACCGTGGTAGGAAGGCTGAGGAAGGACAGGATTTGGGTGAGAAGATGAGGAGTTTTGTTTTGGACAAGTTAAATGTGAGGCGCAGGGGATACATACGAGTAGAGACGTCCTGAAGGCAGGAGGAACGCATGCCTGCGGAGAGGAAGAGAGATCAGGGTTGGAGAGGTAGATTTTGGAATCATAATAATAATGATGGCATTTGTTGAGCACCTACTATGTGCCAAGCGCCGTACTAAGCGCTGGAATCGTCCATATAGCGATGGTAGTTGAAGTCATGGGTGCAAATGAGTTCTCCAGGGAAGTGGGTGTCAGATGGAGAACTGAAGGGGACCCTTGGGAGCCAGAGGTCACGGGTTGGAATCCCCGCTCTGCCACTTGTCAGCTGTGTGACCGTGGGCAAGTCACTTCACTTCTCTGGGCCTCAGTTACCCCATCTGTCAAATGGGGATGAAGACTGTGAGCCTCACGTGGGACAACCTGATTACCCTGGATCTACCCCAGCGCTTAGAACAGTGCTCTGCACATAATAAGCGCTTAACAAATACCAACATTATTGTCCACGGTAAAGGGTTGAGAGACAGTGGAGGAGCCCATGAAAGAGACTGAGAACGAGCAGCCAGAGAGATAGAAGGAGAACCAGGAGAGGACAGCGTCGGAGAAGCCAGGGTCAGATGTTGTTTATTTCTGGATTAATTTGGCCCATTTTTTTCTTGGTGGGTCTCCATTTCCCCCGCAGACATACTTATTCATTCAAATTGATGCCTGTCTCCCCCTCTAGACCGTAAGCTCGTTAAGGGCAGGGGACGTGTCTGCCAATTCTGTTGTACTGTGCTCTCCCAAGGAATTAGTACAGTGCTTCGCACACAGTAAGCACTCGATAAATACCTTCGACTAATAATGATAATAATGGTATTTGTTAAGCGCTTACAATGTGCAGAAGCACTGTTCTAAGCGCTGGGGGATACAAGGTGATCAGGTTGTCCCACCTGGGGCTCACAGTTTCCGTCCCCATTTTCCAGATGAGGTAACTGAGGCCCAGAGAAGTGAAGCGACTTGTCCAAAGTCACACAGCTGGCAGGCGGCGGAGCCGGGATCAGAACCCACGACCTCTGACTCCCAAGCCCGGGCTCTTTCCACACTGAGCCACGCTGCTTCTCGTATATGCGTATAGCCCCCGCGTATAACGTAGCGCTTCACACACGGGATTTGATAAATGGCTTCCTGATTGAAGAGGAGGTCCCTCTGGCCAATTAGACTGCAAAATCCTCCTCCCCCACCCCCTGCTTCCCTTTTTCCAGTTACCTCCCCAGCTTGATACTCACATCTCCCTCCGATCGGAACGGGGCTCCGAGGTAAAAATAGCTCTCAGATCCGTCGGGGAGGGAGCCGAGGGAAGAGAGTGAACTTTGACTTAGAAGCAGTGTCCGGGCTTCCACTGACCGGAGCCAAAAACCGGGCCTGCGACGAGGATGGCAAGCGGGCCTCGTCTTGCGGCGGCACCGCCTCAGACGAGGCATGACTGAGCTGTACGATTCTGGGAAACAACAGCTGCTGGACGGATCAGCTCAACGGGCCGCAACCCCAACGGGCCGGGGGGCTTCTTTTCCGCAAAGGCGCCGGGGGGACGACGTGCCTCAGGGACGGCCGCCGACGGCGCCAGCCTCCGCAAATAGTGACTGCGGCCCGCCACCGTATTAACAATAATGATAATAACGACTGTGGTGTTGGTTAAGCACTTACTCTGTGCCAGGCACCGTACTAAGCACCGCGATGGATACAAGCGGATCGGGTTGGACACGGTCCCCGTCCTACGTGGGGCTCATGGTCTCAGTCTCCATTTAAAGATGAGGTAACTGAGGCCCAGACGAGCGAAGTGACTTGCCCAATGTGCTCAATAAATACCACTGATCGATGGGCCTCCCAAACTGAGTGCTATGACTTAACGTTGGATAGTTAGAGATAGATAGGTAGATAGATAGATAGATGGATAGATAGATAGATAGATAGATAGATAGATAGATAGATAGATAGAGATAGATAGATAGAGATAGGTAGATAGATGATAGATAGATGATAGATAGATAGATAGATAGATAGATAGATAGATAGATAGATAGATGGTTAGATAGGATAGTTGGATAGTCAGAGAAGCCACGTGGCTCAGTGGCAGGAGCCCAGGCTTAGGAGTCAGAGGTCATGGGTTCGATTTGTACATTCCAAGCGCGTAGTACAGTGCTCTGCACATAGTAAGCGCTCAATAAACGCTACTGAATGAATGGATTCGAATCCCAGCTCTGCCACTTGTCAGCTGTGTGACTGGGGGCAAGTCACTTCACTTCTCAGTGACTCAGTGACCTCGTCTGTAAAATGGGGATGAAGACTGTGAGCCTCACGTGGGACAACCTGATTACCCTGTATCTACCCCAGCGCTTAGAACAGTGCTCTGCACATAGTAAGCGCTTAACAAGTACCAACATTATTATTATTATAGTTCAACGTCCTAGTTTGGGATTACCACCTGCATTGCAAATCCCAGGAGTACTTGGGCTTTTAAATCCCTTCTCAGTCCTCTAGACTATAAGCTCCTTGTGGGCAGGGAACGGGTTTACCCACTCTGCTGAACTGTTCTCTCTGAAGTGCTTAGTACAGTGCTCTGCACACAGTGCTATTGATGCCCATCTACTTGTTTAGTTTTGTTGGTTTGTCTCCCCCCTTCTAGACTGTGAGCCCATTGTGGGGTAGGGATTGTCTCTATCTGTTGCCATACTGTACTTTCCAAGCGCTTAGTACAGTGCTCTGCACACAATAAGTGCTCAATAAATGGAAGGAAGGAAGGAAGGAAGGAAGGAAGGAAGGAAGGAAGGAAGGAAGGAAGGAAGGAAGGAAGGAAGGAAGGAAGGAAGGAAGGAAGGAAGGAAGGAAGGAAGGACAGAGAGAGAGAGAGAGAAAGAAAGAGAGAGAGAGAGAAAAAAAAAGAGAGAGAAAGAAAGAAAGAGAGAAAGAAAGAGGAAGAAAGAGAGAGAGAGAGAAAGAGAGAGAGAGAGAGAGAAGAAAGAAAGAAAGAAAGAGAGAAAGAGAGAGAGAAAGAGAGAGAGAAAGAAAGAGAGAAAGAGAGAGAGAAAGAAAGAAAGAAAGAAAGAAAGAAAGAAAGAAAGAAAGAAAGAAAGAAAGAAAGAAAGAAAGAAAGAAAGAAAGAAAAGAAAATTCACACAGCAGACCCAAGGTAGAGCCAGAATTAGAACCCATGACTTTCTGATTCCCAGTTTCGTGCTCTATCCAGTACAGAGATAATAATCATCCTAATAATGTCGGTATTTGTTAAGCGCTTACTATGTGCAGAGCACTGTTCTAAGTGCAGGGGTAGACACAGGGCAATCAGGTTGTCCCACATGAGGCTCACAGTCTTAATCCCCATTTGCCAGATGAGGAAACTGAGGCCCAGAGAAGTGAAGTGACTTGCCCACAGTCACACAGCTGACAAGTGGCAGAACCTGGATTCGAACCCATGACCGCTGACTCCCAAGCCCGGGCTCTTTCCACTGAGCCACGCCGGAGATGAACTCTTCGCTCGTGGCAGACGGGAGGGAGTGCTGGTTCCGGCCGGCCGGCCCATCCACCGCGCTATCAAACTCTGAAGGACGGTGGTTTCAGGGAGATTTCATTAGCTGAGATCCGTTCACAGTTAATAAGAAGCAGCTTGGCCTACTGGATAGAGCACGGGCCTGGGAGTCAGAGGGATCTGGGTTCTATTCCCGGCTCCCCCACTTGTGTGACCTTAAGGAAGTCACTTAACTTCTCTGTGCCTTAGTTACCTCGTCCGTAAAATGGGGATTAAGACTGCGAGCCTTATGTGGGACATGAACCGTGACCAACTTGATTAGCTTGTATCCACCCCATCCCCGACACACAAGAAGTGTTTACAGAATGCCATAAAAAAAAATAATCAGCAACAAAAAATAAACGCCGTCTACCTGGGGCTCCTTCCTTACCCTAGAGCCATGCTGGTTCTCAGAATCCTGGGATCTGAGGGTGATTATTTGCCAAATACTTCAATTTTCTCTTCTCTTCCCACAAAATATAATAATGTTGGTATTTGTTAAGCGCTTACTATGTGCAGAGCACTGTTCTAAGCGCTGGGGTAGACACAGGGGAATCAGGTTGTCCCACATGAGGCTCACCGTCTTCATCCCCATTTTATAGATGAGGCCACTAGGCCCAGAGAAGCGCAGCGACTTGCCCCCAGTCACACAGCTGACAAGTGGCAGAGCCGGCATTCGAACCCATGATCTCTGACTCCCAAGCCCGGGCTCTTTCCACTGAGCCACCCTGCTTCCCAATATATTCTATTATAATACAAATATACTCTAGCTGCAATTACTACAGCATTTTGGTCAATAGGCGGGCCTGGAAAAGTCCAAAGAGTTGGAGCTGAAACACATTTAGTTGTCTAAATGATGTGAATAATCTGTTAATCCCTCTGGACTGTTGAACAATTTGTGATCAGAGAACACGTCTGCCAACTCTGTTGTACCGTACTCTCCTCTAAGTGCTTTGAACGGTGCTCTGCACACAGTAAACATTCAATAAATACCACTGATTGGTGAATAATAACTGTGGTATGAGTTAAGAAGCAGCGTGGCAAGTCACTTAACTTCTGTTTCCTCATCTGTAAAATATGCGTGAAATATCTGCTCTCCTCTCCCTTCTAGACTATGAGCTCCATGTGGGATGGAGGCCGTGTCCGATTTAATCGTATTCTAGCTGCCCCTGAGTCTGGCACGGGTCTCGGCACAAAGTAATAATAATTATGGTATTTGTTAAGCGCTTACGAGGTGCAGAGCACCGTTCTAAGCGCTGGGGGAGATACGGGGTAGATACGATGGAACGAACCGAATGAATATCGGTGGCTGCAGCACTGGGAAGGCAGGGTTAGTGTGTGTGTATATCTATTATTTATTACCTTATTTATTTTGTTAATGAGGTGTAGCTCTCCTTGATTCTATTTATCTTGATGATGTTCTGTTTTGCTTTGCAGTCTGGCTCCCCCGTTTAAGACTGGGAGCCCGTCGTTGGGCAGGGACGGTCTCTATCTGCCGCCGAACTGTCCATTCCAAGCGCTTACTCCAGTGCTCTGCACATAGCAAGCGCTCAATAAATACCATTGAGTGAATAGTAAGCACTCATTAAATACTACTGAATGCATGAATGAATTGAATGAATACAGTCCCCTCCTAAATGAACTGAAGACGCGATAGCTCGGGGCTGTCTAGCGGGGAACTGACGCTAAATTTCCGGCCTCTCCTTTTCCAAAACGGGGCCGAGATGAAAGGACCCCATCAGAGAGCTCACCAAAGGGAGGTTCATCCCCGGAACCTTTTCGTCACAGTCCATCGTGTAGCCGGATTTGTGGGCATTCGGGACAGTTCGATGCCTCAGCCCCGGGTGCCTGGCTCCGCTCCATCCTCTCCGGCTGGCATCAGTGGGGAGGCGAGAGGGGGCCACGGGCCTGGGAGTCAGAAGGACCCGGGTTCTGATCCTGACTCTGACACTTGCCTGCCGGGTGACTTTGGGCAAGTTTCTCTATGCCTCGTTGACCTCGTCTGTAAAATAATAGTGTTGGTATTTGTTAAGCGTTTACTACGTGCAGAGCGCTGTTCTCAGCGCTGGGGTAGCTGCGGGGGAATCGGGTTGTCCCACGTGAGGCTCTCAGTTAATCCCCATTTTACAGATGAGGTAACTGAGGCCCGGAGAAGTGAAGTGACTTGCCCACAGTCCCACAGCTGCCAAGCGGCGGAGCCGGGATTCAAACCCATGACCTCTGACTCCCAAGGGCGGGCTCTTTCCGCTGAGCCACGCTGCTTCTCTGGGGATTCAAATGGGGATTAAGACTAGAGAAGCAGCGTGGCCTAGCGGAAAGAAGGACCTGGGTTCTGATCCTGCTCCGACGCTTGTCTCTCGTGTGACCTTGGGCAAATCACTTCACCTCTTCTGTGCCTCAGTTACCTCATCTGCAAAAAGGGGTTTAAGACCGTGAGCCCCATAGGGGCAGGAGCTGTGTCCGATCTGATTAGTCTGTATCTACTACAGAGCTTAGTACAGCTCCTGGCACACAGTAAACACTTACTAAATACCATAAAAAAAAGGAGTTGGAGCGGGGGGGAGCCAATCAGATGATGCCTTTAACTAGCTACTCTGGAAATTCCCCTCAGTGGTCCGGGAAAGACACTCCGGACTGTAAGCTCATGGTGGGCAGAGAATATCACTGTTTATCGTCGCGTTGTACTTTGCCAAATGCTTAGGACAGGGCTCCGCACACAGTCAGCACTCAATAAATACGACTGAGGGAATGAATTCAACCTCGCCACCTCTCCTCCTCCTCCTCTTCTTCAGCGGTGACCAGGGTAACCACCACCGGAACCTCCACCCCTCACAGGGTTGAAGGATTAATGATAATCGTAAGTAACTGTTGTATTTATTAAGTGCCATGCGCCGAGAACTGAACTAAGAGCTAGGGTGGATACGAGTTAATTAGATCAGACCCAGTCCCTGTCCCACATTGGGCTTACAGTCTAAGGGGGAGAGAGAACAGATTTTTAATGCTCATTTTTCAGATGAGGAAATATATCTATAGGTGTGTATAGATTTATAATTCTATTTATTTCTATTGATGCCTGTCTACTTGTTTTGTTTTATGGTCTGTCTCCCCGCCTCTAGACCGTGAGCCCGTTGTTGGGTCGGGATGGTCTCCGTCTGTTCCCGAGCTGTACTTTCCAAGCGCTCAGTACAGTGCTCTGCACAGAGTAAGCGCTCAATAAATACGATCGAATGAATAATAAGCTACAGAAAAGTGAAATGACTTGCCTGAGGCTACCCAGCATCAAGTGGCAGAGCCGAGATTAGAACCCAGGCCCCGACTTCCAGGCCTGGGCTCCTCCACTAGACCTCGTGGTTTTGCTGGGTTCGGTACCTTCCCTCCCACCTCCCCCTGCCCCATTTCCTAACTAATAATAATAATAATAATAATAATAATAATTCTGGTATTTTTAAGCGCTTACTATATGCCGGGGCTGTACTAAGCGCTGGGATGCTTACAAGCAAATGGGGTTAGACGTAGTCCCTGTCCCACGTGAGGCTCACAGTCTTAATCTCCATTTTACAGATGAGGTTACTGAGGCACAGAGAGCGAAGTGACTCGCCCAGGGTCACACAGCAGACAGGTAGCAGAGCTGGGATTAGAACCCAGATCCTTCTGACTCCCAGCCTCGTTGCTCTATCCACTAGGCCACGCTGGTCCCATGCTGCTAAAGAGCCTAGGCTTGTCTGGACATGGGGCTAAACCGGGAAAACTGGGATTTCTGAGTTCCGCCTAAAGATCTCAGGGCCTCTCCCACAGGGCTGGCACAAGTAAAGCGAAGATAGCCGGAAATACCTCCAATAGCTTTCCAATCATTCATTCGTTCATTCGATAGTATTTATTGAGCGCTTACCATGTGCAGAGCACCGTACCGAGCGCTTGGAACGGACAAATCGGTAACAGACAGAGACGGTCCCTGCCCTTTGACGGGCTCACAGGCTAATCGGGGGAGACGGACAGACGAGAACACTTGTTCAGACAAGACGATCACTGGTCCCGCCTGCAAACTCACCTCAAGAACCGGGATATTTGGGGGTTTCTCCCTCTGTGTCTCCCCTTCCCCGTCCCCACGACAGTCCAGCCCTCTCCATCCCTCCCTGTCGCCACCCTGGGTGACCTCGGGGGAGAGGACGGGGTGGCGAGCAGCGCTGTCGGCGTGCTAGGGCGGTACCTGTCAATCGGGTGGCCCATCAATCAATCACGGGACCAGCCCAACCGCATGATCTCATGCAGAAACGTGCCCTGTCGGCACCAACTTCGACCTACCACTGTTGATTCCTAACCGTGATAGATGGAAATAAAAAACAGCGGTAGCACACGTCTGAACTCTTTACATGCTCATGTCCCAGATACCAAAAGTACCGTTAAAGACACAGGCAGCGACCGCGAGAGCTCTCGACACGATAGAAAAAGCGGCCTGGCGGGTGGATACAGCACGGGCCTAGGAGTCAGAAAGTCGGGACTTCTAATCCCGGCTCTGCTACTTGTCCGCTGTGTGACCTTAGGCAAGTCAGGTCGCTTCTCTGCGCCTCAGTTACCGCATCTGTAAAATGGGGAATGAGACTTCGAGCCCCATGTGGGACAGGGACTGTGTCCAACCTTATATCCACCCCAGTGCTGAGTACAGTTCCTGGCGCACAATGAGTACTTAACAAATACCACAATTATTATTATCCACGGTCCTACGCGGGCAGAAGCGACGTCAAATGGCCTAGTGGAGAGAGCACAGGCCCGGGAGTCAGAAGGACCTGGGTTCTAATCCCTGCTTCGCCATGCATTCATTCATTCAATAGTAGTTATTGAGCGCTTACTCTGTGCAGAGCACTGTACTAAGCGCTTGGAGTGAACAAGTCGGCAACAGATAGAGACAGTCCCTGCCCTCTGACGGGCTTACGGTCTAATCGGGGGAGACGGACAGACGAGAACGATGGCGATAAATAGAGTCGAGGGGAAGAACATCTCGTAAAAACAGTGGCAACTGAACTGGCCACCACTTGTCTGCTGTGTGATCTTGGGCGAGTCGCTTCATTTCTCCGGGCCTCAATTCGCTCACCTGTAAATTGTGGCTCAGTGGAAAGAGCCCGGGCTTGGGAGTCAGAGATCATGGGTTCGAATTCCGGCTCTGCCCCTTGTCAGCTGTGTGACCTGTGGGCAAGTCACTTTGCTTCTCTGTGCCTCAGTTCCCTCATCTGTAAAATGGGGATGAAGACCGTGAGCCTCACGTGGGACAACCTGATGACCCTGTATCTACCCCGGCGCTTAGAACGGTGCTCGGCACATAGTAAGCGCTTAACAAGTACCGACGTTAGTATTAAATTGGGGTTTAAGACTGGGAGCCCTATGTGGGACAGGGACTGTGTCCAACCTGATTACCTTCTATCTACCCCAGTGTTTAGAACAGTGCCTGGCACACAGTAAGCACTTAAGTACCATTTAAAAAAGAATCTCAGACCAATCACTCAGTCAATCAGTGGCTTTTACTGAGTGCTTACGCTGTGCAAAGCACTGCACTAGGTAATAAATAATAATAATAATAATGATAATAATGATGGCATTTGTTAAGCACTTAACTATGTGCCAAGTCCTGTTCTAAGCGCTGGGGGAGATACAGCTGTGTGACCGTGGGCAAGTCACTTCACTTCTCTGGGCCTCAGTTCCCTCATCTGTACAATGGGGATGAAGACCGTGAGCCTCATGTGGGACAAGCTGATGACCCTGTCTCTCCCCCAGCGCTTAGAACAGTGCTCTGCACATAGTAAGCGCTTAACAAATACCAACATTATTATCCAAGGTCATCAGGTTGTCCCACCTAGGGCTCTCAGTCTTCATCCCCATTTTATAGATGAGGGACCTGAGGCACAGAGAAGTTAAGTGATTTGCCCAAGGTCACACAGCTGACAAGCGGAGGAGTCGGCATTAGAACCCATGACCGCTGTCTCCCAAGCCCGGGGTCTTACTATGCGCAAACCACTGTACTAAGCACTGGGTATATAAAATGTAATCAAACACTGTCCCCGTCTCTCACCAGGCTCACAGTCGAAGAGGCAGGGAGAACAGGTATTTAATCATCAGTTTGCAGATGAGGAAACTGAGGCCCAGAGAAGTTAAGTGACTTGCCCAAGATCACACAGAAGGCAAGTAGCAGAGCCACGATTAGAACCCAAGCTTTCGGATTTCCAGGTCCAGAGTCTTTCCTCTGGACGGCGTGGCTTACGATCCAGCAGGCACACAGACACTACAGTAAATTACTGATATTTTCTTAAGGTATTTCTGAGCCTGGCCTTTCACCTAAAATCTCTTCTAGGTTTTAAGGGAAGCAGATTCAGTTAGAATCAAGAGAAGATGATATGAAAGGCCTTTTCAAGACAGTTTTATAAATCAACTGAAGTCAACTGAAATTCCCCCAGCGCTTTCAGTTACGTGTGAACCTGCCCCGGGGTGAATCGTGGCTTGTGTGTATGAGCCTGAGGAATTTTTTGCTTCACATTAGCTCTGTCAGCCTTCTTCCCTTTCCAGTTCACCGGCTCTCCACCCTCAGAGTTGGAACAAATCAGTAAGAGCAGGCCTCGGTGGTGCTTTTGATTATATTTAGCGGACCGAAGCAGGTAGACCTGTGGCACCTAAACGGAATTACAATCTGACGGTGAATATCGGGGAGCTGTTATAAATCCAGGCATTTACAAAGAGCCCGAAGAGACCTCGAGAGTCCCTTAAACCTGACACCTTGGTGAAACCGGTCTAATTTCATTGCAACACAATCACGTCATCGATAAATACGCCGTAGCAGGCAGATACAGACACGCCACTCATTTTCCAGTGAAGCGTTTAGAGGCCGCCGCTTAAAAACACAAACAAAAAAAACCGAAACACGCACTTGTTTGCCGTAAGCCCTAAATAGATATTTATTGCTTGCGTGTTTTCGACCTAACTCTATATTAAGGCTTCACTTATTTTAAGATATTTGAAGAAGGCATTCTAAAACTCCTCCTGGAAACCAATTATAACGAGCCAAGTGCTTCACTAAATAGTTTTTTTTTTTTTTTTATCAATTCTTAAGAGTCCTAGGAGTCAGGCCCCGTTTGTTGAATTTAGGGTCACCGGAAAGATGGTTTTAGTTTACTGGCTGCTCTCCTGTCTAATCGGGCGTGGCCTAGTGGAAAAAGCCCGGGCCTGGGAGTCAGAGGACCTGGGTTCTAATCCCAGCTCTGCCAACTGCTTGCTCTGTGACCTTGGGCAAGTCCCTTCACTTCTCTGGGCCTCAATTCCCTCAACTGCTAAACTAGGATTCAATATCTGTTCTCCCTCCTACTTGGACTGTCCACGCGATACACCCGATCTAAATTAACTTGTAATAACAATAATAATTACAATCATAACGATAGTACCGAAGTGCCGGGCACTGGGCACACAAGCAGATCGGGTTGGACACGGTCCCCGTCCCACGTGGGGCTCACGGTCTCAAGCCCCATTTTACAGATGAGGTAACTGAGGACCAGAGAAGTGAAGGGACTTGCCCAAGGTCACGCAGCAGACAAGTGGAGGAGCCGGGATTAAAGCCCATGAATTTCTGACTCCCAGGCCCGTGCTCTATCCACTACACCGTGCTAACTTGTACCTACTTGCGCCGGTGTTTGCCGCAGAGCGAGCACTCGACAGATAGCTTAAAAAATCAATCCTATGTGATATGATGAAATATATATATATATATATATTTTCTTTCTTCCTCAAAAATCAGAGGGGGGGAATGAAAATTACGCAAGTGAATGCTGTATATAATGGCTGAAAAATTTCTTCCACAATTAAATATATCCCTCACCCCAAAGATACACACTCCCATAAATTTGGCTTACCCAGATCTTCTCTCTCTCTTTGGGTGCTGCCTCCCTTAGGAATTCAATCCTTATTCCCATATGTTGGTTTTGGGGTTTTTTTTGAACAACACAGAAGATATTGATGAGCGTTCAGTACAGTGCTCTGCCCACAGTGAGTGCTCAATAAATCTGACTATTGAATGAATGATACTAAGAACGTGGCAGAAGTGTCTGCATAATTTGGACCAGAGTGTTCGGTGCAATTTCTGAAATCCTGGGGGTCCTCTAGTCTGTAAGCTCCTAGAGGGAAGGGATTATATCTACCACCTTTATTATATTTCATTTTTCCAAGGAATTGATGCGATGCAGTGCTCCGCACACAGTAAGCGTTCAGGAAATCCGATCGATTGATGGATGAATAAATGCCACGGATTGATCGGGCACTCCACCCGCCAGTCGTCCTACTTGATCCCTGCCCCCATCTGCTCAGGGCCTGCCCGCCATGTCTGCTCTGCTCCTCAGCCCTACGGCCGAGGCGTTCTTATATAGACGGCCATTTCCTTTTAAAAATAAAAATGATATGAATAATAATCATATTCGTTAAGCCCTTACTATGTGCCAGGAGCCGTTTTAAGTGCTGGGGTAGGTAGACCCAGCGTGGCTCAGTGGAAAGAGCCCGGGCTTGGGAGCCAGAGGTCATGGGTTCGAATCCCCGCTCTGCCACTTGTCAGCTGGGTGACTGTGGGCAAGTCAGTTCACTTCTCTTTGCCTCAGTGGCCTCATCCGTAAAATGGGGATTAAGACTGTGAGCCCCACGTGGGACAACCTGATTCCCCTGTGTCTACCCCAGCGCTCAGAACAGTGCTCTGCACCTAGTAAGCGCTTAACAAACACCAACATTATTATTATCAGACACAAGCTAATCAGGATGGCCACAGACTCAATCTGGGGCTCACAGATTCAATCCCCATTTTACAGACGAGGTGATAAGAATAATGACGATGGTATTTGTTAAGCGCTTACTACGTGCCAAGCACTGTTCTAAGCGCTGGCGGAGATACAAGGTAATCAGGTTGTCCCACGTGGGGCTCACGGTCTTAATCTCCATTTTAAAGATGTGGCCACTGAGGCACGGAGAAGTTGAGTGACTTGCCCAAAGTCTCACAGCTGACAGGTGGTGGAGCTGGGACTGGAACTCCCAAGCCCGGGCTCGTTCCACTAAGCCGCACTGCTTCTCGAGTGACTTTTCAATCGTTCAGTCGTACTCATCGAGCGCTTACTGTGTGCAGAGCGCTGTACTGAGCACTCGAGAGAGTACAATGCGACAATAAACAGACACTTTCCCCGCCCTCCACAAGCTCACCTTCTAGGGGGATGAGTTTACCGGTCACTCTTCTAAAGACGCAGTCTAACAATTTGCCAGGCTCTCCGCTCTCCTCATATCGGGGGGAGAAGTCGTCAGCTTAAGCCACGGCCTTTCTTGCGTCCTGAAAGAAAGCGTAGGACACAACCACTGCACAGGTAAGGGGAAGGCCTGGAGGGGACAGCACGGGTCTGGGGGGCAGAGAGACCTGGGTTCGAATCTTGGCTCCACCACTTGTCTGCTGCTGGGTGACCTTGGGCAAGTCGCTTCACTTCTCTGGGCCTCAGTTACCTCACCTGTAAAATGGGGATTGAGACTGTGAGCCCCATGTGGGACAGGGACTGTGTCCAACCTGATTAGATGGGATCTATCCCAGCGCTTAAAACGGTGCCCGGCACATAGTGAGCGCTTAACAAATACCCTGATAACCCACTAAAAATAAATAAATAATGATAATAATAATTATGTTGGTATTTAAGCGCTTACTATGTGCAGAGCACCGTTCTAACCGCTGGGGTAGATACAGGGTCATCGGGTTGTCCCACGTGAGGCTTACAGTTTTAATCCCCATTTTACAGATGAGGGAACTGAGGCCCCGACGAGCGAAGTGAGGGGATATAATAGTAACGGTGGTATCTGTTCACTGTTCAAGGGTCACTTCTTGGCCCTCTGCTGTTCTCCATTTACACTCACTCCCTCGGTGAACTCATCCGCTCTCACGGCTTTGACTACCATCTCTACGCAGATGACACGCAGATCTACATCTCCGCCCCTGTCCTCTCCCCCTCCCTTCGGGCTCGCATCTCCTCCTGCCTCCGGGACGTCTCCACCTGGATGTCTGCCCGCCACCTAAAACTCAACATGAGCAAGACTGAGCTCCTCATCTTCCCTCCCAAGCCCGGTCCGCTCCCAGACTTCTCCATCACCGTGGATGGCACAACCATCCTTCCCGTCCCCCAGGCCCGCAATCTCGGTGTCATCCTTGACTCGTCCCTCTCGTTCACCCCACGCATCCTATCCGTTACCGAGACCTGCCGGTTTCACCTCTACAATATCGCCAAGATCCGCCCTTTCCTCTCCACCCAAACGGCTACCTTACTGCTACGGGCTCTCGTGATATCCCGGCTAGACTACTGTGTCAGCCTTCTCTCTGACCTCCCTTCCTCCTCTCTCGCCCCGCTCCGGTCTATTCTTCACTCCGCTGCCCGGCTCATCTTCCCGCAGAAACGATCTGGGTATGTCACTCCCCTTCTTAAACAACTCCAGTGGTTGCCTATCGACCTCCGCTCCAAACAAAAACTCCTCACTCTAGGCTTCAAGGCTCTCCATCACCTTGCCCCTTCCTACCTCTCCTCCCTTCTCTCTTTCTACCGCCCACCCCGCACGCTCCGCTCCTCTGCCGCCCACCTCCTCGCCGTCCCTCGGTCTCGCCTATCCAGCCGTCGACCCCTGGGTCACGTCCTCCCGCGGTCCTGGAACGCCCTCCCTCCTCACCTCCGCCAAACTGATTCTCTTTCCCTCTTCAAAACCTTACTTAAAAATCACCTCCTCCAAGAGGCGTTCCCAGACTGAGCTCCTCTTCCCCCTCTACTCCCTCTGCCATCCCCCTTTACCTCTCCGCAGCTTAACCCTCTTTTTCCTCTTTTCCCTCTGCTCCTCCACCTCTCCCTTCCCATCCCCACAGCACTGTACTCGTCCACTCGACTGTATATATTTTCATTACCCTATTTATTTTGTTAATGAATTGTACATCGCCTCGATTCTATTTAGTCGCCATCGGTTTTTACGAGATGTTCTTCCCCTCGACGCTGTTTAGTGCCATCGTTCTCGTCTGTCCGTCTCCCCCGATTAGACCGTAAGCCCGTCAAACGGCAGGGACCGTCTCTATCTGTTGCCGACTTGTTCATCCCAAGCGCTTAGTACAGTGCTCTGCACATAGTAAGCGCTCAATAAATACGATTGAATGAATGAATCTGTGAAAGCGCTACGTGCCCGGCACCGTTCTAACCGCTGGGGTAAATGCCAGGTTATCAGGGTGTCCCACGTGGGGCTCCCGGTCTCAATCTCCATTTTACAGATGAGGTAAACTGAGGCCCCGACAAGCAAAGTGACTTGGCCGAAGTCACACAGCCGGACGGGTGAAGGGCAGCATGGCGGAGCGGAGACAGCGTGGGCCTGGGAGTCAGCAGCTCTCGGGTTTAAATCCCGGCTCTGCCGCTCGTCCGCCGTGTGACCTTCGGGAAAGTCGCTTTGCTTCTCCGGGCCTCAGTCGCCTCGCCTGTAAAATGGGGATCGAGCCCGGGAGCCCCACGTAGGACAGAGACTGTGTCCAACCCGATTTGCTCGTATCCACCGCAGCGCTCAGAACAGTACCTGGCACGTAGTAAGCACTCTAATACCACGGTTACTATTATTATTACGATTCCGTGGCGGAGTCGGAAGAACCTGGGTTAGAACCCTTCCGACTCCCGGGCCTGTGCTCTATCCCCTAACCCATGCTGCTTCTCCATCTTTTAATTTCCTACGGTGCCCCAAGCACTGTGCTAAATGCTGGGGTAGGTACAAACTAATCATTCATTCCTTCAATCGTATTTATAGCGCGCTTGCTGTGTGCAGAGCACTATCCTAAGCATTTGGAAAGTACGGTTCAGCAAGAAAGAGAGACGACCCCTGCCCAGACGGGGGGGGGGGGTGGAGACAGACATCAAAAGCAGCATGGCTCAGTGGAAAGAGCCCGGGCTCTTGGGAGTCGGAGGTCATGGGTTCGAATTCCGCCGCCGCCACGCGTCAGCTGTGTGACGGTGGGCAAGTCACTTCACTTCTCTGGGCCTCGGTTCCCTCATCTGTAAAATGGGGATTGAGACCGTGAGCCTCACGTGGGACAACCCGATGACCCCGGATCTCCCCCAGCGCTTAGAACAGTGCTCTGCACAGAGTAAGCGCTTCACAAATACCAACAGCATCATTATCAAAACAAGGAAACAGGCACCGGGCAGGTCAGACAGGGCCAGGTCCTCCGACTCCCACCTTCATTCATCCTTCGATAGTATTTACTGAGCGCTTCCAATGTGCAGAGCGCTGCACTGACCGCTTGGAATGGACGATTCGGCGACAGATAGAGACAATCCCTGCCCAGTGACGGGCTCACGGTCTAATCGGGGGAGACGGACGGACAAAAACAAGACAACGTAATCACGATAAATAGAAACAAGGGGATGGACACAAAAGAAACAAAATAACGTTAACAAATCATGTTGACAAAACGTCAACAAAATAAAAAGGGTAATAAATAATATATATACAAATGCTGAGGGGAGGGGAAGGGAGAGGGGGAGGAGCAGAGGGGAAGGGGGCTTAGCTGAGGGGAGGGGAAGGAGGGGGGTAGAGGGGCAGCAGGGGCAAGAGGGGAAGCTCAGTGTGGGAAGGCCTCCTGGAGGAGGTGAGCTCCTCTCAGGAGGGCTTTGAAGAGGGGAAGAGAGTGAGTTGGGCGGAGGTGAGGAGGGAGGGCGTTCCGGGACCCCAGGCCCCGGCTGCTTCTAGAGTTATGATCCCTCCCTGCCCTCTCCCCCTCTTCCCTCCAAAAGGGGTCTCCCCCTGGACTCACTGCCCGGGACTCACCAGGTTTCCAGGGACCCTCCTGGATAGCAGCAGCTCTGTGCCCTCAACCTCCGGCAACCAAGGCTGGGGAGGGACCGGGGGGGGGGGGCCGAGGTGGGGGGGCAGCCAGGAGGCTGAGGAGCGGGGGGCCCCGCGGAACCAGGCCGGGTCAGAGGTCCCGGGTTCGAATGCCGGCTCCGTCACCCGGCTGACCGCGGGCAAGTCGCTCCACTGGGCCCCAGTTCCCCCATCTTTAAAATGGGGATCGAGACCGGGAGCCTCACGTGGGACAACCCGATCACCCTGGATCTACCCCAGCGCTTAGAACAGTGCTCTGCACAGAGTAAGCGCTTAACAAATATCCAAAAGAAAAAAAGGAGATAGTTCCTTCACCCCAGTTGCATCAGTTCGACTTGGTGGTCCAGCTTAACTCTGCTCTTTCTCGGAGATGAATTACTATTCATTCATTCAATAGTACTTCTTGAGCGCTTACTATGTGCGGAGCACTGTACTGAGCGCTCGGAATGAACATTACTACAGCTCCCGGAGTGAGGAGCTGATGGGGATGACGGCGGAGTAAATGGGCTTTGGGGTCAGGGCTCATGAGTTCGAATCCCAGCTCTGCCACTCGTCGGCTGGGTGACTGTGGGCAAGTCACTTCACTTCTCTGGGCCTCAGTTCCCTCATCTGTCAAATGGGGATGAAGACCGTGAGCCCCACGTGGGACGACCTGATTCCCCTGTGTCTCCCCCAGCGCTTAGAACAGTGCTCGGCACGTAGTAAGCGCTTAACAGATACCAACATTATTACAGCACGGCTCTGGGAGTCAGAAGGCCGTGGGTTCTAATCCCAGCTCCACCACTTATCTGCTGTGTGACCTTGGGCAAGTCACTTCACTTCTCTGGGCCTCCGTGCCCTCATCTGTAAAATGGGGATTAATAATAATCGTGATAATAACGCTGGCATTTGTTAAAGCGCTTACCATGTGCCGAGCCCTGTTCTACGCGCTGGGAGAGATCCAGGGCGCTCAGGTTGTCCCACGTGAGGCCCACGGTCTTAATCCCCATTTTACACCGAGGCACCGAAAAGTGAAGTGACTCGTCCAAAGTCACACAGCTGACGGGTGGCGGAGCCGGGATTAGAACCCATGACCTCTGACTCCCAAGCCGGGACCCTTTCCACTTAAGCCTCACTGCTTCTGTGAGCCCTGCGTTGGGACAGGGACGGTGTCCGACCCGATTTGCAAGTATCCACCCCCGTGCTTAGTACAGTGCCTGGCACATAGCGAGCGCTTAGCAAAATACCTTCATTATTATTATTATTATTAATTATTATTTCAAAGCTTATAGCACACGAGGAGGCTGAAACCTGTCCAGTGGAAAGAGCGCGGGCCTAGGAGTCCCGGGACCTAGGTTCTAATCCCTGTTCCACCATCCGTCTGCTGGGTGACCTGGGGCAAGTCACTTCACTTCTCCTTGCCTCGGTTACCTCATCTGTCAAATGGGGATTCGTTCATTCATTCAATAGTATTTATGGAGCGCTTCCTAGGTGCGGAGCACTGTACTGAGCGCTCGGAATGGACAAATCGGTCACAGATAGAGACGGTCCCTGCCCTTTGATGGGTTTACAGGGATTAAGAGTGTGAGCCCCAGGCGGGACAGGGACTGGGTCCAACCTGCTTAGCGTCTGTCTCCCCAGGGCTCACTACAGTGCCGGAGTAGAGTGGATGCTTAACACACAGAAAAACCAAACAAACAAGGCCTGATTAATAAAAACCATGTCTGCTCACTTTGACTAAACCAAAACAGGGAAGTTATTAGCCCTGTGGGCGTGGGGAGAGGGTGACTTCGCAGAGATCCCACGGTGAGTGTGAGTGGTAGAGGCCCGGATAGGCACCGGGGCTACGCGCCGGGGCGAGAGTGAGGCGAGGAGGAATCGGAAAATAAAGAAAGAAAAACAAAGCAGCGTGGCTCAATGGAGAGAGCCCGGGCTTGGGAGTCGGAGGTCAGGGGTTCGAATCCCGGCTCTGCCACTTGGCAGCCGGGTGCCTGTGGGCAAGTCACTTCACTTCTCTGTGCCTCAGTGACCTCGTCTGGACTGTGCGCCTCATAATAATGTTGGTATTTGTTAAGCGCTTACTATGTGCAGAGCACCGTTCTAAGCGCGGGGGGAGATACGGGGCCATCAGGTCGTCCCACGTGAGGCTCACGGTTAATCCCCATTTTACAGATGAGGTCCCTGAGGCCCAGAGAAGTGAAGTGACTTGCCCAAAGTCACACAGCTGCCAGGTGGCCGAACCCATGACCTCCGACTTGCCTTGCCCCAGGTCATTCGAACCCATGACCCATGACCTCCGACTCCCAAGCTCGGGTTCTTTCCGCCGAGCCACGCGGCTGGGCAGGGACCGTCCCTATCTGTTGCCGCCTTGTCCATTCCAAGCGCTTCGTACAGTGCTCCGCACACAGCAGGCGCTCGATAAAGACTATCGAATGACCCCCCCCCCCCGATGACCCCGTATCTCCCCCGGCGCTTAGAACGGTGCTCTGAGCATAGTAAGCGCTTAACAGATACCAACATTATTATAAAGCCAGCGCGGTCCATCCCGAGCCCGGCCTCACCTCTCCGGGAGGCCACGGCTGGGGCCCAGGCCCAGCGTCGCAGCGAGGTCACCTCCGCTGTGGGGGCAGGGGAAAAAAGGGACTTCCATCACCCAGATCTCCCCGGAACCGTTGACCGTTCTGGCCCACCGCAACGACCAGCTCTGCCCCTGCTGCATATTGGGAGAGGGTTGTGGGCAACACGGGAACGGGAGGAGAGGGGACGTCGAAGGAAAATGACCTCCCGCCCCACATCGTCCTCCCCGCCGGGGAAAACGGAGTACACTTAAACTTCCCTCCTTCACGCCCTGGTTGCCTATGGGGTCCGGAAGCATTTTCAGTGTCCGTAGGAAACTCCGAGGAGAATGCCGTCATCTTTCTAAAGTGCAGCGGTTTCCTCTGAGGACCTTAATGATCCACAGTCATGGTGGAATTTAAGCGCCTACAAGGTGCCCGGGACCGAATTAAACACCGGGGTAGACCCGAGATCGTCAGGTGGGGCGCGGTCCCCGTCCGCCGCCCCCCCCCCGGGGCTCACCGTCTTAGTAGGAGGGAAAACAAGCGTCGGATCCCCGTTGTACGGACGAGGAAACTGAGGCGTAGAGAAGTTGAGCGATTTGCCCAAAGCCCCAGGTGCCCCGACTCCCGGGCTCGTACTCTTTCCACTGGACCACGCTGCCCCTCTTGGGTTTCGGAAAAATCAGGTCATAGCCAACATCGACTCGGTGGAAAAGTCAACGAGCCGGGAGTGGGTCGCTCAAAAAAGTGACCACAGCTGATCTTTTCCATGCGTCCATTCACATTTATTGAGCGCCCACTGGGTGCCGAGCACAGTATTGAGCGCAGTTCAGCAAGAAAGAGAGACAATCCCTGCCCACACCGGGTTTACAGTCTAGAAGAGGGGAGACAGATATCAAAATAAGCAAACAGGCATCAAGAGAAGTAGAATTTTTCTACATACCTTTCATTGTCATGTTATTTATTCATTCATTAGTATTTATTGAGCGCTTACTATGCTCAGAGCACTGTACTGAGCGCTCGGAATGTACAAATCTGCAACAGAAGAGACAGTCCCTGCCCACTGACGGGCTTACGGTCTAATCACGGGCTTACAGTCTAACCACGAGCCAAATGTTTAGCGCCCGAGTTACTCCTTGCTACTTTTTTTGACATAAAATATCATTGAAATTGCAAAAACACAAGGAAAGCCAAAGGTATCGCACGGCGATGCCAAGGCGGAGGATAAGCACAGACTAGCAACCTCACGGTGTCCCGACTTAACGCCACACGGACGTGCTCAACCATTTCTTCCCACTGTGAATCTCCTCGCACCGATCTGTAGAGAGCAGCGTGGCCCAAGGAAGGAGCGTGGGCCCGGGAGTCGGAGGACCTCGGATGGATTCAAATCCTGTTCTGCCACCTGCCTGCTGCGCGGCCTTGGGCAAATAACTTAATTCCTCAGTGCCTCAGTTTCCTAATCTGTAAAGTGGAGATTCTTATTTAGCCCAGTGAGGGGCAGGGCCTCTCGACCAACCTGATTATCTTGTAAATATCCCAGTGCCTGGCACACACAAGGCGCGTTTAACAGATATCACCGCTCTTACTATTATCATCACTATAATGCGCGGTTAACAGATATCACCACTATTATTATCACTATAAATTATATCTACAACAGAGTCGTGTTGGGGGTAGGAAGTGTTCTGTGCTCATTACATAGTCCGTGAGTCCCGCGTGGGACAGGGACTGTGATTCGGTCTGTTATCCACCCCACTGCCCAGAACTGTGTCTGATATTCATTCGTTCATTCATTCAGTAGCATTTACTGAACGCTTACTATGTGCAGAGCACCGTACCAAGCGCTTGGAACGGACAAATCGGTACCAGATAGAGACGGCCCCTGCCCTTTGACGGGCTCACGGTCTAATCGGGGGAGACGGACAGAGACGAGAACAGTGGCAATAAATAGAATCGAGGGGGTGAACATCTCATTAAAACAATAGCAAATAAATAGAATCAGGGCGATGTACATCTCGCTAACAAAATAAATAGGGTGATGAAGATATACACAGTCGGGCGGACGAGTACAGTGCTGAGGGGAGGGGAAGGGAGAGGGGGAGAAGGCTTGTATAGTAAGCATTTAACGGACGTCATCTTCAGGAATGATAATCTCGAATAATGATTAGGAATCATAATAATGATAATGATAATGTTGGTATTTGTTAAGCGCTTACTACGTGCAGAGCACCGTTCTAAGCGCTGGGGTAGACATAGGGGAATCAGGTCGTCCCACGTGGGGCTCACAGTTAATCCCCATTTTACAGATGAGGTAACCGAGGCCCAGAGAAGTGAAGTGACTCGCCCACAGTCACCCAGCTGACAAGTGGCAGAGCCGGGAGTCGAACTCATGACCTCGGGCTCTGAAGCCCAGGCTCTCTTCCACTGAGCCACGCTGCTTCCTCTAACCCCAGCTCCGCCACTTATCTGCTGGGTGACCTTGGGCAAGTCACTTTGCTTCTCTATGCCTCAGTTGCCTCATCTGTACAATGGGGATTAAGACTGGGCACTCCATGCGGGACAGGGACTGTGTCCAACCCAATTTGCTTGTACCCACCCCAGAGCTTAATACAGTGCCTGGAACACGGTGTGTGTTTAAATATCATAATTATTATTATTAGGACGCTCACTAGCACCTCCACTGCATGAGTGAAATTACACGATAAAAACACACGTTATGGTAAAACAGTATGGGAAGTCCGGGAAATCAATTAAAATACAGTCCTTGGGGAGCAGAGGACAGACCTGCAGGACAATTAACATCTAATGTGAACCACAATCAAAACAGTATAGAATAATAATAACGGGACGCTTGGTAAGATATACGAGCTAAACAGAATAATAATGTTGGTATTTATTAAGCGCTTACTATGTGCCGAGCACTGTTCTAAGCGCCGGGGTAGATACAGGGTGATCAGGTGGTCCCACGTGGGGCTCGCAGTCTTAACCCCCACTTTACAGATGAGGTAACCGAGGCCCAGAGAAGTGAAGTGACTCGCCCACAGGCACACAGCTGACAAGTGGCAGAGCAGGGATTCGAACCCATGACCTCTGACTCCCAAGCCCGGGCTCTTTCCACTGAGCCACGAAGCCCCTGTTCTCCTGTAACGTGGGGTTGTGTGGTTGAAAACCCCTCAGTTAAGGAAAACCCACGTAGAACTCCCCCGGTCCGACGGCCCATACAGGCGCCCCAACTGCTTCTTCCGACGACAAGAAGCAGCGTGGCTCAGTGGATAGAGCCCGGGCTCGGGAGCCAGAGGTCATGGGTTCGAATCCC